>NC_137795.1:94821778-95214278 GCF_963383645.1 Muscardinus avellanarius
GACTAAAGTGACTAAACCCAAGCTCAGCCCTTGACTGAGGGCATGAAATCACAAAACAAATATCACATCTATCCAAACAGGTTTGAAACACAAACACACGGAATCAGAGCTGGCCATGGGAAAAAATCTCATTCAAGCACTCATGCGCTACTCGGCCAGAAGACACCCCATGTTCTGACCTATGGAAGGCAATTCCCAAGACAAGAACACTAGAGGACGCCAGAACTGGGTTCTTAGAGACATCCTAATGTCTGTCTGTCTGTCTGTCTGTCTGTCTCTCTCTCTCTCTCTTGGTTCCATGCTCCTCTAATCTTCTAGCCGGTGGCTACATAAAAGAGCTGTGGCAGTCGCAGTCCAGTGTCTACTCCTGGTGATCTTGAAGGTAGTTTCTGATTAAAATGGCTTTCCAATGTAGGTGGAAGAGGTGCTGTAGATGCCTGGGCCATCGTGAACATTTCCTGCATAACAGTTCTATTTCTCATTCAAAAATTTTACAAGATGGCACCATGATGTCTCCCTCAGTCCCCAGTGTCGTGTAGTTGGCATGAATCAGTCTTTCAGAACCTCATCACTCCTAGACATTCCCAAAACCAATTCCAGCTCATCACTTTTTTTTTTTTTTTTTTTTTTGGTAGTACTGGGGGTAGAACCCAGGGGCTTTCTACCTCCGGGCTATACTCTCAGACCTATTTTATATTTTATTTAAAAACAGGGTCTCACTAAGTAGCTGAGGCTGGCTTCGAACCCGTAAGATCCTCCTGTCTCAGCCTCCCAATCAAGGGGATTACAAGCGTGCGCCAACACGCCCGACTCTCACCTAATCTGTTCTTTACAGCAACTCCACATGCAAAATGTGCCACTGATGTCTACAGGGAGAAAGAAATTTGAAACAATGAAAATGTTCAAAATCAGGAGAAATCTTTACAAACTAGGTTATGATCATTCCATGCAATAGTATGTAGCCATTTATTTATTTATTTATTTATTTATTTATTTATTTATTTATTTATTTATTTATTGGTGGTACTGAGGTTCCTGGAAGCCCTTCTACCTCCGGGCTACACTCCCAGACCTATTTTATACTTTTTTATTTTTGAAAACAGGGTCTCTTAAGCCAGCACAGCTGCCTTCAAACCTGCGCGATCCTCCTGTCTGCCTCCCAAGCGCAGGGATTACAAGCATGCGCCACCACACCTGGCAACATTTTTATTTTTTTCAAAAAAAATTGTAATTGTTTAGCTGGGCATGGTGGTACACGCCTGTGATCCTAGTACTTGTGAGGCTAAAACAAGAGAATCACAGATTCAAGGCCAGCTTTGGCAACTTAAGAAACACACTGCAACCTAGTGAGACCTTCTTTCAACATAAAAAATAAAATGGTGTTGAAGGTGTATCTCAGAGGTAGAATGCTCCTGCGTTCAATACCTAGGATTACAAAAAGAAAAATAATTATCTGAAAACATGGTAACACTACATGTTAAAATGTATGATTTATAATCCCAAACCCAGTTTTATAGTTTCTGTGTGTATGTGTGGTACTAGGGGTGGAACCCAGGGGCTTTTCTACCTCCAGGCTATACTCCCTATTTCATATTTTGTTTGGAATTATATTATATTTTGTTTAGAAACAGGGTCTCGCTAAGTTGCTGAGAGCCTCACTAAGTAGCTGAGGCTGGCTTCGAACCTTGCGATCCTCCTGCCTCAGCCTCCCAAGCACTGGGATTACACGCGTGCGCCACCATGCCCGACCCTTATAGTTTCTTATGCAACTATACATGAATATAACATTTGATCCATTAGCCATATTATTGAGGATTTGTCCAGAAAAATGAAAACTTAGATCTCTATGTGAAAACCCATCCACAAATGTTTATGCATAATAGCTAAAAACAAGAAACAACCCAGCTATTCTTCAACAAGTTTCCACTTTTATAGCTTTTTTTTTTTGTGTGTGGGGGGGTCTCGGGGCATTCGACCTCCGAGCTACACCCTCTGCCCTATTTTTTATTTATTATTTTGAGACAGGGTCTCACTAAGTTGCAGAGGGCCTCACTAAGTAGCTGAGGCTGTCCGCAAACTGCGATCCTCCAGTCTCAGCCTCCTGAGTGCTGGGATTACAAGCGTGCGCCACCATGCCTGACTTAAAACAATTTTGAAAAGACAAACTTGGATGTGGAAAACAAATTAGTGATGGGTGTGGGATGGGGGGAAGTGGGAAAGGGAGGAGGTGAGATTTTTAAAAGGTCTACACAAATGATCCTTGTGGTGAAAACAATCATTGCATCTTGACTAGGATTGTATACACACCAGCCTACATGTGATAAAATCACATGGAACTAAACACACACCCATACATATGTGTGCAAGTGAATTAAGGATGTCTGAGTAAGAACAGCAGATTGTAAATGTCAATATCATGATTGTGAAATATACTTTTTAAAATTTATTTTTGGCATTGGGGATTGAACGCAGGGCCTTGCAAATACCAAGTATATTTTCCACCACTGAGCTACATCCCAGCCCTACACTATATTTTTGTAAGATGTTGCCATTAGGGACAACAGAGTAAAGAAAGAATGAGTAAAAATAAAAAATAAAAATAAATAAAAAAGGATACATGGGGTCTCTCTATATTATTTATTATACTTGCATATTAATCTGTAGTTATATCAAAGTAATAAGTTTAATTCTTAAAAGTATTATATGAAGCACCATTGCTTTATATAATATTTCTGACATAGTTATACACACAAACATATTAATAATTACTGGCTTTAGGTAGCAGAGGTATTGGATTTTATGGATGATTTATGGCTTTGTCATTATACTTTTAAATATTTCAGATTCCTTGCTATGAGCACTTATTTATTGTATAATTTTAAAATATACAATAGCGTATATTTAAATATGCAGTTGCAATCTTTAATAATATCATGTTTGTTTCAACATGTTCATAACAATCATATGTCCTATCAACTATATCAGTGCTGACTCATGCATTCAAAGCCTTTATCAACTAACCCCGAAAAACTCTGTGCGTGTGTGTGTGTGTGTGTGTGTGTGTGTGTGTGTGCGCGCGCGCTCCTCTTCACACTCCTTCCCACTGTCTCGTCAAGGGCCACCCGATACTTTTCTTTAGGAAAATGTTCTATGTCCCTCGTTTCAAGATCTGAAACAATGACCCCTGTCTAGTGGACTCCTCTGTCCTGGGCAAATGGCATGTACTTTGCCTTGTTCATCCTCTAAATTTTCATATAAGGCCGGGCGTGGTGGCGCACGCTTGTAATCCCGGCGCTTGGGAGGCGGAGACAGGAGGATCGCGCAGGTTCGAAGCTAGCCGTGCTGGCGTAAGAGACCCTGTTTCAAAAATATAAAATAGGTCTGGGAGTGTAGCCCGGAGGAAGGAGGGCTTCCAGGAACCCCAGTACCACCAAAAAAAAAAAAAAAAAAAAAAAAAAAAAAAAAAAATTTTCATATAACCACCGATTTTCTGTGTCAACAAGACACATCTCTCTACAAATGTCTTGTTTTTAGCCAAAAGGGACTAAAAAAGGGCTCACTTTTGAGCCTCACCTGCGGGTTCCCCCTTTGGACAGCTTCCTCTGCACAGCCAGAAACGCTTCCCTAGGACTGGCCTCTCAGCAAAGAATTTGAAGTCAGGTTCAGACTTTTTTATCCACATGTCCTCCATCTTGTTCACGTAATTCTGACGTAGGAAATGTCCAGTCTGGTCCCCATGTTGGATATTTGGTGAATTAGTTTGAACCACCAGCCCCCAGCTGTAACTGTCTTCTGTATTTCTATCTTTTTAAAAAACGTCTTTAAATCTTCAAAAAAATTAAATTAAATTTAAAAATGGAGCCAAGTTCACCCGCACTCTGTCCTGGCTCACGTACCTACTTACCAGTTTACAGCAAAGTCAACTGAGCGTAGACATTCACTTGACTGAGCTATTTTATGGAGTCGCTTTGCACTGTTGGATCTTGTAATAAAATATTTGGACGTGTACTTTGCATATCCTTCTTATCTTAGTTTTGGTCATTCATTTTTGCTACATTTTACAAAAGCTTTAAGCCATACAGATTGGAAATAAAAATAATTTTTGAAACCTGGCCCTTCAACACATATAATTTGGGACTCACATTCATCCAGGTTACTTGGAGGGAAGGAGTCTGCAACACACACTTTGAGAGCATCACTGTTAGATTTTGTACCATTCTACATGGCTCTGGCTCACACTCTCCACCTCTGCCTTGAAGCCCATTCTAGACAGTAGTATTTACCTCAGCAGCATATTACAGTCATGCAGGAAGTTATTAAAATCCTGATATGGAACCCATACTTCAAATGTATTCAACCAGAATCTCTCAGGGTGAAGCACTGGCATTTCTTAAACGCTCCCCAGCTAGTTCAAAGGTGCAGCCAGGGTCAACGACCACTGGCCTGAATTCTCTCATTTCGTTCTTCGATCACTTGGCTTGGTTTCCTGTTGTTCTGTTTTTATTTGAGAAAGCCTGCCTCCGTAGCTCTCTTTCTAATAATAAATTAATCCAAAATGAAAGCAGCAAATGAAGAAGGGAAAGTACTTCCAGAATTGTGGAGCAAAGACTTCCAAAAACCTGCTTCTCATAAAGCAACAACAATACTAGCCAAAAATGGTCAAAACTTTTTTCAAAACTGAAAATTACCTGGTGGTTTGCAAAAGCCTGCTTCAAGAAAACAGCTGCATTTGGTAAAAACATGCATGCTTTTTTTTTGTTTTGTTTTTTGGTGGTACTGGGGGTAGAAACCAGGGGCTTTTCTACCTCCGTGTTAAACTCTTAGACCTATTTTATATTTTATTTGGAAACAGAGTCTCACTAAGTTGCTGAGAGCCTCACTAAGTAGCTGAGGCTGGCTTCGAACCTGTGCGATCCTCCTGTCTCAGCCTCCCAAGTGCGGGGATTACAAGCGTGCGCCACCACACCCAGCTTGCTTTTGGTTATTTTAACTTACCTTCCTCCCATCTCTTTCTCTGTGTTCTCAGCTCCATAATAGTCTTAAAAACCAAGAACCTTGCAAAGATAGTCACTGTAAATATTAGCAGCCAAGGACATTCGGAGGGGACGGAATGAGAATGGAGTTGGAGCAGCCCAAATCCCCACACCCATAGAATTTACTTTTTTTTTTTTTTTTTTTTTTTTTTTACCTACCTGGCAGAACAGTGAAAAGCTCCATCCTGAGTCTCTCTTTATTTGATCTGATTCAGAGCTTGGTCTGAACAGCTCATCCCTAGGGAATTTGTCAAAGACAATCATCAGCAAGTGTTTAATATCATGGCTTCCTGAATAGTGCTTCCAGTGGAGGCCGCCAAAAAAAAAAAAAAAAAAAAAAAAAAAAATCTAACAGATAAAACTGTGGAATGAACTGTGGAATGAAGTATCCATTGGAGACATTTATAAAGCCCCCAAATATTGCAAAGAATCTAGAAGGTCTCACAAATATGATGCTGAGCTACTTCTGGGCGGAGAATGCTTTCTCACTGGGGTCAGAGAAGAGTGCTTTAGCGCTGAATCTAATGCCGCTGGGGTAGAGAGTAGGGTACTTCCAGGCAGGAGCAATGCCACTGTGCACCTTGTATTTGGGGACAGAATCTATGTTCCTGGGATGTGTCACTGTGGTCAGCTTTGAGCACCGTTTAATTTAATGTTTCATTCAGATCCTTTGAATGATAAATCTATGATTTGCCAGAGTTAAATTTAATCCGTTTTGTCCCATTGTCACAAATATGGAATATCTAAAATATAGTATATAATGTAATTATGTACTACTAAGAATGAAAAGAATTACTGTAACATATATAAGCGCTAGATTTTTATTTCCAACCTGTTTTGATTTCATCGAAATATTCGCAGAATTGAAAACTTGGGACTTAATGGGTTAAAGTAGCCTGTTGCCTGCTTTAGGTAGGGAACGTTTATAGTATTACTATCGCTGCGAAATAGATTCTGAATTGGAATCCAGATCCTGGTGCAACCGAAGCCTTCTGCAAAGCTGGGTGACCTCTTTTTGACCCCCTGTCCCCAGAGTGAAGCAGTTCACCTCAAACAGGCGGGCTGCAAGGGGGCGCCTCTTCCTCCGCACGCAGTTCCTTCCAAGGGCTTCTTTAGCACGGGTGAGAAGGAGCAAAGCACTCCTACAGTACAACCGATGTAGTGGAGTCAGGACCATCAGGAGAATTTCCAGGATAGAGCGATACAAGCAATAAGAGGCCGACAGACAAAAAGTATATACATCTTTATTTGGGAAGAAAAAATGAAATTTTTTTCCAAGTTGGAAGAACGCCAGCTTCCCACTATCCCAGCCAGTGAACACTTTTCCTCCTTTTTCCTTTATATTTTAAAATGACCTTTTAAGGGTCTCTTTTCTGCGATACCTCTAGCCCCCTTCCTCCGTTTCTTGCATTTCTTCTTGCCTTATCTAAAATCTCATTCTTTTCTTCGCTATTGTGCGTCTACTTCCCGCATCCCTACACTTTGGCATCGTTTCCCTGAGACTGGGAGACTGATATGCTGGCCCTTTACTGGCGGTGTCTCCTCTAACCCTCAGGACGCCCCTGGGAGGTAGGCGCCATTGCTCCACTGGAGGGGTGAGGACGCGAAGGCTGGAGGCTGGGGAGGTGAGAAGGTCAGCCCCGCCCCTCCGAGCTCCCTGCGCACCCCTTTGGGTATCTTTTGGGCAACATAGTTTTAACACTGTTCACGCTCCCATTGGCCCGCCACCATGCATCCCCATTGGCTGGGGGAGCCAGTGACAGCACTGCGATTGGTCCCCATCCTGATGCCAGATCTGTCTTCTGCCCCGGCAGGAGCCTCGCCCCGGACTCCAGCGCACGACGAGGGGCGACGGCTGCCGGGGCTTCAGGCAGCCTCCTGCGTGTCCGCGAGTGGGGAGGTCTATACAGCAGGGGTCCTGCCTTCCTCCATGTGAGTATCCTCCGACCGCCCATCTCCTGAAGGCGCCCCCAGGTGCGAGTGTTCCTGTACCCGCAAATTCAGTTAATGCGCAGTAGCCGGACGGGTGGACATTTATGTCTGATTCCTGTGAGCGTTTGTCGCTGCATACTTGAGAATGATATTGGATTCTCTTTTAAATAATCTCTACGTATAGAGAGTTGGAGGAAGCTACCTGTGGGTTACGATATATTATCCAGTGCCTCGATGCACTTTGCCTAGGGTTTGCTAATGCGAAGGGATGGCACTCAAGTATTTTTACGGCGTGATGCTTTGGGAGGCTTGAACGTTTCTTTGAAACTTAGAAAATGTAAGGCTGTTGCTTTTTATTTAAGTCATTAAAATGTCAGTTCTCGGGCTCTTAAGTGGTGTTTTTGTTGTTGTTGCATTCGACCTTGGAGCTACTCCCCTAGCCCTGTTTTATTTTTATTTTGAAACAGGGTCTTTTTAGGCTGACAAGTCTCACTTTTGGGGAAGGATGTTAACAATCACAGAAGTTCTGATTAAGATTACCACCTGCTGGACTAAAATCTCTCCTTCAAGCAGAGTGGAGGACCCTTTGCTAGCTTCCCCGCCGCGTCACTTCTTCCCACCCCAGGGGGGAAATTTTCCCAGGGGGGAAATTTTCTTCCAGCTCCTGACTTGGGGGTACCCGATGCAGGCGGAAGAGGTGGAGGCTACAGCTCCAGGCAACTGGTCAAGATCCACGGGTGCTGTCCTTACCCCTGGAGTTGGGCTGTGAAGGCCGAAAGCTCTGGCTGCTTCCAGAAGCAAGGGCTGTGAGGTCTGCCCCCTGTTGGTGAGGCAGAGGACTGCACCCTTGCCTAGTGACAGTTCCCACAGCCTTTTCAATATTGTGTTTGAATAGAAGCCTTGGGGGACCCCACATCATTGGCAGTTGTATTTGCATTGACGTTGAGAAAGCTGTAGATTTGGTGTTATTATTGATGATTATTAGAGAATTCAAGTTCCCGGAAGGACTCTGGTAATTTCATTCCTCCATTCATCCAGAGCGGTGTTTGCCTTCAGTTGCCTGTCCCGTGTATTGTCTTAGACAATACTCCTGGTTTGAAAGATCAAATCCGATTAAAGCTGCCATAAGGATCTCTTACTGTTCCATCAGAAGCAGGCAAACAAACAAAGTATCAGGGGCTTCTTGCTTTTATGGGAGGTAGACTGTATTCTCTTCCTTCTTTTTGAGGTATAATATAGGCACAGGACATTCATGAATCTAAAGTAGACACTTCATGTATTTGCACCACTGGGGCCCTACCCAAGGCGGCCGTTCTTAAGGTCGGAGAGATCTCACAGGGTGGGCATGTGCCTGTTTAGCTTTGAAGAGACTCAGAAGCAGAAGATCTCAGGCTGGGGATGTTGTCCTTGGCCACAGAAATCAGCAAGTGTCTGGTGAGGATCTACAATGTGCCAGAACCTTCCTGGGATGATAAGCCCTAGTGCCCTTCAACTGCAAATCCAACATATGTGGCTTATGATTTTATTTATTTGCTTATTGTGGTACTGAGGATTGAACATATGCCATTCTATCTCGGAGATATACCTCCAGCCCTATTTTACTTTTTGTTTTGAAACAGGGTCTCATTAACTTGCTAAGGCTGGCCTCCAAATCTATGATCCTCCCATCTCAGCCTCCAAAGTACTTTGTTTACAGGTGGGTACCAGCACACCCAGCTGGCTTGTGGTTTTGTTTTATTTATGTATTTATTTATTTATTTATTTATTTATTTATTGGTGGTACTGGAGTTCCTGGAAGCCCTTCTATCTCCGGGCTACACTGCCAGACCTATTTTATATTTTGTTTATTTGGAAACAGGGTCTCTTAAGCCAGTGAGGCTGGCTCCGAACCAGCGCGATCCTCCTGTCTCCGCCTTCCAAGCGCGGGGATTACAAGCGTGCGCCACCACGCCAAGCTGGCTTGTGGTTTTAGAATTCAAGTATTGGTAAGAGATTTCAAGTGACCTGGAGTTTGTGTCTGTTACTGATTGTATTTGTTGCTTTGGGTCTTTTTACCTGAGAGTTACCTCAGTTCTCTGTGCTCAGACTTTCTTTTCCCTTGGGGTTGTATCTTCATTATTCAGGTATTTTTTTTAAAAAAGCATTCTATTATATTGCAGATTATCATGGCAACCTCTGAAGAAGGCAGTAACCCCAGTGGCACAGCACCGCCCCAGCCCCTGGCACAGCCGCAGGGACTCGAACCACGGGTGGCCCGCAGACGTCTCTCCCAGGCCCGCCATCGAGCCACCATGGCGGGGCTCTTCAGCAACCTGCGGAAGACTGTTTACTCTCAGTCTGATCTTACAGCATCAAAGGTAGGGGGACCTGAGAATGGAGAGGACACGTGACCACACACTGAGGGACAGGCCTGGCCCTGCCACCCTCCTGCCTATCCCGAGGCCTGGGCCTGGGTTTCAGCCCAGGAGGTCAGCAATCCGCCTGCTAGTAACCTACATAGTCATTTGCTTTCCTGCAGGTATTAGTAGTTTGCAGAACACAGCTTGTTTCCCCATGCTTTGGTATTTCAGTGAGAATCCATTTCTAGGGTACAAAAGAGACCCCGTGCCACTTGTGCCTGGGAACAGACTTTCTGTCCTTTCCACTGGCAAGGTCAAAGATGTTGCTTTGCATTTGAAAGAATGTGGCCTCCTACTGGGGAGGGGTTCCCGGCTCCACAGAACCAGTCTCCGCGGTGAAAGGTTGTCTTCTCAGCACTGTCTGTCTCTGTCCTCAGTGGCAGGTTCTGAATAAGGCAAAGAATCACATTCAGGAACTGGAGCAAACCTTGGATAACTTGCTGAAGCTGAAAGGTAGATCCCTCTGGGAGAAGGCTGGTTCAGTTCTTCCACTGGGAGGCTGGGTTACCCAGAGTCCACACAGATTTATTAAGGGCCAGCTGCACAGGAGGCACTGTGCTGAGCTGTGCCTGATACAGGTGCCCCTGCCTGTAGGGAGCGGGCAGTCCTGTAGGACCGGCAGGACCACCAGACTGTGCAGGTTTGATGAGTCCCCTAATGGGGCTCTGCTGAAGCCAGCTGACCCCACCTTGAGAGGCCAGGGAAGAGGGCCAGGGCTTGTCCTGATATCTCCTCTCAGGTCTACAAGGAGAGGTGAAAAATGGGGCTTTGGATCCCCTCATACTGAACCTGGGAGGGACAGGGCTTCACCCATCGTCTCCCTGGACAAGAAAGGCAGGAGAGGTGGGACGAGGGTCTGATGTTCCGCTCTGTGACTCTGGCCTTCGATTCCCTGATAGACTCCTTCAGTCTGGAAGATGGGAATGCCAGCAGCTTGGAGGAAGTTAAGGAAGAATATGCCAGACTGTACTCTGGAACTGACAGGTGAGACCCAGCATGCATCAGGAGCAGGGGAGCCTACAGTCTTGCACCAACACCTCCCTCCACCTGCTGCCCACTCAGTTAGACTCGTCCTGGGCACAATTCTGCTCTCCTTCATCCTACTAACTTGCCCGGGGCTTTCCCTAATTGCAAAAATTATCCATTCTTATTGTAGAAGACATAAAAAATACAGGAAAGCCTGAGGATATGTGTCAGCTCACCTATCAAAGAAAATCAATGTTAGCCGGGTGTGGTGGCGCACGCTTGTAAGCCCAGCAAATTGGGAGGCTGAGACAGGAGGATGGCACAGGTTCGAAGCCAGCCTCAGCTACTTAGTGAGGCTCTCAGCAACTTGGTGAGACCCTGTTTCCAAATAAAGTATAAAATAGGTCTGGGAGTATAGCCCAGAGGTAGAAAGCCCCTGGGTTCCACTCTCAGTACCACAAAAAAAAAAGAAAAAGAAAAAGAAATTCAATGTTAATTTTGAAGAATATCCATTCACCTATTTTTAAAATTTTATACTTTTTTTGGTATCAGGGATTGAGCCCAGGGGCATTCTAACTCTAATCTATAATGTCAATCTTATTTTATCTTTTATTTCAAAACAGGGTCTTGCTAAGTTGCTGGGGCTGGCATCAAACCTGCAATCCTACTGTTTCAGCCTCCCAAGTACTGGGATTACAGGCATGTGCCACCACTCTTGGCTAGCAAATGTAATATTTTATATATTAATATATATATAGTAGAATATAGAGGATATATATGCAATATACATAAAGCAAATGTAACATACTACATATATATATACACACACACACAAATAAGAAAACACAAATTTCAGCCTACTTTCAATCTCATGGAAACCTAGGAAGAGCCAAAGAGGAAAGGCTACAGCAGTGTTTAACAGTTGTCACAGAGGCTGAGAAGGGAACATTATTAACAATGTCACATTCTGCCGGGCGTGGTGGGGCACGCTTGTAATCCCCACGCTTGGGAGGCGGAGACAGGAGGATCGCGCAGGTTCGAAGCCAGTGGTGCTGGTTTAAGAGACCCTGTTTCCAAATAAAAAAGTGTAAAAATAGGTTTGGGAGTGTAGCCCGGAGATAGAAGGGTTTCCAGGAACCCCGGTACCATTAAAAAAAAAAAAAAAAAAAAAACAATGTCACGTTCAAACTTTGAAAGAGAGATTGATTTGAGAAATGTCTTTTTTTTTTCATAATACTTTCATGATGTCAACATCTGTAACAAACCCCCACCGTTTCTGGGCTTTTCTGGTATGCCATGTGGCTATAATCTCTGCTCTGCTCTCAAAGGACTTCCCAACCCCTGCCTGGCACGGGGCAGTCTGCAGAGCTGTTCTGACCACAGTCTGGACTCTAGGGGCAATGCCCAGGCCCCACGTCCAGCTCTAAGGGCATGGGGTGCGGCCAGGTTGGATGAGCACAGCAGCCTTTGCACATCCCAGAAGGGGACGTGCACCAGTCGCCATTCAGAGCTTACCGAAAAGCCTGCCTGCGCGAGGTGACAAGAGACGCCATTCCTAGCGTTCTCTGCTGGGGTTATGTGTGACTTTTATTCTCTTCTCTGTACTGTTTTGTGAACTTTGGGATTAAACTTAAGTGTTTCATGTTTTTTTGGTGCTACTGTGATTAGAATTTTTAAAATTTTAATTCCTGAATGCTCCTTCCTGGCATATAGAAGTACTTAGATATCTAATTTACACATAATAGTAGTACATGTTTATGGGGTAGATAAATACATGTATATAATGTGTAAATATCAGATTGTGGTCACCAGCCTATCTATCACCTCTGACATTTTATCATTTTTTCATATTGAGAGTATTCAAAACCTTCTCTATTCATTGTTTTGAAACATCCAACTGTTTTTAAGCATAGTTAGAACTTCCAATATGATCCTGAATAAAAATGATGAGAACTGACATCCTTGTCTTATTCCTGGCTTTTGGGCAGAAACATTCAGTCTTCTACCATTAAGTATGGTATTAGCGCCGGGTGTGGTGGCGCACGCTTGTAATCCCCGTGCTTGGGAGGCAGAGACAGGAGGATCGCGCAGGTTTGAAGTCAGCCTCACTGGCTTAAGAGACCCTGTTTCCCAATAAAAATATAAAATAGGTCTGGAAGTGTAGCCCAGAGGTAGAAGAGTTTCCAGGAACCCCAGTACCACTGCAAAAAAAGTATAGTATTAGCAATAGGATTTTTTTTATAGGTACCCTTTATCACATTAAGAAGTTCCTTCTGTTCCTAGTTTGCTGAGAGTTCATATCATGAATGGATTTTGGTGGTTTTTTTTTTTCAATTTTTTGCATCTATTAAGATAATCATGTTTTTTTCTTCTTTAATTTATTGATGAATTATACTGACTGATTTTCAAACATTGAATCAGCCACCATGTACTTCTTGAATAAGGGCTATCTGGTCATGATATACAGATCGGTAGATAAGTAGTAGATAGAGAGTTGGATTTTATATATATTGTTGTTAAAATTACGTGAAGAATTTCTGTGTTTATGTTACCGTGTCTATAGGATAGGATTGTCTTGCTTCTGTTTCCTCCCCAGCCTGGATCCAGATGGTTTTCCTGAGAACGGCTCCTCTGCCTGGTGCCCAGGTGACACAGAGAAGGATGCTGAGGAGGAAGAAGATGAGGAAGAGGAAGACCAAGAAGATGGGGAGGAAGAGGAGGAAGAAAAGGAGGAGAAAAAAGTCCATCTCATCAACTCCCCAGGCGCTCTGTCACCAGACCTCCTAGAATTTGAACGGTGTGAACAGCTGGGTGGGGAGGTTTGGGGCACCCATGGAGCCCTGTGGACAGAGGTTCCAGCTGGCCGATGCTGTAGCCTCAGTGTGTGATTCAGACCCGGCCTTGAACTCCACAACTCCCACGTAGAAGGGGCTCGGGATGGGCATGGCCAAAGGGCCAGATGAACAGTCTCAAAGCTACATTTGTAAGACAAATGCTGTTTTTATTTAGACTGGGTGTTTATGTGGGGTGCACTTGGGGCTTTTGATGGTGATTACAAAGGCTAAGATACTCCATACCTTACAATGGTCTCTGTGTGTGTGTGTGTGTGTGTGTGTGTGTGTGTGTGTGTGTGTGTGGCACTGGGGATTGAGCCCAGAGGCATTCTACCTCTGAGCTACACGACCAGCCCTATTTTTAAAATTCTTATTTGAAAACAGGGTCTTGCTAGGTTGATGAGAGTCTTACCACTTACTGAGACTGTCCTCACACCTGAGATCCTCCTGTCTCAGCCTCCCCAGTACTAGGATTGCAAGTATGCATCAACTTGCCTAGCGATATATGGTCTTATAGAAAGATGGTTTCTGGCTGCCCTGGACTTCCACAGCCACTGCTTCTTCCCCAGATTTAAGACCCCTTAGTAGTAGTGTGGTTTCTTGGCCCAAAGAAGGAGGCCCACCCCACAGTTGAGCCTGTCTTCCAGGCCCTAAATTAAACCGGCAGTCATATCTGGCACACACATTCATGACCTCTAAAAAATCCTTGTAAGGATTTTTTCCCCAGATGAGAGCTGAGCCAGCTGCCTTTCATCATCTGTGGGGCAGAGAGCTGCAGGGGCAAGGGGCTGGGAGGACCTGCAGAGGTGCCCCATGCCCGAACCACATCTTCCATGGCCCCCATAGTGGCTTTCACTCTGCGGGATCAGGGTGGGCAGAGACTTAGGCTAAGCCATGGGAAACCGAGAGCGTGGCCGCCCCTGGGTGCAGTGGCCCCACCAGGAATCCTGAGCCCACGCCACCTCTGGTCCAGGTACCTCAACTTTTACAAGCAGACGATGGACCTCCTGACCTGGAACGGCATCGTCACTGCACAGGAGGCGACGCTCCCCATCGTCTCTGCGGCCATTTCCCACCTGTGGCAGACGCTGTCCGAAGACAGGAAGGTCAGCCTCCTGGAGGCCTGGCTGCAGAAACATGGCGGCCTCCCCAGCCTGGTGATGGCCTTCCAAGAGCCGGCCTGTGCGGAGGGCAGTGCCAAGGACAGCGGGGTGGACAGCCAGGGGGCCAGCTGCTCGCTGGTCTCCACCCCCGATGAGGTGAGCAGCCCTGTGCCAGGGGACCCCGGGCTGTGCTGGGGTCAGTCAGCAAGTCTGAGGTGCCACCGGATTCTGGCTCTCACTGCAGGCTTCTGGTTCCTCCACAGCATGTCCATGACCACCCAACAGTGTTTTGTTTTATCGTGTTAGAGCTGTGGCCTTTCTATGGGGTTGCAGATTCAAGGGTTAAGGGGGCTGTATCCGGTGGGCATCTTTTGGCTGTGTGTGACTTGATTATTAAACCGTGAAGAAATGTACTGCTCACATCAGGGACTTCCCATGGGTCCGGTTCCTCCCTTCCCTCCGCCCGGCTCCATATTCCCGCTGGTTCATCACCCCTTCCCGCCCTCCACTCCTCACCCCAGCCCTCATTCTTCCTCCTTTACACTGGGTAGAGAAGCAAAGAGTTCCTGTGAGGGCTGAAAGTCAAGGAAGGATTTTTCTAGTCTGGCATGATGGAAATCTCAGTACTTGGGAGGCTGAGATAGGAGAACGGCAGGTTCAAAGCCAGCCTCAGCAATTAAGCAGGACCCTAAGCAACTTAGTGAGGCCCTGTTTCAAAATAAAATATAAAGTCAGGCGTGGTGGCACACCCTTGTAATCTCAGCATTTGAGAGGCTGAGACAGGAGGATCATAGGTTCACGGACAGCCTCAGCTACTACTTAGTGAGGCCCTTTGCAACTCAGTGAGACCCTGTTTCAAATAAAGAATAAAAAATAAGGCTGGGGGTGTGGCTTAGCAATAGAACGTCCCTGGGTTCCATCCCCAGTATCTCAAAATAAATAAATAAATAAAATAAAATAAAATAGGGCAGGGGGTGTAACTTGGAGGTAGAATGCCCCTGGGTTCAATCCCTAATACCAAACCTAACCAAACAAAACAAATAAACAACAAAATAACAGGAGGGACTTTTCCAGAAACTTCCACCATATCTCTTCTCCCCTCCCACTGACCAAATGGGCCAGATGACCAGCTTCCTGAGCTGACTGAGAAAGGCCCAACCAGGCAGTGACAAGGCTGCCAGTTCCCAGCCCAGAGACCACCCAGTGAGCCGGAAGCAGCCTCGACTCCCACCCCCAGTGCACTTCTCAGCCTCTGAGAAGTTAGAGCAGCCATCGTGGTCTGCAAAGCCGAGCAGCAGGTGGCATTAGGGGCCATCATGTGCTGAGGGAAGTGAGCGAGGAGAGCCGTGGAAGCCTGCTGCTACCACCTGGGCCGAGGCCGCCCTCACCCCTCGAGCCCAGGGCAGGCAACTGTGTGCTTTCTGTGCCTGGCCTGTGCGTATTTAGTATTTAGCATCCACAGTGACCTCCCCCCCCCTTGCCCTGACTTTCCAATGCTCCTCTGTAGGTGGTCCCTTTGAGGAGATAGCCACGCTAGCTTCCTGTCTCTCTGGAATCTTGGAGCCTGTATGTGCCCCTGACCCTGGGCTTGCAGTCTGGAATGCTCCCATCCTTCTGGAAGCTTCTGCAAGCATCAGGCCCAAGCTGTCACAACAACAGAGCTGTCACCCAGTCCCATCCTCCAGTTGACAGGCCAAATGAGAGGCATGGCTTGCCCAAATACCCAGTTTCTGCTTCAGGGACTCTATCTCTCTGACCACACATTTTTTCAAATCTTTCTTCCCTTGACTTATGTTTTTGTTTTGTGTGTGTGTGTGTGTGTGTGTGTGTGTGTGTGTGTGTGTGTGTTGGTACTGGGAATTGAACCTAGGAGCATTCTACCTCCAAGCTATTCTCCCAGCCCTTTTTTTAAATTTTTATTTTGTTTTGAAACAGGTCACACTAGATATTTTGTTTTGAAACGGGGTCACACTAGGTTGTTGAGAGTCTGGCTAAATTGTTGAGGCTGATCTCTAACCTTGCGATCCTCCTGTCTCAGTCTCCCAAGAACTGGGATTAGGGGCGGGGCCACCACAGCCAGCTTGCTTATTGGTTGACGGTCAGCCCTTCATTGTCTCCCTTGATGTTTCTCAGCTGAATAACCTGGAGAGTTCAGTAAACAGGCAGCTGCCGGGCATCCACGCCAGACTCGCTGAATCAGAATCCCTGAGAAGCAAGACCAATAACTGCCCAAATTTAGACCAAGAATGTAAATATGGAATTATATTGTTGTAATCAACATATCATCATTACCAACCATTGTCACCATCACTATATTATATAATATTCCTAAGAAAAATAGAAAGGTCAACAATGGATATCTCGGGTAGGATTTTTTTCTCAGCGATCCCTGTTTCCTATATGTTTCTGTGCTCCAGAATTTCCACAATGCATACATTCTTTTTTTTTTTTTAAGCAGATGACGTGTGCACCATGATGAGCCATCACTATGTGGCCAGTGCCTTTAAGTCCATGACCTCACTTAATTCTTGTGACAACCCTTTGAGTAGGTGCTATGGTCGTCTTAGTCCATTTCGTGTGGCTGTAACAGAATCCCTGAGACCGGGTCATGTATAATGAACAGAAGCTTGCTGGCTCACGGTTAGGAGGTGGAAAAGTCCGACATCAGGGTGCTGGCATCTAGTGAGGGCTTCTTGCTGTATCATCCCAAGGCCTGAGGAGAGAGGACAGGAGAGAGAGCCCTTTGTGAAGGCACCCAGGGGGGCAGAGCCCTCAGCACCTACTCACCTCTTAAAGGCCTCCGCTCCTGAAACCATTACATTGCAGTTAAATTTCAACATATGTCTTGGAGGGGACAGACATCGAAACCATGGTTTGTTTGTTTGTTTGTTTATTGGTGGTACTGGGGATGGAACCCAAGGGCTTTTCTATCTCCGGACTACACTCCCAAACCTATTTTATACTTTATTTGGAAATAGGGTCTCATTAAGTTGCTGAGAGCCTCACTAAGTAGCTGAAGCTGGCTTCGAACCTGTGCGATCCTCCTGTCTCCGCCTCCCAAGCGCGGGGATTACAAGCGTGCGCCACCACGCCTGGCTGGTGGCTCCTGTGGCTCCTGTTTTATAGGTGAGGGTTTAAGAGATGGAGTAGCTCGCCCAAGGTCACAAAGCTAGTGAGTTTCACAAGGGGCCCTCACGCAGCCTGCGCTCAGCTTATGAGTGTAAACAGGACCTCCACCTTGGGAGGTTTAGATGAGCCTTTCTGGGCTGTAAACTGAGGCCCTGCTCTGGCTGCGGCTGCCACCTCTCATATCCAAACTGCTGCCTTCTTTAGAAAGAGGAGACAGTCCCTGGAGCGTCCTCTTCCCTCGACCACTCCTGCGGCTGGCAGTTTGTTCTGGGCAGTCAAGGGCTTAATGCTCACCCCTTGGGAAGAACACTGAGCAGAGGTCCTGAGTTGGGGCCCCAGCTTTGAGTTTGATGCCCTTTGGGGACACGGCATACACAGGGAGCCTTTCTCCCGACCTCGGCCCCGGGTGCCTCAGCAAGCTGAGGCTGCAAAGCTCTCCCATACACTGAAGTTCTGTGCTTTCTTTCAGATCCTTTTTGAAGATGCCTTCAACATAGCAAGTTTCCTGGACAAAAGTGAGGTTCTGTGTGCATCCAGCCCCAGGTGAGGAAGGTGGGGTGAGAGAGTATGTACGAGTGTGCATGAGTGTGCAAATGCATGGGTGGGTGGAATCTTGTGCATATGAGCACGTGTGCACACCCATCCTGGGGCGAAGCGCAGCCTCCCCTCTGTGGCCCCCTACCTGTGTGCATAATTCGGTGGAAGTTCTTAGGGACCGATTTTGTTCTGTGATCGGAAGTGGGCTTGTCCTTGGATTGTGCTGTCGCCCTGGAGATGACATTGGGGCATCCCTAGAGGAGATTCTGCCCCGGCCGCAAGCAGGGGCACACAGGTTAGCAACCCTTTGCCCTGCTTTCCCAGCATGCGTTGGTCCTCCTCAGCGCTGCAGCGGGCCAGCTCTCAGCCCATTGTTATACAAAACGCCATAAACAACAGACATGGATTGCTCCCAGTTCTGGAAGCTGGAAAGTCCAAGATCACGGGGCTTGGAGACTGGAGCCAGATCCCCATGGATGGCGCGTTCCCCTGTGATCAAGATAGCTCTGGGGCCTCTTTTGTAAGGGTCTTAGTCCCCTCCTCCTAACACCACCACCTTAGGGGTAAAGTCTCAGCATAGGATTTGAAGGGAAACATAAAGCTTCAGTAGAGAGTAGAGAGCTCCAGGGCCAGGTGGCCCATGGGAGGCCATGGCAGTCTAGTGGGCAGGAGTGGCGGGCAGGGAGCTGTGGGGAACAGAGAACCTGGGCCCGAGTGGGAACAGCCTGTCCCCTGGGCGTACGGGAGTACGGGAGTCTCTGCGCTGCGTGTAGGGGAGAGACCGCCCTTCACGGTGCTGAGGGTAATGGATGTGAAGGAGCCGGGGAGGGGTGGTTACTGATGAAGCGAGGAAGATGGAAAACAGGAGCTGGGAAGATTTAAAACAAGGAGCAGCTGGAATTCAGTTTGCACTAAAGGGGCGTGTTCTCAGGGGGAGCTGATCCGGCAAGGAAACTCCCTGCTGCTGGGTCTTAGGGGACCCAATGGGACAGCCCCTTCAGAGCCCCGTGCTGGTGCTGGGGCTGAAAGCAGCCTGAACATTTAGTTTGTCTGCCTTGGGAGTGAGGGTGCCATTCGCAACCTCGTGATCAAATGAATATCTTCATTGTCCTCTTGGTGGGAGCTTGGCCTTTGGGTCAGGCCTTTGGCCGTGACTGGAAACCAGAGCGGTGCCCAGGAACTAGGATGCTTGGAGCAGGGCCTCAGACAGCCCAGAGGGCTAGCTGCTTCCGCCATCCCATTTGCCCTGGCCGGGCCGAGGCCGCCCTGGGGAGCCCAGGGGTTGCAGAGGAGGCTCTGTCCTCTCCGAAGCCCCCTCCTGGGTGACGCGAGCTCTGCTCTGCTGTGTGGACTGTCATTTTGCTGCAACTGGCTGAAAGCAGACATTTCTATTTCTGCCCTGGGCTCGGGCTGCAGAGACAACTTGGTCAAGAAGTTGCCGGGGCACACTTACCGAGAGGTATTTGAACTTCTTCCCCTGCTGATGGGACCAGCAAAAGCCAATTAAAAATTCTTTTTCTGTTTTCCCTAGAAAAGGCAGTGGCTGCTGCCAGAGACTTTCTAAGCTCACTATGGGATCGCAGCCCAAGAGGAAGTAAGGGGTAAATGCTGGCCGTCCTCCGGGCTCACAGCCTCTGTGCCTGGAGGCCCCAGTTGCCCGGGCTACTTCCCTCGTCCCTGGCTGCCCTCCTTTCGCACCAGGGTCTGAGCTCCAGGTTTGATACAAGTGCTTTTGCTTAGGGGTTAGACACACTGAACAAGAGTCTCTCTTGAGACTGAACTCAAAGTACATCTCAGCAGACACAGGTAGGCTTTGCTCCAGGAGGCTGACCTAAGAAGCAGAGGGAATCCTGCTCCCTTATCCCAGAAGCCACATCTCAGAACCCAAAGTAAGGACACAAAATCCAATCTTGCTGCAGTCTTGCTTTTCCAGAGGTTTCCAGACATGACTTTATTATTATTTTTTTTTTTACTATTTTCTGTGGCACTGGGGGTTAAACCCGCAAGCATTCTACCTCCGAGCTGCACTCCCAGTCCTATTTTAATTTATTTTTTATTTGGAAATGGGGTCTTGCTAGGGTGCTGAGTACCTCCTTTGAGTTGCTGAGGGTGGCTTTGAACCTGCTATCGTCTTGTTACAAACTCCCAAGTATGGGGGATTATAGGTATGCACCACTGTCTCAGCTCCCAGACATGACATTTAAGTGGAGATGACACAAACCTTTCAAGAAGCGCTCTGGGCTGCCCGATGATTCAACTGGGTGTTTTAAAAGTGCTCTATTCGCCAGATGTGGTGGCGCATGCTTGTGATCCCAGCATTCGGGAGGCTGAGACAGGAGGATCGCGGTTCAAGGACAGCCTGTTACTTAGTGAGGGCCTTTGCCACTCAATGAGACCCTGTTTCAAAATAAAGAGTAAAAAAAAATAAAATAAAATGGGGCTGGGGATGTAGCTTGGAGGTAGACGGCCCCTGGGTTCCATCCCCAGTACCACAAAATATAAAAAATAAAAATACAAAGTGCTCCGTTCACACTGCGGTGTAGATGTTTAGTGGAGGAGGGGGAGGGGTGACAAGAAGAGGCAAAGTTGAGGATTCTAAATATGTTCTGTTTTTTCTTTCTTTCTGTTGTCAGTTCGATGTTTGCCGGCTGCAACCCCGAAAATCCAGAGGACAAGTTTCAGCTCTATATGCAGATTATCGATTTTTTAAAAGGCCTTTGCTGTGTTAAAACTCAGTTAAAACAGGTAGGACAGAGTAGGGTACAGCGAGACATCTGCCTACCTCCTTTAGGAGCCAGCTCCCCCCAAGCCCCACTAGGGGCACTGGCAGACATTCTACCCTCTCTGCTTCTCTGATGGAAGACATCAGAGAAACTGAGGAAAGAAACAGAGGGGTGTCCTAGGGCAGATCTGCAGGGGGAACCCTTCGAAGTAGGGGCCAGATCCCAGAGTCTGGCTCTTAGCAGGCACTTGTAAATGTTGTGTGACATCTTTTCAAAAGACCAAGCTGGTTCATCTTCTCCTGAGACTCCACAGTAATACCTGAGGTTAGCATTCAGCTGCGGCCTATGGTGGTGCATTTGCTGGGGGTCTTGGTTGGGAAGCCCATTCCTAAAGCTTATCCTGGGGGAAGGAAGTCCTGTCTGCTCTCAGATTCCAGGCCCTGAATTCTCTCTACTAATCTGGCAGAAAAAACAACTGTTTATTTAAGAGGGTGAGCTCTAATAATGGCAAATGTTTGCCTAAAAATAACTAGGATAGCTTTTCAATATTCTAAGTTTTAATTTGGCCCCTTTTCCCACTGATTATTCATTTCCCACTACAGAAACCAATTGGGGTCAAGAACCCGCCCCGTGGTTGTCTCCACTTCCCACTAACGCTTGGGCGACCATCCCATGTCAGCTGCCCCCCCCCTCCCCCGTCTCCGTCCACTTGCCTGAGACGTCGAGAACAGATTAAAGGGACAGTCTTGGCTTTCTCGGCTTCTTTTTTCCACGTGTGGCCAGAAAGAAAGAATAAGCAGAGATCAGAGTGTCCACATGAAGCAGAGGTGTTTGGATGGCAGCGTTTCTAAGTCACCTGGAGTTAATTAGACACAGAAGTCTCATTAATTATGAGACCGGGGCCCTGGAATCTGTGGCTTGCACAAGCCATCCCAGTGGTTCTGGGACAGGAGGCCTTGGGCTTTGATAGACTAGGGTGCGAAGAGAGAAAATTCACTCTCTTCCTGTTTCACCTCCAACTCATGGCCATCCCCCTCAGCCTCCCAGGAGAGAGTTGAATGAAACTTAGTGGGCACCTGTATTGATATCCAAGGTAGGGCTGCTTTAACAAATGACCTTAAACTTGATGACCTTTGGGACAGTCATTTATTTCACAGTCCTGGAGGCTGGAAGCTTGGAATTAAGGTGCTGGCAGGGCCAGGCTGCCTCCAAAGGCTCCAGGCAAGGATCCCTCGTGCCTTGTCCTGGCTCCTGGCGGCTCCTGGCAATGCTCAGCATCCCTCGCCCCGTGGCCGCATCCCTTCAGGTGTGCCTCTAACTCTACATGTCACTCTCTCTGGGTCTCTCTGTCCCTCTCTCATCTCTCACTGACACGGATCTAGGACCCACTCTAAATCCAAGATAGTTTCTTCTTGAGATCTTTAACTGATTATATCTGCAAAAACTCTTTTTTCTAAGTGAGTTTCCAGGGAAGATGAATTTGAGAGGATACTACTCAATACACCCCAGCAACCAGTACCAGCCAGTACCAGCAAACGTCTCTCATATCCTGTTGCTTTCAGCAAATCTGCAGCTTAAAAATCCTCAGACACCGTTTTCAATGAGTTATAGAAATAGGACTTTTTTTTTTTTTTTTGTACTATGGATTGAACCCAGGGGAATTCTACCTCTGAGCTATATCCCCAGACCTTTTATCGTTTTGTTTTGAAACAGGGTCTCCTTGTGTTGCTGAGGCTGGCCTAGAACCTGCAGTCCTCTTGTCTCAGCATCCCAAGTACTGGGATAACAGTGTGAGCCACCACACCCAGCTTGAAATGGACCATTTTGAACAATATTCAAGCACTTTGTGTGACAGAGACTTGGGTGTTTGGTTCCTTCCCAGGATACTTGGCCTTCTGGAATCTGCTACACTCTGGCTTCCTCTTGTCCCAACTTTTGTCCTTGTCCTACAAGGGGCCCATTTGATTCTCCTAGAGATTACCTGATCCTACCTCTTTGGTTTTTTTTTTGGGGGGGTGGTGCTTGGAATTGAACTCAGGGCCTCATGCTGGGCAAGAGCTCTACCATTGAGCCCTAGTCCCAGTCCTTCTGATACTCTTGGGTCTCATTTCCCCACCCCATCAGGAGAGTATGGGAATGGGAACTACTTCTCCAGAGCAGGAAGGCATGGTCAGCAAAGATCATTCCCCGTTCTTGGAGACCAGCCCCACTTTCAGTAGATGGCTGGCTGGGGTTGGGATACTGCCAGAACCCATGAGGATCAACCCTGCTCTGCAGAGATAACAAAGGAGAAGGGTCATTTTCTGCTGGAGTGGAGAGACATAGGAAGAACAAAAACCTGGGAACACACTTTTAGGGGAAGAGGTACTAGGGAGCTCTGAGAGGTTGGTAGGGTCATTGTAAAGGGAATTAGAAACCTTGCTACACACATACAGTGCAGCTTCTTTAAAAAAATAATAAAAAGAGCCAGGCATGGTGGCGCACGCTTGTAATCCCCACGCTTGGGAGGCTGAGACAGGAGGATCGTGCAGGTTTGAAGCCAGCCTCAGCTGGCTTAAGAGACCCTGTTTTCTTTTTCTTTTTTTTTTTTTTTTTTTGTGGTACTGGGGGTGGAACCCAGAGGCTTTCTACCTCCGGGCTATACCCCCAGCCCTATTTTATACTTTATTTGGAAACAGGGTCTCACTAAATTGCTGAGAGCCTCACTAAATAACTGAGGCTGGCTTCAAACCTGGGTGATCATCCTGTCTCAGCCTCCCAAGTGCGGGGATTACAACCGTGCACCACCACGCCCGGCTTAAGAGACCCTGTTTCCATAAAACAGAAAATAGGTCTGAGAGTGTAGCCCAGAGGTAGAAGGCCCCTGGGTTCCACCCCCAGTACCACCAAAATAAAAATAAAAATAAATAAATAAATAAATAAATAAAAGATATCCTAAGAGGTAATCCACTTACATGGCATAAAATTCAAAAATCACCAAAAGATACTCAATAAAATCTTAGTCTTTCTCCTATTATTCTTTGCTTAATGTTCTGTATATACCCTTCCCCAGAGGCAACCACCATGACCAGTTTCCCATCCATCCATCCATCCATCCAAACAAACCCCAAAACAGCTGCATGGTGCTCCATTAGTAGGTACCCCATATTTCATGACTTCCATTGAGGGGCATTTGGATAAATCTTTAAGATTTCCCTTGTCTCTTTTATGGGCTCCTGGAAATCCTCAGGATAGGAAAGAAGCCAGTTCCACTGTATCGTTTCTGGAGGATAGAGTGTTGAGTGAAATGGAAATAAGATCCTCCCTCTTATTCTCTGGCCAGGAGCTGAAGGTGAGAGTTGGTAGAGACTGGAAGAGCCGAGCATCTCCAAGATGTTAGGGCCTTCCTATCTGCCCGAGACCCTGATGTCAAAACTCAACCTCTTCCACCCTGTATTGCAGGAACCAGCCCTTCCTACTGATGATGAGACGATAATGTTGAGGTGCCTGGAGACCTTTGATGATGATTTGTAATACATAGTAGACACGAGGACCATGTTCGATCCCCGGCACTGCACTAATAATAATAATTGTAAAGACCGCAAGGAGAAGAGACTGAATAAGAGTGGACAGTTTTCAGGTTTGAATGCTATGTTAACAAATATAGTTACTCCTGACTTGACCCTCAGGACTCTTTGGAATGAGCTACTCCAGAAGGATTGATGTTTTTAGTTTCTTGCTGTTATAAAGTGGAAAAGAAGCATGATTTTGTGTCAGTCTTTGGGGGACATTTGATATAGGGATGGCCTGCTGGAAGCCACATACTCACTGTGTCCCTGTTCAGTGAGTACCAGGCACAGCAGAGGCCCAGGCATGGACCTCTCATGAAGAGGACAGGCAGGCTCTTTTCCCTGGGGGTGATATAACACCAGGACCTCTCAGCACAGCCTACACTCAGAACATTACTCTAGTGGGTTCTGTAGATTTCTGAAGCCCACCTGCTCATCCTGTATGCTCTGCGAGCCCAGGAACAGAACCCACTTCAACCCTCTGCCCTACAGCATCAGGACAGAACCATTCATATCTGCTTCCTCAGTTGTGGACCCCTGAAGGGATGCTGCAGTGAGATCCCAGTGTTCTGAGCACTTTTTGGTGAAGTTCCCAGGCACAGGTGTGTGTAAACATCCCTGAGTTTGCACACTGCAGATGTAGGTAAATTTTGGATTGCCTTGACTAGGGTATGATACCCAGATATTTTGTTGTTGTTGTTGTTGTTGTTTTGTGGTACTGGGGATGGAACCCAGGGACATTCTACCTCTGAGCTACACCCCCCTAGCTCTATTTTTTATTCTTTATTTTGGAACAAGGTCTCTCTAAGTTGCAGAGAGCCTCACTAAGTAGCTGAGACTGGTGCGATCCTCCTGTCTCAGCCTCCCAAATACTGGGATTACAAGTGTGCACCACTACGTCCAGCTAAAGTATTTTTTTAAGTGATATTAACATTTAAAGTAGCCAACTTCGAGTAAAGCATTCAGTTAGTTGAAGGCCTTTCTTAATAGAAAAAGACAGGCCTTCCTAGGACAGGGGATTCTGCCAGCAGATCGCTTCTGGACTCAACAGCAACTCTTCCCCTCCTGGGAGCTCACCCTGCAGATTTTGGATTTGCACCTCCGTAATAACAAGCCCCATCCTTAACATAAATATCTCTATGTTCTGCGTGCTTGTATATACATACACATCTTTGGGTTTTTTTTTTTTTTTCCTTTGGGGGGAATCTGGGGATGGAACCCAGGGGAATTCAACCTCCAAGCTACACCCACTGTCCTATTTTTTCTTTATTTTGAAACAGGGTCTCACTAAGTTGTGGAAGGCCTCACTAAGTAGCTGGGGCTGTCTACAAACCATGATCCTCCAGTCTCAGCCTCCTGAATGCTGGGATTACAAGCGTGCGCCACCACGCCTGGCACATCTTTGGGTTCTATTTCTCTGGTAAACCCTGACAGACATGCCAGGTGTATGGGACAGAATGGGTTTGCCTGGCTCTTTACACTCCTAATAACAGCAGCTCCCCTCCACTGGGGACTTCCCAAGGGCTTTATCAGTTTCATCTCTTGAGAATGTGACATGCAAGTCTTTTACCAGACTCAGCCCTATCTGACTCCAAGGCCCCGGCTCTCAAAGGACCATTCTGTGATACATGAGCCGACCTTTAAAAACTGCTGGAGCTACACGTTGCAGTTCACAAATGACCTTCACAGTGACCCTTCACAGTTCACAAATGACCTTCACAATGGCCCTTCACAGTTCACAAATGACCTTCACAGTGACCCTTCACAGTTTACAAATGACCTTCACAGTGACCTTCACAGTTTACAAATGACCTTCACAATGACCCTTCACAATTTACAAATGACCTTCACAGTTTACAAATGACCTTTACAGTTTACAAATGACCTTCACAATGACCCTTCACAGTTCACAAATGACCTTCACAATGACCCTTCACAGTTCACAAATGACCTTCACAATGGCCCTTCACAGTTCACAAATGACCTTCACAGTGACCCTTCACAGTTCACAAATGACCTTCACAGTGACCCTTCACAGTTTACAAATGACCTTCACAGTGACCCTTCACAGTTTACAAATGACCTTCACAATGACCCTTCACAATTTACAAATGACCTTCACAGTTCACAAATAACCTTCACAATGGCCCTTCACAGTTCACAAATGACCTTCACAGTGACCCTTCACAGTTTACAAATGACCTTCACAATGACCCTTCACAATTTACAAATGACCTTCACAGTTTACAAATGACCTTCACAGTTTATAAATGACCTTCACAATGACCCTTCACAGTTCACAAATGACCTTCACAATGACCCTTCACAGTTCACAAATGACCTTCACAATGACCCTTCACAGTTTACAAATGACCTTCACAATGACCCTTCACAATTTACAAATGACCTTCACAGTTCACAAATAACCTTCACAATGGCCCTTCACAGTTCACAAATGACCTTCACAGTGACCCTTCACAGTTTACAAATGACCTTCACAATGACCCTTCACAATTCACAAATGACCTTCACAATGACCCTTCACAGTTTACAAATGACCTTCACAGTTTACAAATGACCTTCACAGTTTACAAATGACCTTCACAAACGCAGGGGCTTTCCCGCAGCTGGGCAGCAGACCTTCGTGCTCAGGGGCTGCCTCAACTGGCTTTGGAAAGCAAAAGCTCCCCGAGGTTTTCCTCAGCCTCCTCAGGCTTGTGTCCGCTCCTGCAGGGGAGGCTGGAGAAAACCTCTCTCCTCCTCAGAGAGAGAGGAGGAAAACTCCCAGCGCCTCCGCAAGCCAGGAAGGAGCCAGAGCGAGTGACAGAGGTGCCTGCACTCAGGGCCCCTCAGCCACTCCTGCAGCTTGCCAGCCCCTCCCTCCGGTACCAGGCCCAGCCCTGGTCCTACCTAGTCCAAGGCTGTGACATCGTCCTGAAGCAGAATGTGCCAGGGACCCCTGGGCACGGTGGACCTTGGCAGAATGTGGGTTTCTCCTCCCCACAGCCAGGTGCTGGGATGACGTCCACCCACACAGCCCCAGCAGCCTTCTGTGCCCTCCCTCCCCATCTCCTGCAGGCCTCTGGGGATATTGATGTAGACCAGGTTGGAGTTACTGCAGAACCCCCTTCAGGTGTGTTTCACTCGGCTTTCTCGCCGTTGTGAACTAAACACCTGACACAACTTAAAGAAATAATTATTTGTTCCTTGTTCTGGAAATTTCAGTCCAAATATCAATAGAGAGAGAGAAAGTGGGGGTCAGAGCCCGACCTGCAGCAGGGCAGGCTGGGACACCGCCATACCTGGCCACACCCCAGGGACCCTCCAGCACATGGGGATGGTGGCATCTTAAGTCTAAGCCATAGCAACCTGGTGTTCAGTTTCCTGTCCGCCCCACCAATGACTTTACATAGTTACATATCTTCCCGTAGCTGACTGCTCACTCCCTTTCCATATCAGTCAGTACTGTATCACGCAGAGATGTGGTGAGACGTAGAGATTTACTTTGAGGAATCGGTTCTCACAGCAGCAGGATTGCAAATCTGAAATCCGTAGGGAAGGGCAGCGGGCCGGGGCTGATACTAAAGTTTAGAGCCAGAATTTCTTCTCCAGAAAATTAACTGGGGCATTCCCATCCATGATCTCGAGGGCGGTCTCCTTGATTTTTAGTCAACTGATTGTAGGTATTAACCACATCTATAAAATACCCTCCCGGGTCCTTCACACACACCCCCAACTAAGTGTTTCTTTGGATAACTGCTTACTAGAGCTTGGCCAAGCTGACACATGAAGTCAACCATTATGGTACCCCTTGGGGATTTTCATGTTGTTCTAATAGCTCTCTAGGAAGATTGGCACCCTTTTTTGCCTCCATTTGGCAGAAGAAGAGACCAAGAATTTGGCAGATGGACAGTGGCTGACGCATTAACATCCTCTGAGAGGAGAGCTGGTTCGTGGATGCCGACAACAGAAAATCCGATGGTGTGAGACTTAAAGCTAAAGTAGAGTGGAGATGTCCTGTAGGATCTGAAACTAAAGCTCCTCCTTGTTCTTCACCATCTTGAAGAAAAATATTCATTTTTGTCAGTTAATCAGTTTGTGGTTTTGGTTTTTTTGTGTGTGTGATGGTATTGAGGATTGAACCCAAGGACTCTACCGCTGAGCTACATCCTCGGTCCTTTTTATCTTTTATTTTGAGACAGGGTCTCAGTTGCCCAGGCTGCCCCTGAACTTCGAATCTTCCTGCCTGTGCCTTCGCCTCCTGAATTGCTGGGATTATAGGCATGCAGTCCTGCCTGTGTGGGTGGACGTCACCCCAGCACCTGGCTGTGGGGAGGAGAAACCCCACATTCTGCCAAGGCCCACCATGCCCAGGGGTCCCTGGCATATTCTACTTCAGGACAATGCCACAGCCTTGGACTAGGTAGGATCAGGGCTGGCCTGGAACCGGAGGGAGGGGTTGCCCCAGGCAACCGAGATGAACAGTTTCCCAGCAGCCTGCCACACCGCCTGGGGAACAGGGTCGGGGTCTCTGCATTCCTGTCTGCCACACCTGGGCATGGCCTCCTTGACCTGGTGGCCCCACCCTACCTGGAAGGGGTCTGACACCCGCACTCCACAGCTCCTGGGTCTCCAGGCCTGTGTCCACTCCTGCAGGGGAGTGAAGAAAACCTACAGGAGCTTTTGAGAACAGGGCACAGCAGTGTCAAAGCCACAGAGGCCTGCTGCTCATGTGCCCTACCTAACTCTGCTAAGCTAGAGAGATCAGGCCATGGATCCGAGCTGTGAAGGCACAGGGCGCTCCTCCTAGCCACTCAGCTCCAGCCTCGAGGGGAGGCCTGGTGAGGGGTGGATGGGAACTCTGCAGAGCCCCTGCCTCTTTGGAGAAGAGAATTGTCACGATTGTAATGGCACTGTGGGCTCTTCTTCCTCTGTCCAACTAAAATTTGTTGTATAGGGAAATTAAAAATTAATAGACAGCCGGGTGTGATGGCGCACGCTTGTAATCCCCGCGCTTGGGAGGCGGAAACAGGAAGATCGCACAGGTTTGAAGCCCGCACGCTTGTAATCCCCGCACTTGGGAGGCGGAAACAGGAAGATCGCACAGGTTTGAAGCCAGCCTTGCTGGCTTAAGAGACTCTGTTTCCAAATAAAAATATAAAATAGGTCTGGGAGTGTAGCACAGAGGTAGAAGGGCTTCCAGGAACCCCAGTACCACATACACACACACACACACACACACACACACACACACACAAAAATAATAATAATAATAATAGCTTGGTGCAGCTTTAACAGGTCTTTATTACAAAATCCATAAGAAATAGAAATAGAAGGAAAAGCAGTGTGCAGGCACTTTGGAGAGCCCAAAATTATAACTCTGACCCCCTCCCCATCCCCGGCCTTTAAATAGATTTTGTATTGGTATGTTATCAGCGTTACCAAGGCAACGGGTTAGTAACTTTTCTTTTTTTGCCAGGTGGTCCTTCTTTGTCTCTGGACAGCCCACTTACTAAGCACAGGGGTCAATAACCTACCTGGCTCCCACCTCTATCATTATTAGTTGCTCATCAACTATGGGCGCTTTGAAGCCGCACATGGAATTTACCTTTCCTATACCCAGGCTGGGTCACAAAGGAGAGAAGAAACAGAGGCGCTGGTTGCCTCTACATATTTTTAGGGCTAAAAGCTTCAATTGTCTCTAGGACTTTTAAGGCTAAAGGCCTTAATTTCCTTTACATTCTTACTTTAGGCTAATTATTTGAACGAAGGGCAGAGAGAGAGAGAGGAGCTGCTGTCCCCCCCGCCTGAGCCGCCGGCACAGCACCCAGACTCTGGCTGCTTTTTACATTTTGGAAATTAACACCAGAGCAGTTTTTCAATACCAGCACAGGAACTGTTCATCTAACTACCCAAGGGCCACTGCGGCCCCTGGTGGAGCCAGCAAATTGAGAGTCAGCGTGATAAAGGGTTTTATGAGCACCCAGCGGGCGCTGCTGGAAGCTGGTTAGCTCTCGCCTTCAATGACCATCCTGCCCCTCTCCCCATGCGAGAACCTTTTATATTTTTCAGAGAAAAGTGAATGTGTCTCAGACAGGTGAGGTGTCCACTAATTTAGAAAAATAGCCTCTTCTGGCTTGTGAGCTCTGAACGTCTTATCTTGTTCGATGTTGTAGTTCGGTGGATCTAAAGAAGACATCAGTGATCCAAGTTTTTGTTTTCCGTAAAGTGACCTGTGAGCCAAGAAGGGGGCACATGCCTGCAACCCCAGCTACTCTGGAGGCTGAGGCGGGAGGATCCCAAGTTGGAGGCTGGCCTCAGCAACTTCATGAGCCCCTGCTTGAAAGCAAAGATAGAAAGGGCTGGGGAGTGCTCAGTGGTAGAGGGAGGGTGCTTGCCTGCGGGCCTGAGCCCTGGGTTCAATCCTTAGGAGAGAAGCGATGTGTGCCTGGCATTTATCATGGCCAGCATATCTGGCAAGCACCTTCCCGCTTTTACCCTTCTCCCATTACTAGTGATTAGGGAGTGCTGGGAAGAGAGGGGCCCCATCCATTCTCTGCTAGCTTTAATGTGCAATTAATCTATAAAAGACAGGCTTCCTGGGCAGCTAATTCTTAAAAAGAGCAGGAGGGATGCCGGGCGTGGTGGCGCACGCTTGTAATCCCCGCGCTTGGAAGACAGAGACAGGAGGATCGTGCAGGTTCGAAGCCAGCAGCACTGGCTTAAGAGACCCTGTTTCCAAAAATTAAAAAAAAAAAAAATAGGTCTGGGAGTGTAGCCCAGATATAGAAGGGCTTCCAGGAACCCCAGTACCACCAAAAAAAAAAAAAAAAAAAAAAAAAGGGCAGGAGGAGCAAAGAGGACTTCTGAGGATGCGAGGGGTGCTTTCAGTGTCTTAGCAAACGGCCAGCCCCGTCCTTGCCGCACCCCAGGCCCCGTCCTCCCAACCTGTCAAAATACTGCCCAGTGAGGAGGGGAGGGCGGTTCTGTGGCACGGAGCGGGTACCAGAGGAGGCCCTTCTGGACGGGAGGGCGGGCAGCCACGCCGGGAGAGCCGGCCTCACATCCTCGTTTCGTCGGCCACCGGCGGCTGCTCTCTGGGGCTCCCTCGCACCTCGCCCGTGCCGCCCGGCCTGGGCCAGAAGGGGAGGCGCCGCGGGCACCACCTGCAGACCCTGGTGCCCAGCCCCCAGGGCAGGCTGTAGACCTTCTGCGTCTTCAGGGCTTCTTCACACTCCTCCTGGATGCGAGCCCATGCCAGGACGCCTCGCTCCTCCGGGCTTCCTGTTGGGGGACCCCGAGATGTGGGGACTGGGTCTGGCAGCCCGCGGGTGCGGCCGGAGGGGGCTCTGGCGCCCCCTGCAGGCACTGTGCGTCCTCTCGGGCCCCTGCGCGCCCGGCCACCTCCTCCCTTCCTCTTCCTCCTCCTCCCTTCCCCTTCCTCCTCCTCCCTTCCCCTTCCTCCTCCTCCCTTCCTCTTCCTCCTCCTCCCCACTCCTCGGCTTCCTTCTCTTCACTCTTCTCCTCTTCCTCTCTCCTTCCTCTGCCTCCTTCTTTCCCTCCTCCTCCCCCTCCTCCTTAATCTCCTCCTCTCTCCTTCCCCTTCCTACTCCTCTCCCTCTCCCTCCTCCTTCTCTTCCTCCTGGACCTCCTCCTCCCCCCTCCTTCCTCTGACTCCTCTCCTTCCTCCTCCCCCACTGCCTCCTCCTCCTCCTCTCCTCCCTCCTCCTCTCCTCCCTCCTCCTCCCCTTCCTCCTCCCCTCTCTCCTTCATCTGCTCTAGGAGCAGACCTGTCTGCAGGCCCATTCCACTCCGTAGCGAGTCGCAACGTGGAAACAGAAGCCATGAAACCCGCGCTGTCACACAGGTCCTCAGGAGGGGCTGAGGGACCCCGAGGGGAGAGGGGCAGCCGCCCTTCCTCCACTCCACCTCCTTTGCGCCCGTGCCCTCTGCATGGCACACCTCTGCTCCTCCTACCACTCTGCACCAGGAAGGTGCATCTGGGAGGCAGGGGCATGGCTTAGACTTCTATTCTCACTGCATAACGCTGAGAAGGGTCCTTGGGTTTTTATTAAATATATGATTGAAAATATAAATACGTGTGGGGTCTCCCTCACCAATTAAATCTAGGCTCTTAGAGAGCCAGGGCTGTCTCTTTCTTTTGCTTTCTGGTGTATCTCCCATTTGAGGCCCCTGCTGTAGGCTAAAGTGTGTCTCCCTAACATTCATAGGTTGAAACCCTAATCCCAGTGCCTCAGAATGTGACTGCTTGGGGAGGTAGGGCCTTTAAAGAGGGAATTTGGTTAAAGATGCCTAAATTTAGGGTGCTCCCTAATCCAATCTGACTGGCATCTTTAGAAGAAAGAGGAGATTCAGAGGCAGGGATAGACACTAGGAATGTGCATACACAGAGAGGGCACACTGAGGCCACAGCAGGAAGGCTCCATCTACAAGCCAAGGAATGCAGCCTCGGGAGAAACCAAGCCTGCCAGCTACCTTGATGTCAGATGTCCAGCCTCCAGAACTGAGAGTCAATTTTTGTTGTTGAAGCCACGGCATTTTGTTACAGCAACTAGAGCTGACTAATACAGTCCCTTCCTTACCACAACCTCCAGACCATGAGCCTATTCAGGGTGTGCAGTGACCAGCCTGACACAGTAATGAGAGATAGAAGCTTTCCAAGGGGCCCAAACGCCACCCATCCACCCATGCCACCACCTCCCAGGGGAGCCCTACCAGGGATGGTGTTGTCCAGGAGGAAGCCCAGAAATCCACCGACAAACATGCCCGTGGTCAGCAGCACCTGAATAACCTGGTCCAGCTGGAGAATCCCTGGAGACAAGAGTGACAGGTTCCCTGGGACCAAAGGTCCCGCTGGCTCCACACCCGGAGCAGAACAGCCTGGAGGACAGAGGGTAGTCACCTGTCTGCAGCTTCTCAGGGTTCTTGTTCACCCAGTTGGGAATGGCGAGCCCACAGTAGATGGAGAAGCCAAAGACGAAGAGGTTCCTGGGCGAGTTCATGTCTGTGTACTGCAGGAGAAAGAGCCCGGAGTCAGGCACCTGCCATCAGCACCTTTACCACACATGGACGGTTGCCAGAGGTTTCCCTACTTCTGGCTATTTCTTTCTTCCATTTTGGGGCCCAGGACGCCCTCCTTTCCCTTCTCCCTCTCCCCCCACTCATCTCCACCCTGTGGGGTCCTCTCAAGAGGGGCGCTGCTGTTGCTCTCCCGGGGTGCCTCGCCCACCTCACCTGCAGATTGGAGATCCCCACGGCGCTGATGACCCCGAACATGACGAGGAACATGCCTCCGATCACGGGGGTCGGGATGGTGGCAAACGCAGCTCCGATCTTCCCTAACACACCCATCAGGAGCAGCACGCAGCCCGCCGCGACGATCACCATCCTGCTTCCCACCTGCGGCACCCAAGGAGAGGGGACGGGAGCTCCGGGCAGGCCGGACACCCTGGAGGGCCTGCTCCTCACCACCTGGAGCACTGCGGGCTCGCAGGAACGGCGCCCCCAAACAAGTGCTCAGTAAAGAGCTTTTGCAAGGGAGAGAGGCCCCCTGTACATGTGGCGTGTGCTGTGGTCGCGTTTCTACTCCCACCAGATGCCGTCCTTTGACTTCCTGCAGCTGCGTCTCCCCCACAGCACTGGTGAGAATAGGCAGCATGTGATAGATGAAGCCTTAATAAAGCGCAGAAGACCAGGGCAGGAAGGAAACCTGGAGAACGGCTTGTTCAAACCTCCCCATTTAGCAAGGGGCGGGGGCTCCATGGAGCCGTGCTCCAGCGGCGCCCGGGCCTCCGGTGTCTAGCTAAGCCTCAGCCCCTGGCTGCGTCAGCAGTACTCTGAGGTCACAGAGACATCCCTTTAGATTGCCGTATGGCCAGGAACTTTATAATGGAGTCTGTAGCCAGGCGTGGTGGCACGTGACTGTCATCCCTGTACTTGGGAGGCTGAGACAGGAGGATCTCAGGTTCGAGGACAGCCTCAGCCATATAAGAAGACTCTCACCAACCTAGCGAGACTCTGTTTCAAAAGTAAAAAAAAAAATAAAGAAGGGCTGGGGGTGTAGCTTGGAGGTAGAATAATTCTGGGTTCAATCTCTACTACTACTAATAATAATCATAATAGTGGAATCTGTCATCTTAGTAGGAGGGGCAGGTGCAAAGCAGGCAATTTAAGAAAGACAGTAGATAATTTCCAATAGCACTACATAACGTGCTGTGAAGACAGTCACAGGTGCCCGGGTGTGGGGACTGGGGCAGAAGGCTCTGTGGACGTGGGCAGCAGAGGCCTCCCGGGAGCTGGTGGCTCCTCTGACACCCAAGGAAGAGACGGAGTCCAGCGCATGAAGGCTCAGTGGAAGAACATTCTAGAGAGGAAACAGAAAATCACAGACTGTGGAGGGAGGAGCCTGGCTGCAGCGACACAGCAGAGAAGAGGGAGATGGGAACCCAGAGCAGGCGTGGGCTCTTTCCCCTCCATCCTGCGGGGCCTCGGGGACTGTGGGAAGAAGTCAGAATAAAATCCAAAGAGAAGGCATAAATATAATGCGGCGTGTCTGCTCAGTGAAATACTACTCAACCATTAAAAGGAAGGAAGTTCTAGCCGGGCGAGGCAGTGCATGCTTGTAATCCCCGCATTTGGGAGGCTGAGACAGGAGGTTAGTGGTTGGAGGCCAGCCTCAGCTACTACCTCAGCCCTTTGCAACTCAGTGAGACTCTGTTTCAAAAATAAAGAATAAAGCCGGGCGTGGTGGCGCACGCTTGTAATCCCCGCGCTTGGGAGGCGGAGACAGGAGGATCGCGTAGGTTCGAAGCCAGCTGCGCTGGCTTAAGAGACCCTGTTTCCAAATAAAAATATAAAAAATAGGTCTGGCTGGGAGTGTAGCCCAGAGGTAGAAGGGCTTCCAGGAACCCCAGTACCACCAAAAATAAATAAATAAATAAATAAATAAATAAATAAATAAATAAAATAGGGCTTGGAGTGTAGCTCGAAGGTAGACTGCCCCTGGGTTCCAACCTAGGTATTGCAAAAAGAAAAAAGGAAGGACATTCTGACTCTTGATATCACATAGATGAACCTTGAGGACATTATGTGGAGGGAAACAAGACAAGTAGAATGGTTTGACTCTTCCGAGGTGCCCAGAGGAGTCAAATTCACAGAGACGTGAAGCAGAATGGGGACTGCCAGGCGCGGGGGAGGGCGGGCAGGAGCTGCTGTCCGCTGGCACGGGAGCAGGTCCAGGGCTGGAGATGCTGACACTGCGCGGTGATGTGAATGTCCTTAACACCACACCGCACAGTCACAAATAAAAGGCTAGTTTTTATGTGATGTGTATTTTACCACAGTAAAATAATAAAAAAAATTAAAAGTCCAGATACAAAACAAACTGTCAGAAGCGGGTTTTCAAGCATGGTGATGATGTAACATGATTTCTGTGTTTAAAAGCTCCTAATTTGGGTGCAGTCAGTATCCTTCTCAAAAAAAAAAATACTATACTGCAAATATTCTTGTCTTAATATCTCATCACGAATCCACCTTCCATGAGGTATAGGGGTTTTGTTTTGTTTTTGGTGGTACTGGGGGTGGAACCCAGAGGCTTTCTACCTCTGAGCTATACTCCCAGACCTATTTTATACTTTATTTGGAAACTGGGTCTCACTAAGTTGCTGAGAGCCTCACTAAGTAGCTGAGGCTGGCTTCGAACCTGCGCGATCCTCCTATCTCAGCCTCCTAAGAGCGGTGATTACAAGCGTGCACCACCACGCCCGGCTAGATAGGTTTTTTTTTTTTTTTTTAATGTGATTATGTGGGGATGGAAGCCAGGGGCGCCCTACCACTGATATAGCCTGGGCTACATCCCCGGCCTTTTTTATTTTGAGACAGGGGTGTGTTAAGTTGCCCAGGTTGACTTCAAACTTGAGATCCTTCTGCCTCCGTCACCGTGATTACAAGAAGGCATCGCCATGCCTTGTGAGATGGTTCTTGGATCTGTTTCTCACCCGTGTGTGTCTACCCCTAACTTTAGGAGATACCGTAATGCAGTTTCAGATTTACAAGATGAAAAAGTTCTGGAGATCTATGGCACAATAATGCAAATAGGCTAAAACACCACAGAATTGTATACCTAAACAATGGTTATAATGGAAAATTTTATGTTCTGTGCTTTTTACCACAATTAAAGTCTTTTACAAAGACACTCTAGTGTTAACTAAAGTCCACTAGTGCTGTGATAACATAACAGATTATGCATTTGTGAATTTTTTCTCTGTCCAGTCTAAGAGCTTACTTATTTAACTATCTTCATTAGAAATTCCTACCACATCAGCCAGGCATGGTGGCACACGCTTGTAATCCCCGCGCTTGGGAGGCTGAAACAGGAGGATCGCGCAGGTTCGAAGCCAGCCATGCTGGCTTAAGAGACCCTGTTTCCAAATTAAAAAATATAAAATAGGTCTGGGAATATAGCCTGGAACCCCAGTACCACCAAATAAATAAATAAATAAATAAATAAATAAATAAATAAATAAATAAATAAATAAATAAAATAAACCTCAGTTTAGAAATTCCTACCACATCAAAAGAGCACTCTGGCCTTCAGTCCGCTTTCCCCTAACTCTTGGGGAGACGCACACAGCAGTTCCCTTAATGGCCACAAGGGGGAGCACGGGTCCCTAAGAAACAAGGGATTTTGGCACCTGTTGCTCTTTCAGGGTTCACCAGTCCAAGCCTTCTACTTAATTGGTAGCTTGCTCTGTGTCTGCGTGTTTCCTGCTTTTCTCTAAAGCACCTTATTTTATAAATGACAAGCAAATAAATGTGTATGTTGTTTATCAAATACAATGGTCTGTGCTGCAAGAGATGTGTTCCCTGTAGCAGAAAAGGAAACATTTGCTGCTTCATTATCAGGTAGCCCTGGCTGTATTTCTATGTAGATCAGTGGCCCTTCTTAGAAAAGTGTTCCCCGCCCCTGCACAAAGGGCTTTGCAACCTGGACCAGTACAGAAGAGCCTCCAGTGTCACGGAGCTCAGGACTTGCCCTGGGGTGGGTGCTGGATCCTAGCTCCAGCTGTGCCAGAAGTCATGCAGGGAGACAGATCTGATGCTGGAAAGGTACAGCGCCATCAGGCTGCACATCAGAGCCCCCGTGGCAGCCGCAAGACCACGCGGGCTGCATTCCTCCGAGCTCCCAGGACTTGTGCTGGAAACCTCCACAGAGATCGCTGATGCCCACAGAAAGCAACATATAATGCTGTGTTTCCCAAGTCACTTTAGAAAGCACCATTCTGAAGAATTCTTGCGGACCAGACAGAGCATCCATGTGGAAAATGGGGAGCCATGATATTTTAGGCAGATGCTAATCTAATCAGAGCTGGGTTCTAGAAAGGTCCTTGGATGGCTGTGTGGTGGGTGAATGAGAAGAGAGACTGGGACGCATTACTGCAGCCTGCAGGCATTGGGAAGGAGGCATGAGGACAGGAAGGGAGTCATGTGGAGGAAACAGAAGCCACGGGTGAGTCACTGGGCAGCAAGAAGCCAGGATGACGTGCGTGCCAGGGTGAGCTCACTGAAGCGAGGACTGCAGGAGAAGTCAGGCTGGGGCGTGTGCTGGGCTTTGCAAAGGCTACTGAGTGTGTGATGGCTGGAACAGCAGGTGCGGCTGCCCGGGGCACAGCTGAATATTCAGAACTGGGCTGGAGGTAGTGGATCGCCTACCTAAACTTCAGGAAGTGAGGATTCTTCTGTGCTTAGAAGCCACTGATGCCCACCAGCACCAGGACAGACTTTCTGCCTGCCGAAAAGCCAAGGTCTACCCATAAAAACCAGAATCGCGGCCCCCATGAAAATATCCCTGTCCTAACCTCAAACCTGAGGATGTTGCCTTGCATGCAAAAGGGACTCTGAAGATGTGACTGGGTTAAGGACCTCGAGATGGGGAGAGCAGCCTGGATTTCCCCGGTGGGCCCAGTTTAAGTACACAGGTCCCTGTAAGCAGAGAACCCTCCTTCCTGGCTGTAGTTGGGGTAGATGGAGGAAGCGGCCACAGCGCAGGTACATGGCAGCCTCTGGATGGTGATAAGGGCCTCCAGACAGGAGCACAGACCTGCTGACACATCATCCATTCCAACCCCATGAGACTGGTATCCAACTTTTGACCTCCAGGTCAATAAAACAATAAAGTTGGGTTGTTTAAAAACAGGATCTTACTAAGTTGCTGAAGCTAGCCTCCAACCTGTGATCCTCCTGTCTCAGCCTCCCACATGTCAGGATTACAGACATGGGCCACCACACTCAGCTAACTTGTGATCCTCTGTTATAGTGGCAATCAGAAATAAACATGCAGGGTGGCAGACTCAGGTGTCCGGTGTGTCCCCAGTAGCCACCATCAACAGCCTTACCCCAGTGATACCCAGGGCCCCGATGTTCTCGCTGTAGGAGGTGGTGCCGTTCCCTGTCCCCCAGAGCCCCGCCAGCAGGCAGCCCAGGCCCTCGATGCCGATGCCGCGGTTGATGGCGTGCTTCGGGGGAGGAGGCGCCCCCACCAGCCGGGCGCAGGCATAGTAATCGCCCACCGACTCCAACATGGAGGAGATCACGCCGGCGATGATCCCAAAGACGCCAGCCAGGCTGACCGTGGGGAGACCCCACTGTCCTGGAAATACAATGCAGGCAAAGTCTCAGAAGAGCCCGCTGAGCGCAAGTCGTTTCTTCCAGAGACGTTTCTGGAAGGCTTTACAGAGCAGACACCTCTCACAAGTGTCCAGCGACTTTATCTAGGGTCTCTGCCCGGCCATTCCTCCCCAGGGTGGGTCAGAGGCCTGAAACTTGAGGTCACTCTGCACAGAAAAACCAGAAATGGGTCCCCTTCCTAGGGCAGCCCTGAAGCTTTGGGAAGCGGAGCCTCTACGGAGGCCCTAAGGCTGCAGTCCACGAGGCCAGGGCGGCCCTGGTTACTTTTACACTGAGGCAGACATGGAGGGAAAGGTATCTGGGAGCTGTGTAAGAAATGTCCTGGCCTCTCAGAAATATTCCAATCCAGTCCCAGGCTTCCCTGCGTGTGATCCACAGACTCTAAGACGTAATACAACGCCGTGGTTGGGAGCCAGGGCTCCTTTCTCTTACTCTCTCCAGCCCCCCTTCGTCCCCAGAATTGTGGGTTTTCTGGGCAACGTGGAGGACCAGGATGTAGCCCAGCTCTGAGACGGGTCTGGGAGTGCAAGCCGTTAGACCACCGCCCCCATGGAACTTTTAGACCAACCCGAGGGTCTACTTCTCTTGGGAGTCAGATATGGACTGCCTGGGGCCTGCCCTTCCTTACCAATCACTCCCCCACCCTTTCTAAGACTCTCTCCTGCCCCCGAAGCCCCATGGACATCCTGGGAAACAGGTGTCCCAAGCAAGAAGGGGCAGGCAGCCACCTTCTCCTTACCTGGGTAAGGGAGGCGGAACCAAGGGGCCTGGCTCAGGACGCTGCCTTTGGTGTCCGTACGGGCCAGGTAGCCATAGGCGGCGGGATCCGAAGGGAGGGCGTTGGTGGCAGTGAGTGTGAAGCAGATGAGCCAGGAGAGGCCCAGGGCCATCAGCACCTGCAGAGGGAGGAGCCGCCCTCACTTCTGGCTCTGCCGGCCCCGCCCCTTCCTCCCTGCAGGGGCTCGGGAGAGTTCCTGGAGATGAGACACTTCAGAACAACAGGAATCTGCTGTCCGTGGGTAACTTAGCGTGTTACAGGAACAGGCTAGAAACCAAAGCAGAAAATAAGTATGGGAGGAGGTCTGTAGCAAATTGGGGCAGAAATGTGCAGTCCATCGACACAGCCGGGGCAGAGGATACAACCCAACTCTCTTCCCATGGTTTGTTGTCCAGGCGACCTGAGAGCATAGTCCCCGAGCCGTAGTTTCTTCTCCGTACCATGGAATCGTAATCACTGCTCTGCAGAGCCTGAAACAGGGTTTCTTAAAATGAAGACATAGGAATTGAGTCTATAGAGGATATATCAGGTATAGGATGGACTTTGACCATCTCTAACAGATAGATCTTAAGTCTCTGGTAGTGGGCCCCAGATCTATTTTTTATTTTTGTGGTACTGGGGGTTGAACCCAGGGGTGTTCTACCTCTCAGCAACACCCCCAGCCCTATTTTATTTTTACTTTGTAACAAGGTCTCAGTATGTTGCTGGGTGCCTCACTAAATTGCTGAGGCTGACCTCGAACCTGCAATCTTCCTGTCTCAGCCTCCCAAGTACCAGGACTATAGGCATGAACCCCCATGCCCAGCTTCTCTGTATTGAGAAAATTCTCCAAGTGATTCTTATGCATGCTGAACTTGAGAATCACCGGCCTGAATGGTTGCGTAAATGATCGATGCGATCATTACACAGAAATGTCTTTCAATGAGAAATACAGTTTAGCCGGGCGTGGTGGCGCACGCTTGTCATCCCCGCGCTTGGGAGGCGGATCGCGCAGGTTCGAAGCCAGCCGCGCGCGCTGACTTAGGAGACCCTGTTTCCAAATAAAAATGTAAAAATAGGTCTGGGAGTGTAGCCTAGAGGTAGAAGGGCTTCCAGGAACCCCAGTACCACAAAAAAAAAAAAAAGAAAGAAAGAAAGAAAGAAAGAAAGAAAGAAAGAAAGAAATACAGTTTACAATCAAACCTGCAGACAGATCGAGGCTACTGACAGCTGTGCACACGTGACGGGGTGGTGTGAATTTGGCAAGAAGGCTCTGGCGAGGGAGGCACCATCCCCAGCACAGGTATTTGGATTCCCAGTGTGCCACGGAGAAAGATCCTGACCTAAGACATGTGGCTCAACAGACTCTTTGGGCCTTAGGTTTTATGTCATTACAGACAAATAGACTGCCTTTCCCCATAGCTTGCTATGAGGTCAGCCAAAAACAGGAAGAAACTGCCCCACACTAGCGCCCAGAGCAGTGACCCAGGACTCCTTGGGGAGAGAAGCATTGGAGGAAAGACCTAGGATGCGGTGACATGCACCCACCACCAGGGGGCACGCCCCACATCCGCCCTGCAGGAGGCCACTGCACATGGGGGAACCTTTGATCTGGGGGGCATCTGGGCACAGAGACGCTGCCCTGCACTCTTCGGCTGAGCCGATTAAGAATGGAAGAGGGTGAGGAGTGTTCTTACAGGGAAGACCTGGAACAGGTAGAACTTGGAGGTGCGGCATGTCTTCTCTCTTCCATAAACGGGCACGGGCACCGCGATGTTTTTCAGATACTGAGAGAACAGCACGATGAAGAAGATGGTCCTGAAACAGAGAGGAGCAGCCACACCCAAGCTGGCGCACTGGGCTCGTGCTGTGCAGGAGCCTGAGGCTTTGGGGATGGCCAGGACATCGCCACATGCGCCAGTCTCTGGACCAGCGGCCTATCTCCTAGGGAGGGACCCAGCTGGGCCCCTTTCTGAACCCAGGTAGAGCCCTGCTATCTTTGAAGCCAGGAGCTGCTGCTAAACAGGAAGAGTGGGATCGGATGCTATTGTTCCTGGGAGACCAGAGGGAACCCGGCTATTGGCAGCAGGGCGGATCCAGCAGTTAGAGTCATTGATACCAGGGTCAGCAACTGTCATATCTCCCTGGCCCTTCTCCAGTCTGTAGTTCACACACCTCACCCCTGGGGCCTCTCAAAACTCGTTTACATGCTTGAAGTCTCCCATGAAGCTTCCTGGTCCTCCCAGCCGGCTGCTGTCAGCCTTTCTCTGCACACAGCACCTGGCCCCCGTGGCTGTCTCCTCTTGTCCCACCCACTCGGATCCAAGCCTTAATTCTCAGACTGTAAGATGCTTGAGAAGCTGGGCTGTTCCTCCCCCCTTCCCAGCTCAGTGAAAAGCTCTTCAGCAGAGAACCAGTAGGACCAACTTTTTGTAAACATAGCAAATTCTAATATACTGCCTGTGATTAACTCAGTATATCTGTATTAATAAGACAAAAATAATTAACAGTAATAATGAATTGTAAGTGGCAATTTTGATATGTTGTTGTTGTTTTGGTACCAAGGATGGAACCCAGGGTCATTCTACCTCTGAGCTACACCCCCAGCTCTATTTTTTTATTCTTCATTTTTTAAACAGGGTCTCACTGAGTTGCAAAGAGCCTCGCTAAGCAGCTGAGGCTGGCCACCAACCACTATCCTCTATCTCAGTCTCTCAAAATGCTGGGGTGACAAGCGTGCGCCACCATGTCCAGCTCGATGCTTTTTAAAATATGATAATGTTCATAAAATATTTATAAATTGCAAGAGTTTGCTCATATCCTGGATGACAATGATGATGATGATGATGACGATGATGATGATTTTGGTACTAGAGGTTGAACCTGGAGGCATTCTACCTCTGAGCTATACCCCTAGTCCTCTTTCTTTTTTTTTTTTTTTTAATTTTGAAAAAGAGTCTTCCTAAATTCCGAGAGTCTCACTAAGTGGCCAAGGCTGGCCTCAACCTGCAATCCTCCTCTCTCAGCCTCCTAGGTACTAGGATTACAGGCATGGGCCACCACCATGCCTGGCTTCCTATTTCCTTACCAGATGGGCTGCCCTCCCCAGAGAGCACTCACATGAAGGAGATCCCCCAGTGGATTCCGGCGTCGCTGCCTGCGGAGTCAAAGAGAGGCAGGGCCACCAGAGCAATAGTGGGAGCGATGGTCAAGGGGCCGATGAAGCGCATGAGGAAGCCAATCAGGCCTGAGAATCCCACCAGCATCTGCACACAGGAAGCGACCAGGACGGCGCCCTGCAGCTGCAAGGAAAGAGAGGGTCTCCGCTCAGCCCAGCCGCCGGGGCCCACCGCCACATCTGGCCACCCCGGGGTGGTGCGGGACCCAAGCTGGGACCCGAAGGAGCTGAGGGAGGTAGAGCTGCCACTCCTTTCCAGTCTGTCTTCCCAGCTGCCTGCTGGACATTTGCATTGAGCACGAAATAGACTTGGAAATAGAAAAGGAAATAGACTTGGAAATTATTGATCTCAGTCACGGTGAAGACGACTTGAGTCATCAGCACCTCTCCATGCGGGACCGAATGTGTTATGTGTTGCTACTCCGTGTCTCTGCTCCCCTTCTTTCTTTTTCTTTTCCTTTTTTTTTTTTTTAATTTTTTGTGGGGGTACTGGAGGTGGAACCCAGGGGCATTCTACCACCAAGCTACACCCCAGCCCTATTTTTTATTTTGAAACAGGGTCTCACTGAGTTGCCAAGGGCCTCACTAAGTAGCTGAGGCTGGCTGTGAACCGCGATCCTCCTGTCTCAGCCTCCCGAATGCTGGGATTACAAGCGTGCGCCACCACGCCCAGCTTCTTTCTTTTTTTTTTACTTTTTTATTTTGTGGTCCAGGGACTTTTCTACCTCCGGGCTACACCCCCAGCCCTATTTTTATTTTATTTGGAAACAGGGTCTCACTAAGTTGCTGAGAGCCTCACTAAGTAGCTGAGGCTGGCTTCGAACCTGCGCGATCCTCCTGTCTCAGCCTCCCAAGCGCGGCGATTACAAGCGTGCGCCACCACGCCCGGCTTCTTTCTAATGCAGGGGTCCGCACGCTTTTTCTGTACAGGACCAGGGAGTGGATATTTTAGGCTTGGTGGCCAGACGGGCTCAGTTGCAACTTTTCCAGAGAAGTTGTGAACAAATGAACAGAGCCGTGTTCCAATTAAACTTCATTTATAGAGGCTGAAATTTGAATTTCATGTCGTTTTGACATGTCGAGATACAGTGTTCTCCTCTGGGTGTTTTTTAAAATTACCATTTAAAATGTAGAAGCATTCTTAGGTCATGGGCTGCTCAAAACTGCAACAGGCCCGACCTGGCTCCTGGACTGTGGGTTGCCTACCCCCTGATCTATTGGGTTAAATAAGTCTACTTTTCATTTTTTACTTTAATAGTTGGGATATTTTCTTCTGTTTTTATTCTTTTAGGAATTATTCTTACTTTTTTAGTGTTAATACTTTGCACAACAAAGTCTGTGGTTAAATACGTCTCCTAGCCTCCTCCCAAATGGCAAAATGACTCTAGAATACTTCAATTTCTATCACCATCTTCTTTTTAAAATGCTATTATTGTAAAATATTGTAAAATATTTTTATACTATCATTGATTATTATAGATTTTATTATATTTTCCTATAGTCAATACTTATTTAAGTTTACCTACTGCTGTGGACTGAATGGGAACCCCTCCCAAATAGAAAATATTTCTGTCATGTCATTTAAACCACCCAGTCTATGATGACTTTGTTACAGCAATCTATGCTGACTAATACACTTACATTTTCACCATATGTTCCTTTTCCCACTATAGTTTCTTTCTTGACACTCTTCAAGATTTCATTTCCTTTGGCTTGAAGACTATCTTATAATAGTTATTTCTTTTTCTCTCTCTCTCTTGTGTTACTGGGGATTGAACTTGAGGATATTCTACCTCTGAGCTAGACCCCCAGCCTTATTTTATTTTACATTTTGAAATTGGACCTCAGTAAGTTGCTGAGGCTGGCCTCAAACATGAGATCTTATCTCAGACTTCCACACACAGCTAATAGTTATTTTTACAAAGGTCTGTGACAAATAAACTCTTTATCTTTGTTTAACTGAAAATGTCTTCATTTTGCCATCAGTCTTGTATGATATGGGATTCTACAGTTCAGGGCAGAATTCTAGGATGGCAATGTTCTCTTAGCACTTTGAAAATATTCCATTATTTTCTAGCTCTGCCATTACTACTCAGAAGAATGCTAAACGTCCAGGTACTATTAACTTATAAGCAATTTTTCTTTTTTTACTTTTAAGATTTTCTCTTTTATATTGCAATTTCATTATGATGTATCTAATTATGGATTTATTTTATATATGACATTTGGAATTTACTACGATTTCCCCCAGAGTGTTTACATCTTGCATCCATTCTAAAGTATCAGCTATATCTTAAAACACAGCCACATTTCCATTTCGTCTATTATTGCCTTTACAAATTAGTATTAGATGCAAACAGACTTCTCATTCTATTTCTACCCTTTATATCATCTATTTAATATTTTCCATACGTTCACCTCTTTGTGCTGCAGTCCAGGTTTTTTTCTTGGATAATCTTCAAGTTCGTTAACCTCTCCCTCTCTTTAACTGTGTCTAAATGCTATTAACCATCAAATGTATTTTTAAATCATAATAACTATATTTTTATTACTAAAGTCCTAATTGGTGTTATTTCCAAATTTTTGTTGTTCTTATATTTTCTTCTTCTGTATTGCGGCTTCTGTTGTTATTGTTTCTCCTCCTCCTTCTTGTTTTTTTTTTTTTTTTTTTGGTGCTGTGGATTGAACTCAGAGACTTTCTCTGTGCCTAGCTTCTATTGCTGTTTGATCCCCTTAAGTTAATTTAAACAGATTGATTTAAATTAAGAAGAGTGGTGGCACATGCCTGTGATCCCAGGACTTGGGAGGCAGAAACAGGAAGATCACAGAATTCAAGGCCAGCCTCAGCAACCTAGTGCGACCCTCAACAACTTAGCGAGATCTTGTTTCAAAATAGGACTGGAGGTGTGGCTTGGAGGGAGAATGGCCCTGGGTTAAATCTCTAGTGTCAGAAAAGAGAAAAAGAAAAAGAAAAAACAAGCTCTGAGTCTTTGCTCTATATCAGCATCTAATTCCTATCCCACCCGTGATTCAGGCTATAATTTCCATATTCATTTCTAGAAAGCAGAATTTCCCCCATGGCTTTAAGCTCTAGTATGCATTTGAAAATATAAATTCACGCCGGGCGTGGTGGCGCACGCTTGTAATCCCCGCGCTTGGGAGGCAGAGACAGGAGGATCGCGCTGGTTCGGAGCCAGCCTCGCTGGCTTAAGAGACCCTGTTTCCACATAAAGTTAAAAAATAGGTCTGGGAGTGTAGCCCGGAGGTAGAAGGGCTTCCAGAACCCCAGTACCACCAAAAAAAAAAAAAAAGAAAGAAAATATAAATTCATCCACCATTTTTGTGTGTTAGTAATGAGGCTGCGGTCTACGTATCTCAAACTACCATGATCTTGGAAGGTGACATTTAAATCGGTCGAATGTCTACTCAGCAATCGAGAAGAACAAAATAATGTCATTTGTAGAAAAATAAATAGACCTAGACAACATAATGTCAAGTGAGATTAGCCAGTCGCCGCAAATGAAGGGCCATATGTTTTCACTCATATGTGGGAGCTAGGGAGTCTCACTGAGTTGCGAAGGGCTTCGCTATTTTCTTTGTTAAATAGGGTCGCACTGAGGCCCTCGCTGGGTTGTGAAGGGCCTCGCTGAGTAGCTGAGACTGTCTGCGAACTGCGATCCTCCGGTCTCCGTCCCACTAATGCTGGGATTACAAGCGCGCGCCACCACACCGCTCTCTCTACGATTTCTTCAACCTTGTGAGCCAGAGTGCTGCTGTCGGTGCTATATTCACGTTGCTTTCATCTGCGACTAGCATTGCGATGTACGACTGGTCTGCTGTCCATCGGCGGTTTCCAGCCTCAAGATGTGTGCAGGTAAGCCGGGCGTGGTGGCGCACGCTTGTCACCCCAGCATTCAGGAGGCTGAGACCTCGGTTTGCAGCCAGCAAATGATCACGGTTTGCAGCCAGCCTCAGCTACTTAGTGAGGCCCTCTGCAACTCAGTGAGACCCTGTTTCAAAATAAAGAATAAAAAGTAGGGCTGATGTAGCTGGAGGTAGAATGCCCCTGGGTTCCATCTCCAATACCCCAAAAGAAAAAAAAAAACTGTGCAAGTAATTATAATTCAGTGAGACATGAGGAATTCATCCCAATGGGCTGACTCAGAGAATTAAATCAATCAATTAGGCTGGGCATGGTGGCGCACGCTTGTAATCCCCGCGCTTGGGAGGCCGAGACAGGAGGATCGCGCAGGTTCGAAGCCAGCCTCAGCTACTTAGTGAGGCTCTCAGCAACTTAGTGAGACCCTGTTTCCAGATAAAATATAAAAAAGGTCTGGGAGTATAGCCTGGAGGTAGAAAGCCTCTGGGTTCCACCCCCAGTGCCCAAAATAAAATCAATTAATTAATAAAAGGCGGTTGATACTTGAAAGAACTTTTTCTCATTCACAGTGAAAAATAATTGACCAGTAGAGGGAGCAAAAATACCACAGATAAAACTTTGGGTTTTGTATGCAATTCTTTTGGGCTTTGGAGGGCAATGTGGGGAAGAATGTGGCGGGGATGGAATGTTCTAGACCAGGGCAAGAGGAGCCCCCTGCCACGGGCTCTGTGTTTAGAGCCACCGTTGGCAAACTTTTTCCGTAAAATGTCAAGAGAGTAAATAGTTTAGATTGTGTGGGCCACATGTGGTTTCTGACACATTCTTTTTCCTAAACAACCTTTTAAAAATCATTCTTAGTCCATGGGTAGTATAAAAACAGGCCAGAGAGTGAGAGACATTATTTAAAACATTGGGAAAGCCGGGCGTGGTGGCGCACGCCTGTAATACCCGCGCTTGGGAGGCTGAGACAGGAGGATCGCACAGGTTCGAAGCCAGCCTCAGCTACTTAGTGAGGCTCTCGGCAACTTAGTGAGACCCTGTTTCCAAATAAAATATAAAATAGGGCTGGGAGTATAGCTCAGAGGTAGAAAGCCTCTGGGTTCCACCCTCAGTACCACCAAAAATAATAATAATAAAAATAAAATAAAATAGCCAAGCATGGAGGCTCACACTTGTAATCCCAGTGCTTAGGAGGCTGAGACAGGAGGATCGCACAGGTTCGAAGCCAGCCTCAGCTACTTAGTGAGGCTCTCAGCAACTTAGACCCTGTTTCCAAATAAAATATAATATAGGTCTGGGAGTGTAGCCCGGAGGTAGAAAAGCCCCTGGGTGGTTCCACCCCTAGTACCACACACACACACACACACACACACACACACACACACACACTTGGGAAAGAATAAAATACCCTTCAATAAATTCTGCATGTAGGTAAAGAATCGTTCAAAAGCTCAGGATAAACAGTTTTTCAAAGAAAAAATAAGGAATATGTAGCCAGTAGATTTTCCCTGAGTAAAATGTTAAAGTTCTCCAGTGAGAATGAAAATGACACAAATTATAAAGTTGACTCTTCGCAAAGAACGTTCAAGAACAGTGAAGGATAACAAAAAACAAAACAAACAAAAAACCCCAAAAAACAAAATACAAAAAACAGGGCCACAGCTGGGACTCCATCCAACAACCACAGTTTGCTGCCTCCTGTTTTAGGGGACTCTACTAGCACAAAAGTAAACAGTGAATGTATTAAAGAAATTCTAAATGTCTCTGTTGCTTACACTCTTCCTCCCTGAAGGATGCAGGCGTGTCTCCAAGATCACTCCTCTTCGCCGCCACACTTTCTACACAGCAGGCCCACCTTATCACCTTGTTATTCATTCATTCATTCATTCATTCATTCATTCATTCATTTATTGGTGGTACTGGCGTTCCTGGAAACCCTTCTACCTCCGGGCTACACTCCCAGACCTATTTTATACTTTTTTTAAAATTTGGAAACAGGGTCTCCTAAGCCAGCACACTGGCTTCGAACCTGCGCGATCCTCCCGTCTCTGCCTCCCAAGCGCGGGGATTACAAGTGTGCACCATACGCCCAGCGATTACCCTGTTTTATCATCACCCTATTTTATTTTCTTTGTTACACTTATGACACCCTGATATTTCAGGAGCATCTTACCTCCAAGTCACACCCTCACCCCATCTTTCTTTGTTTATTATTTATTATTTATTTACTTATTTATTTACTTGTCTTTTTGGAACCTGGGATCGAACCCAGAGCACCACTGTGCTACATCCCGGCTCCTTCTTTAATTTTGAAACAGTGTTTTGCTAAGTTGTTGAGGGTCTCGGTAAGTTGCTGAAACTGGCCTCAAACCTACAATCCTCCTATCTCAGCCTCCCAGGTACTTGGATTACAGGTGTGTACTACCACGCCCCTCTTCTTGTCCATCTTTCTTTTTTTATTTTTATTGGTGCATTGTAGTCAGACATCTTGATGGGGTATAAGATGGTGGAGGCATACATGCACGCATCACCCAATCAGCCCTTACTCGATTCCCAGCCCATTCCCTCCCCTCCCTCCATTTTCTCTGGGGCATTTTTCTCTCCCTCTTGCTCTGCCTCAACACCTCCACCTCCACACACTGGAACGTTAGCCCCCTGAGGACAGGATGCTCATCTGCCCCGTGTACTGATTTACGTATCTGAAAGCCCAGGACCTTTCTAGGTGGGAAGTTGAATACTGAATGTCGAGCAAACAAATTGACTCCTGGACCCCCACGCTCCGCCTCCATCGCCGCTACCCACCGTCCCTGGCCCCGGTACCTCTCGGATCCTCTTCTGCCATTCTTCTTTGAATTCGGGAGAGCTGACGTTCACCTGGCTGGCATCGAGTGTCCACGCTGGGCACCTCCAGGCCGGGAGAGAGAGCATGGAGAGAGAAGGAGCCATAAAGGCAAACGTGCCTCCCTGGAGGATGGGTAGCCTGGAGGAGGCAGTGGTGGTGGCTGAGCCTCCCGCGCGGGACTGCCACCGGCCCCAAGGGTGTCGGGGCCAAGTCCTAGCTGAGGGCAGGACTCAGGGAGACGTGTGACCCCCGCCTCCCCATCTCGGGGAGCTCCTACCAAGCTCCAAGGCAGACTCATGAGTCCTGCCAAACTTGGGACAGGTAGGTGGGCAGCAGGAAGACCCCCAGACCCAGCGCCAGTCCTGGAGATGCAGAGCCAGGAGGAGGGGGTCAGGTGCCAGGACCCGGGCGCACTGAACACCTTAGTGGGTGCTGCTCTCCACCCCACTCCCAGGTCACGGCACAGCTCACAGATGCACACAGTTCTCTGGCCCGTGTCCCCAACAAGTTACTCCCCCGCTATAGAGAGCTGCACAGCTAAAATCTGAGTTGTCAAATTCCCTTGTGTCCTCAGAAACCAGGGGCAACCCCCAGCCTCTGCCTTCAGGCGCTTTTTTTTTTTTTTCCTGGTGGGTCTGGGGATGGAACCCAGGTGCATTCTACTTCCGAGCTACGCCTCCAGCCCAATTTTTTATTCTTTATTTTGAAACAGGGTCTCACCGAATTGCAAAGGGTCTCGCTAAGTAGCTGAGGCTATTCTCGAACTGAGATCCTCCTGTCTCAGCCTCCCAAATGCTGGGATTATAAGCATGTGCCACCGTGCCCGGCTTCAGGTGCCCTCTTAACCCACAAATAGGACAGGTCTGAGGGCCATTCTCAGGTGTAACCCCACCCAGCTGGCTTCTCTTTCAGCCTCTGAGAACCTCTGAGAACCTCCTTCATGCCCACCACCTGCCTGCCCACTTCAAACCAAGCTATAAGTCAGCACCCAAAGTGCCGCTCACAAGAGGGCTCAAGGACACCGAGGTTACCTGGTCTGTCTGCTCTGGGCATTAGAATGGAGGAGGATGGGGCGGACAGGGGCCCTGGGTTTGGGTTACTTTTGTCCCAGTGGCCTACCAAGTTGGATACTTTTTAAATTTTTGTATTAGAGATTGAATCCAAGGGCATTCTACTTCCAAGCTATACCCTCAACCCTATTTATTTAGTTATTTATTTATCTATTACTGAGGGTTGAACCCACAGAATTCCACCTCTGAGCTATGCCCCCACCCGTATCTCAGTGGTAGAGCACCCCTGAGTTCAATCCCCAGTAATGCAATAAGTAAATAATAAATAAATAGCCAGGCATGGTGGCATACGCCTATAATCCCAGGTTGGGAGACTGAGACAGGAGGATCGCAGGTTTAAGAATAGTGTCAGCAAAACAGCGTGACTCTCAGCAACCTAACAAGACCCTGTCTCAGAATGAAAACACATGCCGGGCGTGGTGGCGCACGCTTGTATTCCCTGCACTTGGGAGGCTGAGACAGGAGGATCGCACAGGTTCAAAGCCAGCCTCAGCTACTTAGTGAGGCTCTCAGCAACTTAGTGAGACCCTGTTTCCAAATAAAATATAAAATAGGTCTGGGATAGAGCCCGGAGGTATAAAGCCTCTGCGTTCCACCCCCAGTACCACCAAAAAAAAAAAAAAAAAAAATATATATATATATATATATATATATATATCACACTTTGTAAACAGCCTCAACTACTTAGCAAGGCCCATTGCAACTTACCCTGTTTCAAAAAAAAAAAAAGAATAAAAATACTAAAAAATAGGGCTGGAGTGTGACTCGGAGCATGCCCCTGGGTTCAATCCCTAGTACTACAAAAAAATTTTTTTTTTTGCCTAGGAGCATAATCCATTATTATGATGATTCATGTGCCTTTTGACATGTAAACTATGGAGTGTTGGTTAGAAAAATTCACAGCAGCATAGGCCTGGAGGAGCACTGGGAAACGGGTCTGGGCTGGGCTGGTCTTGGCACTTTACAGACAAGGGCCCCAGTCAGGAAGGCGAGAAGCCGCAGGGCGCTGGTGTGCTCCGCTTGGCCTCCTCCGGGCTCACCACCCGGGTCCTCACCCACCTGCGGCGCCAGCAAACCTGCCGCCCCACTGATCACACGGGGCCCCGGGAGTGCGGCTCCACTTCTACCAGCCTCAGCATCCTCCTGGGTGAAATAACTGTAACGGCGCTCTGCCCCAGCGCAAAGGTGAGGATGAATCATGTAAATTCAGTATGTGTTCACCCGGAACCACTCCCATCGCCCTTGTGTACACATGTGAGAACGCCAGTGTCTCAGCACCCCGTCTCAGCACCCCGTCTCAGCACCCCGTCTCAGCACCCCGTCTCAGCACCCTGTATGGGGAAGGAGGGAGCGGGAGGGAGACGGGAGAGCCCGCCAGGTGCTGGGTGCGGGTAGTGACTACCACTGTGAACGCACCAATAAAAGTATTTTCTTAAATAAAGCTCAGTAAGTAGCATTGACCTTCACTATGTTACTGTCCCCTGGGGTGTGCAGGTACTTCCTGAGAAGGTAGGCCACAGCAGGAAATGTCTTTTAATGTTCCTTCTGAACAACATAAATAACAGATGCTACAGTATGGACTTGTTGGCATCCCATATGCTGCAGGTGGGTCCTCCAGGGTTTGTTTTCTGTCCTCCATTCCCTTCTGTGTTGTTGGAATCCACACGCCTGGGCTGCTCTGAGGACCGCAGCAGCCCCTCAGCCCTCAACCCTTCACAGCGTTAGTGCGCTCCTCTTTTTATTTCTTTTGGTACTGGGGATTGAACCCAGGGGCATTCTACCTCTGAGCTACACCCCCAGATGCTCCACTCTTTTTAAATTTTGAAACAGAGTCTTGCTAGGTTGACGAGAGTCTCACTACTTGCTGAGAATCCCCCTGTCTCGGTCTCCCAAGTACCTGGATCACAAGTGTGCACGACCACACCTGGCTTTATATTTTTGTTTTTGAAGCAGGATCTCACTAAGTTGCTATGTGGCTGAGGTTGGCCTTGAACCTGTGATCATTCTATCTCAGTCTCCCAAGTATTGGGATCACAGGCGTGCGACACCATGCCTGGCTAGTTTTGCCCCTCTTTGTCCATCATCCTCTCTTTCTTTCTTTCTTTCTTTCTTTTCTTTCTTTCTTTCTTTCTTTCCTTTCCTTTCTTTCTCTTTCTTTCTTTCTTTCTCCTTTCTTCCTTTCTTTCTTCCTTTCTTTCTCTTTCTTTTTCCTTTCTTTCTTTCTTTCTTTCTTTCTTTCTTGTTTTGGTATGGTACTAGGGATAAAACCCAGAGGCATTCTACCACTGAGCTACACCTCCAGCCCTATTTTCTTCTTTTATTTTGAAACAGGGCCTCACTAAGTTGCTGAGGCTGGCCTTGAACCTGAGATCCTCCTGTCTGGACGCCTCTCAAGTAGTAAAATTACAGGTGAATGTCATCACACCCAGCTCATTATTTCTTTTGTTCTTGTTCTTAAAATAGAAGTATCTATCTATGTTAAGGGTTAAGATTAATACACAATCCCCAGCTCTCTTTGTGTGGTTTCACAAGTATTAATCGGATGGAGTTGTTTTTACTTTATCTACTAATCATTTTTTAAGCTTATCTTTCTAGTATCATCTAATCACCTATCTGGTATCATCTATCTAGGGTCATCTAGGGTCTATTTTAGATCAATCTCTCTCTCTCTCTTCTCTCTCTCTCTCTCTCTCTCTCTCTCTCTCTCTCATTCTTCATTTTGTTTTTTGTTTTGTTAGAAGTGCTAACACAGCTGAGCATGGTGGTGCACACCTGTAACCCCGGTACTTGGGAGGCTGAGACAGGAGAATTGCAGGTTCAAAGCCAGCCTCAGCAACTTAGTGTGACTCTGTTTCCAAACAAAATAGGGCTGGAGGTGTAGCTTTGAGGTAGAATGCCCCTGGGTTCCATCTCCAGCACCACACACACACACACACACACACACAGAGAGAGTACTAACACTGATTTGGAAGAAGCGCTCCACCTAACCTCAGGACTCCTGGTGTGCTGTGTGTTATTTACCTACTTACTCATGCTTTGCCTTGTTTCAGATAGGACTGTAGGGGAGTTAACCAATATGTGATGGGCCAGCAAGGACCCTCCATGTTCATTTTCCACCTGTCCCTTCTCCCACCCCGCACCCTATTTCATGGGCACGCAGGTTTGTGTAACCCTCAGAAAGGGCTGCTCTGAGCTCAGAAGGGCTGGGATCTGGATGCAAATCCCCCTCATCGCCCCCAAAGACACATGGGCAGGCTCTTCCTCCTCCCTCCAGCATCCCAGCCGTGTGCTCACGTCTGAAGAAAAGAAGGCATCACTTTCCCTCACAACAATGACTCACACGTTCCCCAAGAAGAGGTAAAGTGCCAAAATCCGCAGGCTCAGAAATATATCTCGGGAGTCTGAGAGGACTGGTTTTGGGGAACTGCCAAAGCCACAGAGATGTGTCCTTGGGGATAATATTAACATCCACGTTTGCATAGGACTTCAAGGCGCACCGTGTTTTCATATCATGGTCTCGTGGACCCTTCAGGCGGGGAGCTGTAGGAGGAAACGGGAGCAGGGGAAGCACCAGGTGGCAGAGTCCCGACCGGGAAGTCTGGGTCATGAGGTCAGCTACAATCAGGTGTTCTGTTAAAGAACAATCAATGCCAGGGTTGGCCGTAAGAGCAAAGTACTTACGGAATTTATGATAAAGATTAGCTGCAATCTTTCCTCTCTGTAGTCCACTGAGGCCCTTGTAATGGGGACACCTAACCTGAAAGTGTTGGAAAGTCCCGCTTCAACCTTTCCCTGAGCTCTCCTGCGCTGCTTTGCAACAGAAAAAGGGATGACTTGGGGGTCTGGTGACCTAGGGGAAGTGGAGCAAGAAGCTCTGCTTTCTCTGTCTAGCACATCAACCTGCCATCCAGGAGGCACACACGACGTTCGGGCATGACTGACGGACAAGCAAAGGCAGCCACCAGCCCTGCCTGCAGAAGCTAACTCTCGAGCGAGGGCCAAGGTGCAAACTCCGCGGTAAGAGGTGTTCTGCAAGTAACAGGGAGGACTGTCCCATTTAGGACGACAGGGATGAAGAAGGGATGTTTGTCCTGAGATGGCAAAGGGATCGTGTCTGACTTTGCTCACCATGGTAACCGCCCTGCCCAAAACATCGTAGGTGCTCAATAAAACTGAGCACACTCCTGCCCTCCGTGGGTCTCCCCCACCCCGATCTGCACCTCCAGCCGACTCTGCGGCATCTGTCAAGTGACGGCCTCTCTGACTTCCTAGGAAAACTCAATATCCCTTTCCTTCTGCTGCTGTGTCACTCAGACTGTAACCACGGTGTTACACCGACTACACTGTCTGCAATGATTTATTCATACATCTGACTCCCCCTTTGAGATTCATGTCTCGTGTGTGTGTGTGTGTGTGTGTGTGTGTGTTGTATTAGGGATGGAACCCAGAGGCATTCTACCTCCAAGCTATACCTCCCAGCTCTATTTTATTCTTTATTTTGAAACAGGGTCTCACTAAGTTGCGGAGGGCCTCGCAAATTTGCTGAGCATGGCCCCGAACCGCGATCTTCCTGTCTCAGCCTCCCAAGTACCAGGATTACAAGTGTGCTCCACCATGCTTGACTGACACTCTTGTCTCTTTGAGCACAGAATCACACGGGAATCCCAGTGCCCACTCACAGCAGGCAATCATGAGGTATACTAGGACCTCTGATTTCAGGATGCCTCAGGAATCGGCGGCTGGAAGCTGTGCCTACAAGAGACGTCTGACATCACCTGAGGCCTTCCAATTGCTGAAGACCCAGGACTTCTCCACCCACAAGGAATCTTCTTCCTAGCAGGTAGATACTCTGCTGCTTCTGGAATGGACTATCTGTAAACACAGCCTCCAGTTAACAAAATGACTTAACGTTGTGGATGTCTAAGTCATTTAATGTCATAGATGAAATGTTAATGTCTCCCCCGAAATTCATGTGCTGAAGCCTTAGCCCCTACATGATAGGGCCTGGAAGTAGAACCTTTTGGGGGTGATTAAGCTTAGATGAAGTCGTGAAGGTAAGGGCCCCATGGTGAGATCAGTGTCCTTCTGAGATGAGAGTTCTGTCCACTACGAGGACACGTCAAGATGTCGGCCGATGCAGAGAGCCCTCACCAGAGCCTGACCCAGGCTGGCACCCTGAGTGAGGACACTCCGCCCCAGAAAGCACACTTCTGTTGTTTAAGCCACCTAGCCCATGGTTCTTTGTCATGGCAGCTTAGGTAGACAGACAGACACTTAGCAAGCAAGATTCAGTGGCATAAGCCGGGTGTGGTGGCACATGCTTGTAATCCCAGCATTTGGGAGGCTGAAATAGGAGGATGGGGTTCGTGGACAGCCTCAGCTACTACTTAGTGAGGCCCTTTGCAACTCAGTGAAACCCTGTTTCAAAATAAAGAATAAAAAAATAGGGGTGGGGATGTAGCTCAGAGGTAGAATGTCCCTGGGTTCCATCCCCAATACAAAAAAATAAAAAATCAGTGGGAAATGGGTGAGCCCCCTCAGCCCTCTATACTTGAGTTTCCTCCTCCTCTTCTGTACAGCAGGACTAATAATCCTACCTACCTCAAGGGTGTCATGAGAAGTGTGTGCTTTGTAAACCACACTGCACTTGTTTGCTCACCACCCTTACGTTAAGGAGGAACAGATTAAGGGAGGAATGCTAAGGTCTTGGGTTGGGCTCAGGGAGGAGGGAGGCTGGGCCTGTGTTCAGGCTGTAGTCCCACCTTGCAAAGGTGGATGGGGAGTTGGTCATGGGCTCTTCCTCTTCCACATATCACCAATAGTTTCCCTTTGCTTCTCTCCATTCCAGAAGCATAAGGAAATGAAATGCAGATCAGCCCCCTTGGATCTGAGAAGACACAAATTCGAGCCTATAGATTTGCCCAGCTTGGGTCTGCACATCTCAAAGGAGTCCACAAGGCCCCGTGCAAGACAAGAGATAGCTGGGCAATGAAGGAATGGAGCGTTCCCATGGCAACTTGTAGAAAAACTAAACATGACAGGGCTGGGCGCTGTGGCTTGTGGCTATAATCCCAGTACTCGGGAGGCTGAAACAATAGGATCTTAAATTCAAGGCCACCCTCAACAACTTAGTGAGACTCTGTTTCAAAATTAAATGTTTAAGTTTGAGTAAAGGCTGGAGGTTTTTAGCTCTCCCAGGGGCACCATGGCGGTCGGCAAGAACAAGCGCCTTACTCAAGGCGGCAAGAAGGGAGCCAAGAAGAAAGTGGTTGATCCATTTTCTAAGAAGGACTGGTATGATGTGAAAGCCCCGGCCATGTTCAATATAAGAAATATTGGGAAAACACTAGTCACGAGGACTCAAGGAACTAACATCGCATCTGATGGCCTCAAGGGTCGTGTGTTTGAAGAGAGCCTTGCTGATCTGCAGAATGATGAAGTCGCATTTAGGAAATTCAAGCTAATCACTGAGGACGTTCAGGGTAAGAACCGCCTGACTAACTTCCATGGCTTGGATCTTAGGCGGGACAAGATGTGTTCCGTGGTCAAAAAATGGCAGACTATGATTGAAGCTCATGTTGATGTCAAGACTACCGATGGTTATTTGCTGCATCTCTTCTGTGTTGGTTTTACTAAAAAATGCAACAATCAAATATGGCAGACCTCTTATGCTCAGCACCAACAGGTCCGCCAAATCCGGAAGAAGATGATAGAAATCATGACCCGGGAGGTGCAGACAAATGACTTAAAAAAAGTAGTCAATAAGTTGATTCCAGATAGCAGTGGGAAGGACATAGAAAAGGCTTGCCAGTCTATTTATCCTCTTCATGACGTCTTCGTTAAAAAAGTAAAAATGCTGCAGAAACCCAAGTTTGAATTGGGAAAACTAATGGAGCTTCATGGTGAAGGTAGCAGTTCTAGAAAACTACTGGGGATGAGACAGGTGCTAAAGTCGAGCGAGCTGATGGATATGAACCACCAGTCCAAGAATCTGTTTAAAAGTCCAGATTTTCAATAGTGACATATAAAAGGTCCTATTTGTGAAAAAAAAATAAAAAAAGAAAAGGCTGGAGGTGTAGCTCAGAGGTAGAGAGCTCCTGGATACAATCCCTAGTATATACACACAAAACAAAAAATATGTCAAATATACTTTCTACAGATTTCATTAGAGTGCCCAGGGAATGCACATAAATACATTTTCAGCAGCAGTCTAGAGCAAATATCAAATAATGGCATCAGTGATGAGGGTGACTGAGCAGCAATTTAAAAAAAAAAGAAACTGGGGATTGATCCCAGGGGCATTCTTCCTCCAAGTTACACTCCCATCCCTTTTTTATTTTTTCGTTTTGAAACAGAGTCTTGCTAAGCTGCTGAGGGTTTCATTAAGTTGCTGAGGCTGGCCTTGAACCTGCGATCTCCGTGTCTCAGCTTCCCAAGTACTGAGATTACAGGTGTGCACCATCATGCCCAGAGAAGAATAAATTCTTGATTGCCCACCACAAGCTTTACCCTCCAAACCAGAACCTGATGGATGACCTCACCAATTACCCATCCTAAGTCTATGATCCACTGCCACAAAAAATAGGAGACCATCATTCAATGATCCCTCCTTCACACCTTCTCCTGGCCTCTTTTGATTCCCTAACATAAATGTGCATAAAAATCATTTGTGGATTCTGTTAAAATTCCAGAATCCCGAGGGGTCCAGACCTTTCAGTGGGCTTGGGGGAGGGTCCAGAGAGGTATGTGTCTCTAACAGGCACTTCAGGTGACATTGATTCAGAGGCTCGGGATCCACAGCGGTGTACATTCTCTCCATGATGACAGTCTTGGCTCATGAAACCAGAAGCAGTGGGGATCCTGCAGAGACTTCCAGGATTCTGAATTTCTTAGTCACCTCACAAGAAGCATAAGGAGGTGGAGAGAAGAGTGTGGAAACTATCCAAGATGAAGAAATGGAGAGGTCTTTTGCAAAATTATCATGTCCAAAGATCTACAGACTCAGTGGCTCTTTTGCACAGACTGAGAAATGAGCAGGTGTGGGGGTCAGGGAGCCTCAGGCCTAGCAGCTGGAAGAACAGGAGTCCAGTATCTCAGACAGAGGTAGGCGCCGCATCCTCAGCCCAAGCTGAAATTTCAGATGGGAAGAAGAGTGGCTCTCAGGACCCAACTGCCCAGAGGGTAAAAGGGATAACGGACACTGTCAGATACACACCCTGTGACTAAACGGATGTCTCCCAGTTAAATGATGATAGACAGAAACCCAGCACAAGCCGGGTGTGGTGGCACACGCTTGTAATCCCCGCGCTTGGGAGGCTGAGACAGGAGGATCGCATGGGTTCGAAGCCAGCCTCAGCTACTTAGTGAGGCTCTCAGCAACTTAGTGAGACCCTGTTTCCAAATAAAATATAAAATGGGTCTGGGAGTATAGCCTGGAGGTAGAAAGCCTCTGGGTTCCACCCCCAGTACCACCAAAAAAAAAAAAAAAAAAAAAAGAAAAAAAGAAAAAAAAAACCCAGCACAATAGCAGGCCTGTACAGAGTCCTACAACAAGAAGGGAAATGTCTCCCTGCCCCATAAGAAGCAAGTGAAATGGTTTTCTCTGTTCACAAAATATTAAAGAGGACACACCCACATTATAGATGAACTTGGGATATTTTTAAAGCAAACTTCCAATACAATGATAATGTATTGGACATTCCAAACACAATGATAACTTGCATCAATGAGACATAGACCACGTTCCTTGAAAAACATCCAATAGTATAAAGATGCCAACTATCATCTATAAATGTAATGCAACTGCTATCAAAATCCCCACATTTTATTTAATAAAATGCTCTGAAAATTAACCTGGAAGAATAAAAAATTGGAGTAATCTAGAAAGATTTTTTTTTGAGGAAAAGGTAATGAGGAAAAATATGCCCAACCAGATAAAGTACCGGTAGCTCCTAGTATGCATAATAACTTGCATAAGATTAATAAAATCATGATTCTTAATGAGGAGTTGGATGCCTTATTCTACAAATGATGCTCAGAATAGCAGTTTTTTAGGCAGAAAGTGGCAAGTTTTACCATAGAAATATAAAATCTTTAGTATGGTAAAAATATATATTAATCAGAACCAAAGATACACCAGAAAGGTTTAGTGTAATTAATAAAGACAAAAATTGAATATTCTTGATATATATTGAATTCCTAAAAAAATAAGAAAAACACCGACTTCTGGATAAAAATGCCAGCACATTCACTTTCTCTGGAAACGCCACTCAACTTAGGTTTTAGGCTGGGCAAGGTGGTACAATCTGCAATCCCAGTACCTCAGAGAAGGGGACTGGAGGATCACAGGTTTGAGGACAGCCTGAGCAACTTAGAGAAACACTGCTTCAGAATAAGAATAGGAAATGCAGGGGGCTTGCAGCTCAGAGGCAGGATGCCCCCAGGCTCAATCTCAGTGCCCCTACAATAAATATTTTCTTTTATTTTTTTGTGGTACTGGGGATGGAATCCAGAGGCTTTCTACCTCTGGGCTACACCCTGAGCCCTATTTTATAATTTATTTGGAAACATGATCTAAGTTGCTGAGAGCCTCACTAAGTAGCTGAGGCTGGCTTTGAACCTGTGCAATCCTCCTGTCTCAGCCTCCCAAGCGCTGGGATTACAGGCATGCATCACCACACCCGGCTTACAATAAGTATCTTAGAAACATAACTGACAAGGACAAAGAGAATGAAGCAGGAAATGATTGTGACAAAATTAGGGCTGCTGAAAAGCAGATGGAGAACAGTAACTGGTTTGACAGCCCTGGGAAAGTAGGGTCTTATGTTAGCAAGAGGTAAATGGCAATATTCTAAAAAAAAAAAAAAGTCTCAGGAAATGGTTCTCAATGCAGGGAAAAATATGGAGCGAAAACAGGTTTAGCGTCCTTTTTAAGCACCGTCCAGATGACATTCTTTCCCCTATCTTGGCAAAACACAAGAGATTTGTTCTCTAGAAAAGGCAAAACACAAGGTCTCCGGGCTACAAGAAAACAGGCAGAGTTGGAAGTGAGTTTCCACGCTAAATAAATACAGGGGTATTTTATTCAATGTGTGCATACTGAACACTCAAACTTTCAGCCCACAGTCCTAAACAGTTTTCAGAATACTTCTAGCCAGGGCTTTTTCCCTCCAGGCAAGAGACTGGAAGATTCTTTTCCAGATAATATGACAAAATGTGAGGAGGCACCTAAAGATGCTAAAAACTGGGCTTCCCCGGCCACATCATGATGACTTTCCCCCTCGTGGTGCTGGGGATTGAATCCGGGCTTTGTGCATGTTAGGCAAGCACTCTACCTCTGACTGAGCTATACCCCAAACCCATGATGTCATTTATTATGACTACAGTGTGAACTGTGACCCCTGATATCATGCTAAGGTGAACAAGATTTCTTCCAGACGTCTAGTCAACCTTTATGACCTCAGTATTAAATATGAGCACATGATCACAGTCTCACCAGCCATCAAGGGAAGAAGGATAACAAAGACCCAAATAAAGAGACAAAAGTAACTTCTGCAAGAGCTGGTAACTTTTTAAACATCACTTTTGTTGTATTATTGAGATATAAAAGATTTTGCATTAATAAATCAAGAACAATATGCATAAAGAGGAATACTGTATTCAGAGAAAAATGCTCATAACGATTTCAGAAATAAACTGAGTAGAAGGCTTAGAAGATAAAATTGATATGATTTCCTCCCCCCAAACAAACAAAATTACACAGAGATGTAAATAGGATATAAAAGATAAGAAGCTTAGAGAACGAGTCCAGAAAGTAAAACATGCAAATAACAGGAGTTTCAGAAAGAAGCTCAAAGCAACTAAAGAACAAGCATTTGCATATTGGGAGGAACTATTAAACATAAAGTACAATGGATGAAAATAAACTTGAGTCATGAAATATAATCAGAAATTTACAACACTGAAGTTATAAAGCAGACCCTTTTAGGTTCCAGGGTTTGGGGTAGGAGGGGAAATGTTATATATAAGCTTTGGACTTCTGAAATCCTATGGGAAGCTAGAAGACAATGTAATAAGGTTTTCAAAAATTTGAAAGAAAATTATTTCCAATCTAAAGTTATTTACAACTTAAAATTCTATACCCAGCCAAAGTATTAATCAAGTATGCAAATAAAATCAAGCTATTTTTATACATGCAAAGTCTCACAAAATTTTCATCCTATGTATTCTCTCTTGGCGAAATACTAAATTATATTTGAAGAAGAAGAAGAAGAAGAAGAAGAAGAAGAAGAAGAAGAAGAAGGAGGAGGAGGAGGAGGAGGAGGAGGAGGAGGAGGAGGAGGAGGAGGAGGAGGAGGAGGAGGAGGAGGAGGAGGAGGAAAGAGGAAGAGGAGGAGGAAGAGGAAGAGGAGAAGGAAAAAAGAGGAAGAGGAGGAGGAGGGAGGAGGAGGAGGGCAGCATGGAAACAAGAAATCCAACAGAGAACTGACACAAAATGAATTCCCAGGATGAGGGTAAAGGGCATCTCAGATGACAGCTGAGCACCAGGAGCAGACAGCAATCATTCCAGACTGCATCCAGTCAGAGGACGCTAGGGAGGTAGCTGAGAGACAATCTGATGTGAATGGAAGTTTTATGAAGAAATTTACACCATAGATAGAATATTTAGAATTCAAAATAAATTCATAGCTGAAAACAAACAAAAAGACAGTAACTCCAGGGAAAACAAAAATCTGGGCAGAAGAGAATTTTGTGACTTAGCTCTGAATGGCTGCATGGTCACCATAATGTTAACACTGAAGCCTGGGTCTCTGCTGGGAGAATGAGAAGTTTTCTCCCATGTGCTGAGATTGAGGGATTCTGAAAGAAAATGAAATCTCTTTTGTTAGCACATTAATCAGCAAAGCCTAAAATGGGAGCATATTATTTACAGCCTTGGAGGCAAATATCTAAATAGTCAGCTGGGATGTGTGAGCATGCTTGCCTCTGCCTGGAAAAAAAGGAGAGGAAGGCTGGGTGTGATGACACTCGCTTGTCATTCCTGTGCTTGGGAGGCTGAGACAGGATCGCACAGGTTCGAAGCCAGCCTCAGCTACTTAGTGAGGCTCTCAGCAACTTAGTGAGACCCTGTTTCCAAATAAAATATAAAATAGGTCTGGAAATATAGCCGGGAGGTAGAAGGCCTCTGGGTTCCATTCCCAGTACCACCAAAAAAAAAAAAAAAAAAGGAAAGGAAGACCTCTGGTGGGGAGGGTAGGAGGGTGAGCCTCTTTGTCTGCCACCCCCAAACTGGCAATGAACTCGAGAGCCTTTGTTTCTATCCACCCTCTGTTCTTTTCCAAAGATAAGGATGCCTGACCCCTTCATTTTTATGGGTTTTCATTATGTTAAACACACACATACACACATACACACGACCTCAGAAATGAAGGTTAAGGCCTGGTATGGTGGCACACATTTGTAATCCCAGCATTCAGGAGGTAGAGACTGGAGGATCCAGATTCAGATTCGTGGCCAGTCTCAGCTACTTAGGGAGTTCCCTCACAACTCAGTGAAACCGTTTCAAAAATAAAGAGGCAAAATAATGGGGCTGGGGGTTCCCATCCCCAGTACTTGAAAAAAAAAAGATTATAAAAGCAGGTGAAGTTACAAAGGTTACTAAATCTCAGAACTGCTCTCAGGCTGCAACCTTGAGCCTTGGCTCAAAGCCCCCCTTCTAAGATACTGACTGGCAGCTCCTGGGCTTTTGCTCCCAGGCACAGATTCAGTGACACAGCTTACAAAACATGCCTTGATATTTGTCGGAAACAAACGCTGTATACAGTTGTTGTTTTCCCCTAGTTATAAAATAACATATGTGCCAGGCGTGGCACACACCTGTAATACCAAAAACTTGAGAGGCCAATACAGAAGAATTGCAGGTTTGAAGCCCTAGCAACTAAGAAAACACATAGCCCAATAAAAAAAAAAAAAGGGCAAGTGAACTAAATAGAACTTCACCAAAGAAGAAATTCAAATGTCCAATCAGTGCATGAAAAAATGCTATCATTAGCAATCAGAGAGATGCAAATCAAAACAACCCTGAAATTTCACCTAACTCCAACTTCAAAACACAAACAACAAAAAATGGTGGCAAGGATGTGGAGAAGTGGGAATGAACTCTAATACGTTGTTGGTAGGATTGCAAATTAGCACAACCACTTTGGAAAACCATATGGAGGATCCTCAGAAGATTGGGAATGAACTCACCATAGGATCCAGCAATGCCACTTCTGGGTACCTACCCAAAAGAATGAAAACAAACTACCAAACTAACACATGTGTATCTATGTTCATAGCTGCACAATTCCCAATTCCCAAACTGTGGAACCAGCCAAGATGTCCATCAACAGATGAATGGATTACAAAACTGTAGGATATGTACACAATGGAATTTTACTCAGCCATAAAGAAAAACACAACTAGTCATTTACAAGGAAATGGATGGAACTGTAGGACATTATGCTAAGTGAGATTAGTCATTCACAAAAAATAAGAAATCAGATGCTCTCCCTAATATGGAAAACTAGGGAGAAAATGAGTTATAGGAGGAACTCTAGACAAAGAAGGAGATACTATAGAGAAGCAAATAAGGCGACCTGAGGGGATGGGAGGGGGAAGAGTGAAATCCTCTATTGTTCATAATGTACATCAAAGTCCGTCACTAAGCCAAACATGAGAAGGAGGGAGGGGGAGAGAATGGGGCGGGAACTGGGTAGGGGCTAATTGGGTGATGCGTGCATGTATGTCTCTACCATCTTGCACTCTATTAAAATGTATGACTACAATGCACCAGTAAAAAATTTAAAAAATAAATAAAATAGGGCTGGAGGTGTAGCTCAGAGACAGAATGACCCTAGGGTCAATCCTCATTAATACTACTAATGATAATAATAATAACAACAACAACAATAACAACAACAACAACAACAACAACAATAAACATGAACTTGAAAAGTAAACGACAATGCTGGGCATGATGACGCACACTTGTAATCTCAGTACTTGGGAGCCTGAGAAAAGAAGAAAACAGGTTAGCAGCCAGCCTCAGCTTAGTGAGGCCCTCTGCAACTTAGTAAAATCATGCTTCAAAATAAAAATTAAAAAATAGAGCTTTAGCCCGGTTTGGTGGCTCCTGCTTGTAATCCCAGCATTAGGGAGGCTGAGACCGGAGGATCGCGGTTCGCGGACAGCTTCAGCTACTCAGTGAGGCCCTCTGCGACTTAGTGAGACCCGGTTTCAAAATAAAGAACGAAAAATAGAGCAGGAGGTGTAGCTCAGAGGTCGAATGACCCTGGGTTCCATCCCCAGGCCTGCAAACAAAACAAAACAAAACAAAAAACAGAGCTTTGGCTATAGCTCAGAGGTAGAATGCCCTTGGGTTCAATCCTGCTTAAAAAAAAAGTAAACAATAAATAAAAATAGTAAGAGTAAATATTTGTTTTTTATTTTTTGTGGTACCATAGATTGAACTCAGGGGCATTCTATCTCCGAACTATACCTCCAGCCCCTTCTATTTTGAAATAAGTTCTCACTAGGTTGCTGAGGCTGTCCTCAAATCTCCGATCCTCCTGTTTCAGCTTCCTAAGTACTGAGATTACAAGTGTGTGCTACTACACCTGGCAAGAGTAAACCTAAATCATCGTAATTCTACAACTCAGAAACAACCACTAACTTTCTGTCCTCATCTTTTCATCTGTAACTAAACTATAACTAGATAAGATAGTCTATTCATGTATCTTGTACAGCACCCAGAAAAGAACTTCTACATTTCTTCTGGTCCTTCCTTCCTTCCTTCCTTCCTTCCTTCCTTCCTTCCTTCCTTCCTTCCTTCCTTCTTTCTTCTCTTTCTTTCTTTCTTTCTTTCTTTCTTTCTTTCTTTCTTTCTGTGTGCATGTGATCCTCCCATCTCAGCCTCTAAATAGATAATGTTTACATCATTCATATTCATGAATTACACTAGTCACTGTAATAATAGTGCCAAGCTTCAAAGTCCTTTCATAAGAACTAGATGAATGAATGAGAATATTTATTTATTTATTTATTTATTTATTTATTTATTTATTTATTTATTGGTGGTACTGGGGTCCCTGGAAGCTCTTCTACCTCCGGGTTACACTCCCAGACCTATTTTTTTATATATTTTTAAATTTGGAAACAGGGTCTCCCAAGCCAACGCGGCTGGCTTCGAACCTGAGCAATCCTCCTGTCTCCGCCTCCCAAGCGCGGGGATTACAAGCGTGCGCCACCACGCCCAGCATGAATGAGAATTTTTTTATTCTATGGAATGCCAAGTGACCAGACTTTCCAGAGTGCTCTTGTATGGATGCATTTGTTGAAATGGAAAGATATTTATGATGCATTCTATATGTCAAGGGGGGCATTTTTGTGTACCAGAACTATAGTTTCAAATATTACTTAAAAGGGGGGAGGACACAAAAGCATATATATGTTTGTATTTTGGTGTGAAATATAAATTATCTGTACCAAGCACAGAGATACGTGTTTTATAAATATTATCTAATCTAATTCTCAAGGCTTGGAGCTCCTCCCCATGAAATAAAAAGCCTCTAAGAGAAAAATAAATGAAAATGTCACTAGGGTCTGGAAGAAAAAGAACCTAAGACCGCACAGAGTAGGAGCCGTGCCTTGTAAGTACCTAGAAAGGACAGGCCCCTCGTGGGGTCTGGAGATGTGAGGAGCTATGGGAAATGAGTTAATGGTGGGTAAATGGGAGGATGTCACCTGCTGGGGACAGAGGCGTCTGGAGCTTGAGTCACTAGCATTCCAACCCATCTCTTGTCACCCTGATGCCCCCTTCCTCAGAGCCAATCCAGTGACAGAAGATGGCGTCATAGGGATGTTTAAGGAAGTCAGGAGGGGAGCAGCGCCTCAGGAATACAGGATGAGGTTGACCATTTCTTCTTGAATCTGTAAGGGTCCCCTGTTGTGAGGAATCCTGCGTGCCCCAAGGACCCCAAGCCTTGTGGTGAAGACCTCTAAATTGTGGAAAAGCCCACCTCTCATCTCCCTGCAAATAATGATCCGGCTTAAACCTAGCCTCTGTCTTTGGGAAGTACCAGTCACCTCTGGCTCCTCTGACAAGACCCATCACCAATCCCTCTCCCACCCCTGACAGTCGCCACTGCCTCTGCTCTAACCCGGCGAGGGCCACGTGGCCGCAGAGTCCTGGCAGCAGGCATGGACTTTCTGCAGAGCCACAGGTGCAGCGAGCTGAGGCGAAACCGGGGAACGGAAGAGCAACAGGAGAAGACCGAAGCCCACTCAGGCCAATCAGCGTAAAGAATCATGAGATGTAGGAGTCACTGCCCCAGGGGCATTTGCTCCACATTTTTGATGATTCAAGGACAAGAGACAGGGAGAAGTGTTGCCTGCAACCACTCCAGAATAAAACGTAACCAGGCAAACATGACAAGTAATTCCAGAGAGAGAGAGATAGAATGAAAATTTGGGATTACATGCAGTCAGTATTTTATTTCCTCTACTGATTAGCGCTTTTTTTTTTTTTGTATGTGTGTATGTTTATCTAAGGATTAAAACAACAGATGCTCTCCCTCGAAGCCACACCCTTGGCCCTATTTTATTTTTTTTAATTTTGAAGCAGGGTCTCTCTAAGCTGCTGAGAGCCTCGCTACTTTCTGAGGCTAGCCTCAAATCTTCAATCTTCCGATCTCAGCGCTCAAGTACTGGAATGACAGGCATGCGCCACCACACCTAGCTAGCGATTACCTTTTAAACTTAATGTCTTATTTTGAAGCATGGCTTCAAGTGAGGAAGGCTTTTAGGGGATACCCCAAGGTGCCTAACATCATAGCAGGAAGCGCTGTCCATGCTACCAGCAACAGAAGCCGCTGGCCTGCCTGGGCAAGCCCCGGTCACTCTTACATCAAAAGCAAGCTACTGCCTTTTGTCATTTCCTTGTGATTACTTAACATGATTTTAACTGGTCTTCTGAGGTCTTATTGCAATATTATCGTTTTTATTTCTCATCTAGGAAAGCGCATTATTAAATACCAGTTAGCAGATAAGCAAATCTATGTGACCTTTGACTCATAAGATAGATTCTACAATGTTCTAGACAGGATTAGGATCTGATAAGGAAGCCCACTTCATTAATGGAACCAAACTCTATTATCCCCATCTTAACCTAATAACATTAATTTAATTTTTTTTACCTAAGTTGATTTCCCTCTTTCTTAGTATGTTTAAGTAGTATATAAGTTCCTTGCACCCTAACTCCTGATGAGTTTCTGCTTCTCAAAGAACTTACCAGAAGTCTAGGCTCACAGGCTCTCTCACTCCCAGTATGTAGCTGAATTATGACACTTCTCGTTTTCTTTATGAACATCCTAAGTGGTCACAATACCAGAAATAGAAGGAACTTTCTAGCGTGTCTAGTTCGACTCCTTCATTTCACAGATGGGAAGACTGAGCCTAAGAGAAGCTAAGTGACCTGTTCCCATAGCACAGACCCAGGGCTGGAACTTGAGCCTCTAATTTCTAGGGCCTCCAGGGCCAGAATGTGGGTCTCCAAGCGCCAAGCACTTCCATAATCAGAATTAATACCATCTCAGCTTTGGGGAGTGGGCTTCCCCTCCACAGAGCTTCGTGTTTGTAACTCCCCATGGGGCTGGGGCTGGGGCAGAGCAGGGCTGGCATCCAGACAGGCCCTGAAGGCAGCCTCAGTGTCTTGATTCCAGGGCCAATCCTGGTGGGGGGGAGTCTTGATTTTAGGGGCCTGAGAGGCATACAGAGTGAACTTTGTACTCCTTTAAGTCTTTGGTGGGAGACTGTGGGGGTTGGAAGCGATCTTGGCTCACAGAGACAGTGACAAAAGAAGAAAGAGGGAGAAGAGAACCCACCGGAGATGCAGGCCTTCCAGAGAGCGGGAAGAATTGAGGATGGAGCCGTCTCCTGGCAATGACTTGCAAAGGGAGAACTTTGGGAAGCACTTTTGATCCCAAAGCATGGAAGACCCTGGAGGCTGCCTGCCTCCCATTCCCATCCACCCTGGAAATCCCGGCCAGCCAGCCCCACCCGTCCACACCTGCGGGCTTTGTTTCTGATAAGTAACATGAATTGGATGTGAATTTCTCCTACCAAGTCAGTTTCTCTTAAGACAGCGCAGACAGAAGCACGTGGTAGGGAGTGTTTTCCTTCCTTCCTTCCTTCCTTCCTTCCTTCCTTCTTTCTTTCTTTCTTTCTTTCTTTCTTTCTTTCTTTCTTTCTTTCTTTCTTCTTTTTCTTTCTTTCTTTCTTATTTTGCAGCTCCAGGGCTGAGCATAGGCTTTGCAGAGATTAGGTCAAAGGCGGATTCACATCACCCAGCTCCTCACTGGCACAGCGCCTTCTACAGAGCAGAGGAGAGCCCTGGCGATGTGCTCACTAGAGCGGGGCCTCTGCACAATTGTAAAAGCAGAAGGTTCCAGCCACCATTGGCTATTTTCCACTGCCCCTTCTCTACCTCCAAACTTTGCATCAGATGGCATTTGAAAGAAAGCCATGAACACTTTCAAAACTTGGCTAAAGAGAAGGTGAGTGAGGGTAAATTTCATTAGTGTGTACTGGAATATAATTATGTGGTTTGAAGCCACTAAAATGCCCACATAGAGTTAATTTATTGCTAGCCATTTTCTTGTAATCATGGTTTTGATAAATAGTTCTACCAGTACTGTGCCCACTCACCCAATGTCATGACATAGAGGTGCAAGACCAGAGGTGGCACTGTGATGTCAACGTGACCCCTAGCATCTGGCACTTGGCATGTGTGGGTAGCACAGTTAAGAAACAAGATAAATGTGTGGAGCCAGAAGTTACTTGTAGAGAATCTGTAATCATCAGAGAGGTCAGATGCAATTTTAATGTTTTTGACAGGAGCATGCCTATAATCCCCATACTTGGGGGGCTGAGGTAGGAGGATTGAAGGCCTATAGCCAGGCTCAGCACTTTAGAAAGACCCTCAGAAACTTAGCAAGACTCTGCTTCAAAATTAAAAGGGCTGGAGCCAGGTGTGGTGGTGCACACATGTAATCCTAGCATTTGGGAGGGAGGCTGAGACAGGAGGATTGTGGTTTGCGGCCAGCCTCAGCTACTTAGGCCCTTTGCGACTCAGTGAAACCCTGTTTCAAAATAAAGAATAAAAAATAGGGCTGGGGGTGTGGCTCAAAGGTAGAATGCCCCTGGGTTCCATCCCCAGTATTGCAAAAAAAAAAAAAAAAAAAAAAAAAAGAAAAGAAAAGAAAAAAGAGCCGGGAGTGTAACTTAGAGGTAGAATGCCCTGGATTTAACCTCTGGTGTCAACATTAATTAATAAAGTTGTTGAAACAGATGAATGGATTACAAAATTATGGGATATACACTCAATGGAATTCTATTCAACAATAAAAAAGAACAAAATTATGTGGAAAATGGATGGACCTGGAGAACATTATGTTTAGTGAGATTTGCCTGTCACAGAAAGTGAAGGGTCATATGTTTTCTCTCAATATGCAGAAGCTAAGAAATAACTGGGATGCCAGAAGGACTTCGGGTAATGGAGGAGAAACCCCAGTGGATCGAGGGAGGTGGTCTAGGGAAGGGTGGGGTACAGGGAAGAGGGAGAATTAACGAAGGAGTCACTTCCATGGATATTATGGGTAGTGTGTGAATACCACTGTCAATCTCAATATCCCGTATGGGAAGGGGGGAGGGGGGGCACCAGGGAAAGCCCAAGTGCTGAGGGCATGGGTGTCACCGACACTATGAACCGCCTTAGGATGTGACCCTATGTATCAATACAAGTATAAAAATAGAGTTGCTGATAGGAATCATGTACAGTAGAATTTGTCAACGCTCCCATGTTTGTAGGGTAGAGGTCTACAGCAGTACCGCCGCATCCCAAGTCACGTCGCATCCCAACTCACAGTAATAACAAATAAATGTGGACTTAACCCACCCTAGAGGGATGGCTGAATTATCTTTCCTTCTCTCTACAAAACAAAGAGGTGATTACAGAATATGAAACCATAAGATGCAGGGGGTGAAAGAGCATTATGGTGGCTGTCAGAGAGAAAGGTAATTTTTAAAAATGATGCTAACCTAGGTACAATGGCATACGCCTGTAATCCCAGGACTTGGGAGGCTGAGATGGTAGGATCACAGTTTTAAAGTCAGCCTCGGGAATTTAGTAAGACCCTCAGCAACTCGGAGAAACCTTGTTTCAAATTTAAAAATAAAAATAAAATAAAGCTGGGGGCGTAGCTCACAGGTAGACCCCCCCAGATACAACCATACAACCAATCTCTCTCTCTCTCTCTCTCTCTCTCTCTCTCTCTCTCTCTCTCTCTCTCCCTCACACACACACACACACACACACACACACACACACACACACACAGTCATACTAATTTTTGGAACTTTTGGTCCTTATCTGCTTTTTAAAATTTGTAATTCTTGGATTGAGTTTTTCTTTCTAAACAAATATTCTCTTCTGTATTTATAATTTTCTGTTCTTTTTCTTAAAGGAGACACCAAAAACTGTCTAAGCCACGGGCTGTAGGTGCTAATTAGTAGTGAAGGCAGGGGACACTGGACAAGCAGGTTTGGCCTGGACAAGCAGGTTTGGCCGGAGGCAGGTGAATACGGGAAGACCACAGAGAGGAATTTCCTGAGAAGGCAGTGACCCAAAAAGGCTTTTGTGTAAGGCTCTAGAGGATCAGGAGGGCAGGAAGGGAGGGGATCTGAACAGAGAAGAGGGAGGTGGGAATGGAGGAGGGAGGGGCTCCCGGCGGCTCCGCTCTGCCCAGGCTACCTCCACAGTCTAAGGACTTCATTTTACCCAGGCTGATTGTAGCAGCCTATATGCACATAGGCACACACAAGAACACTTACTGGCTTAAAAATATAAATAAATAAAAAGGCTGATTCTACTGATGCTAACAATTGACCACCCAAAGCTGTCTAAGGCCGCCGGGTACATCCACTCATGGATCTCACAGGTCCCAAGCCAAGTCTCTGGTTCAGTGAATGTCCATTGTCTTGTGTACTCAGAGCACAATTCCACTTCTCCACATCCCTAGGAGCCCTTCCTGAACACCAGCTGTGATATGTGTTGCCCTGGCAGGTCCAGTGCCGGGCATTTGAGCTAAGCTAGGCCAATCAGAACTCTTCCCTGGAATTAATTAATTAATTAATTAATTAACATTTTTGTGTGGTATTGGGGATTGAACCCAGGGGCATTCTACCTCCAAACTACAGCCCCGGCCCTTTTTGTTTTAAACAGGATCTCACTCTGTGGCACTATGTTGCTGAGTCTATCCTCAAACCTGCAATCCTCCAGCCTCCGCCTCCCCAGTACTGAGGTTACAGGCTTCTGCCACTACAGTGGGTTTCTCTGGAATTTTAAAATAGGAGACCAGCCAGAGTAGTACTCATTTACTCTTGGTATGAAGTTTTTACATGTCTAGCAACCCTGTTGTAGACAGGACTGTTGACTTCAGGTGTCAACTTGACTGAGTTAAGGAATGCCCAGATAGGTGGTAAGCCATTATTCATTCTGTGTGTGTGTGTGTGTGTGTGTGTGTGTGTGTGCGCGTGTGTGTGTGTGAATGTTTCCAGAAGAGACTGGCATTTGAATCCATAGACTGAGTAAATATCCTCCTCACCAGTGTGGGCAGGCATCAAGGATCCAGAGAGACCAAAAGGCAAAGGAAAGGCAAAGCTCTCTCTCTCCTTGAGCTGGGCCACCCGTCTTCTCTTGCCCTCGTGCCTTGCTGCTCCTGGTTCTCCAGATTTCCAACTCAGAGTGGGACTTCCATTGGTCTCTCATCTCCACTCCCCACCCCATACCCAGGCTTTGAACTCGGCCCGAACCACACCACCATCATTACTGGTTCTCCAACATGCATATGGCAGATCGTGGGACTCTTGGCCTCCATAATTGGGTGAGCCGATTTCCATGAAAAGTCTCATCTTATATATGGCTCTACACATCCTACTGGCCTTAATACACATGTGCAGGAGGACTGTCTGGGAGAATGAAGCTCAGGCACAGAGGGGAAGAAAGCAGCCTGTGCTTAGCCTCGGCTTTGGAAGGTCCACTCTGACTCCTCAGGCGGAGGGCCAAGGGGACACGCCCCCTCCCTGTCGCATCTTCCCAATTCTTTACAAAATGGTTCTGAGCCTCTTTCTGCACCTGCCTGGGCCTGTCCCGAGGTCTGTCCTGCCAAAGGCAGACATCGAGGTACCGTGCACCCAGGCCTGAAGGATAGCCAAGGACAGCTGTGTGGGGAATCCGGGACAGTGGGCACCTGGATGGCAGGTTGGGACGTCCACATTCACGCCTGGGAGACCATGTGTGATTTGGAGCAAAGCTGGCAGTGGGGAGGGAGGGGCAGGCGCTGGCCGCGGGCCAGTCTCCTGTGCTGCAGACGCCACGGCGGAAGTGCAAGGAACCAAATCCAACCTGGCCTTCCAGCTGGGATGACGTGTTTTATTTCAAAGCTCGTCGGCTTGGGTTATAACTTTCTAATATTTGCGCATTGGAGTGTATCAGTCTCTATATTGAGTCTCTTGCCAAGGGTTTCACGAATATTAAGGTTTAGCCTGAGCAGAGACAGGGAGGGAGAGAGGGAGAGAGACAGACAGACAGACAGACAGACAGACAGACAGACAGACAGACAGACTAGTGGCACTTGAGTCCTGATTCTTCATGTTTTTGAGGCATGGATGTACCCTGCCTTTCTATGTATTTATTTTTATTTTTTGCAGTACTGGGGATTGAACTCCAGGGCATTCTGAGCTACATTGCTATCCCTATCTCTCTTTCTTTCTTTCTCTTTCTTTCTCTCTCTCTCTCTCTCTCTCTCTCTCTCTCTCTCTCTCTCTTTCTTTCTCTCTTCCTTTCTTTCTTTCCTTCTTTCTTTCTTTCTTAGTGGTACTGGGGTTCCTGGAAGCCCTTCTACCTCCGGGCTACACTCCCAGACCTATTTTATATTTTTGAAACAGGGTCTCTTACGCCAGCGCGGCTGGCATGGAACCTGTGCGATCCTCCTGTCTCTGCCTCCCAAGCGCGAGGATTACAAGCATGCGCCACCACGCCTGGCGTTCTCTTATTATTTATTTATTTATTTATTTATTTATTTATTTATTTATTTATTTGTGGTCCTGGGGTTCCTGGAAGCCCTTCTACCTCCGGGCTACACTCCCAGACCTCTTTTTACATTTTATATTTGGAAACAGGGTCTCCTAAGCCAGCGTGCGCGGCTGGCTTCGAACCTGCGCGATCCTCCTGTCTTTGCCTCCCAAGCGCGGGGATTACAAGCGTGCGCCACCACGCCCGGCTATTCTTTATTTTGAAACAGGGTCTTGCTACGTTGCAGAGGGCCTCACTAAGTCACTGAGACTGGCCAAGAACCTGCGATCCTCCTGTCTCAGCCTCCCAAGTCCTGGGATTACAAGCGTGCCGTCATGCCTGGCTTCTGCCTTTCTCTTGGTTTGGTCTTATAAGTGAATAAAGAACACACCTTCCCCTAAGCTGATCTAGGTCCACATTACTTTCCCTTAGCATCTTGGCGAGTACTGAGGCTGGAACTCGAGCCTGGCTCTGGCCCCTCACCCTGCAGCCCTGTATTACACCCCACCGGCTTCCTAGCCGTCTCCCCAGCTCTAGGCTAAGCTGACTGCCCTGGTATCCTCTCTAGTAAAACTCAGAATCCACAGGGACCAGTTTTACTTGCCTGACTCCAAAAAGCACTTGCAAGAGAGTGCAGATGCCAGAGACGAAGAACATGGTGCTGATGAGGAAGCTCTGGGTCAGGGGGTCATGCTGCAGGCACAGGTCCTTGGCCAGGATGAGCGGCACAGCCACGATGCCCCCCAGGGCCGTGAGGAAGTGCTGTGGGCAGAGAGCGGGAAGAGGCGCGGGGATGCTGTGGCCCCCTGAAGTACCCACATCCCCCAGCGCAAGAGGGCGCCCTCAGAGGGCCAGAGGCAAGCGCCCTGGGGCTGGTCCCAGAGAGGCCTGGCCAAGAGTGATAGGCAAAGGTCCCAGCAAGTCATGGGAACTAGGAAAGCCTGGTGGCAAGAGGCAGGGACCCAGCTGGAGGGACGGGACTGCGAGAGCAGTACCCTAGTACAGGAACTGATATCCTAGGGAAGAAACCCAGGTGGGGACACAAGCCAGGGGGGCGTAACAGGAACCACAGTGTGTCCCTACCAACAGAACACAGCAAAAGGTGCACCATTAACAAGGCACGCGGGAAGAGTGAGCACTGACAAGGAAGAGCGTGAGTTTGGAGCCACTGGCCCAAGACTGAGTTCTTCCTGGAAGGACCCAGAATTACACCAATAAGTGATCAATATAGAACAGAGCTCAGGGTGAGGTGGGACTCATAGCAGGCAGACTTGGCTGTAAAATGTAAAGGAGATGTTAAGGATGGATGGATGGATGGATGGATGGATGGATGGATGGATGGATGGATAGATGGATGGATTGGTGGATGGATGGATTGGTGGATGGATGGATCTGTGGATGGATGGATCTGTGGATGGATGGATGGATTGGTGGATGGATTGGTGGATGGATGGATGGATTGGTGGATGGATGGATCTGTAGATGGATGGATGGATCTGGGGATGGATGGATGGATAGATGGATGGATGGATTGGTGGATGGATGGATCTGTGGATGGATGGATGGATCTGGGGATGGATGGATTGGTGGATGGGTGGATCGATTGATGGATGTATGGATGGATGGATGGATGAATGGATGGATGGATAGATGGATGGATGGATGGATGGATCTGTGGATGGATGGATCTGTAGATGGATGGATGGATCTGTGGATGGATGGATTGGTGGGTGGATGGATCGGTGGATGGATGGATGGATGGATGATGGATGGATGGATAAATTGGTAGATGGTAGGTTAGTGGGTGGATGATGGATAGATAGATAGATAGATAGATAGATAGGGCAAGTGACCAATATAGAACAGAAATGGCCACTATCTCATACACTTAGCCCCAGAGAAGAAAGGTTGCTCAGGTACTATGGAATATTTGGGTCTGTGACCATTCTGTTTTGAGCCACACCATATCCCTGGTATATGGCTCCAGTGCCCACACTAATCTGGCCACTGAGCTGGGGGTGATGGCACACGCCTATAACCCCAGCTATTCATGAGGCTGAGGCAGGAGACTTAGCTAAGGAAACTTAGCAAGACACTGTCTCAAAATGAAAACCAAAAATTTTTAAAGAGATGAGGATATTTCTCAGTGGTACAGTGCCCTTGGGTTCAATGGTTCAATCCCCAGACATAACACACACACACACACACACACACACACACACACACACACACACACACCTGGCTACTGAGCCAAACATTCTGAGAACATAGACACATGAAGCCACCTGCTTCTCTCTTCCGCTCTGATCCAGCCTGTTCTCTAATAACTTAAGTCGTGGTTCTGCCGCGCTTGCACAGGGCCTCGTGTTCCTGGTGCTGATTTGAGCACCCAGTGCTACTGTCATTGGGAGCAGCAAGTGTACCACGGGTTCACCCAAGGGTGTAGGTTCTCTACATCATCCTATGAGAAAGTGGCATAAATCAAGCCAGGGTAGGAGGCTTAGGTTTGCCTTGTGGAATAATCAGACAGTAAAAAAGAAAAAAAAAGAAAGAAAGAAAAAAGCAGTGCGCGGTGGTGCATGCATGTAATCCCAGCATTTGGGAGGCTGAGACAGGAGGATCACAGTTTGTGGACAGCCTCAGCTACTTAGTGAGGCTCTTTGCAACTCAGTGAGGCCCTGTTTCAAAGTTTGAAAATAAAGAATAAAAAATAGGGCTGGGATGTAGCTTGGAGGTAGAATGCCCCTGGGTTCCATCCCCAGCACTGAAGAAAAAAAAAAAAAAGTAACGAATGAAAGGAAGGAAGGGAAGGAAGGAGGGAGGGAGGAATTGACTGTGAGGGGTAGTGCCTTGAAGAGCTACCATTGAGACGCTGTCTTGGTGGAAAGGGCCACAGACATAGCACGCCTGTTCCTGCCTCGTCCCGACCACTCCTTCTCCCCACAACGCTGAGCCAGACCTACACTCAAAGACACACAGTAAGGCAAATTATTATGTTCTTATTTTGTTGGGGCTTCGGTCCCAAATCTCAATGTGAGCTAAGTTAGGCCACAGGAAAAGTTGATGTTTCTTAAGAAAATGAAGCTAAAATCTATCTATTACTACATAGGTCAGCTTTTCAACACCCCATCTACCCCAGGCAAAACTGAGTCTCAGAATGGACACTTCCTAGCCAGGCATGGTGGCGAATACCTGTAATCCCACTACTTGGGAGGCTGAAACAGGAGAATCACATGTTTGAAGCCAGCCTCAAAAACTTATCAAGACTCTGTTTCCAAATAAAAATAAAATAAGCTGGGCGTGGTGGTGCATGCTTGTAACTCCCAGTACTTGGGAGGCTGAGACAGGAGGATTGAGGATTCTCGGCCAGCCTCAGCTACTTAGTGAGGCTCTCCACAACTTATTGGGACCCTGTTTCAAAATAAAGAATAAAATAGAGCTGGGGGGTGTAGCTTGGGGACAGAATGCCTTTGGGTTCAATCTCTAGTACAAAGAAACAAAACAGAGAACTAGGACCCGGGATAGAGGGCTGTCATCTCCCCCCACGCCAGAGACAAGCAAGAGGGTGCCTTGTCCACAGCCCATGATAGGAGGGAAGTGTGCAGCGCACCCGGGAGAGGACCATCTCCCCAGCTGTACGGTGGAGAAGGGAGGTGGACCTGAAGAGACGCCAGGTTCCTTCAAAAGGCAGAGCCAGCTCCTGTTACCACTCAAGCAGCGTCTCAAAGGGACCCATCAACCAGCGGATTATCCACTGAGGCTAATCCCTTCTGCGAATGTTCTGGAATAATCCAATTAACATGGCCAGTGCTGCTCTTTGGCAGAAGAGTTAGAAGAATGGGGCGTGTGTTGGAGGCAGAGAAGATGTAGGCCTCCCACTAAAAGTCAAAGTTGCCCCCTCTCTGTTCTTTCTTTGGTTAACGGGGCAGCTTTGACAGATTATAGTCAAGGAGGGATCCCTAAGGAAGAAGATACGGGAGGGTTTCCAGAAAAGAATTGCTATGCGTATGTATGTAGGCAAATTTTGACCATCTTTGCTATTTATTATTCCTGTGTCCCCTGGGATCGGTGGCATGAGAAGTCTGGTCCTTTGTAGCCTTTTTTTTTTTTTTTTTTTTTTTTGTGTGTGTGTGTGTGTGTGTGTGTGTGTGGTACTGGGGTTCCTGGAAACCCTTCTACCTCCAGAATACACTCCCAGACCTATAATTAATATATATATATATATATATATATATATATATATATATATATATATATATTTTTTTTTTTTTTTAAATTTGGAAACAGGCTCTCTTAAGCCAGAGAGGCTGTCTTTGAACCTGCAGGATCCTCCTGTCTCTGCCTCTCAAGCACAGGGATTACAAGTGTGCGCCACCACGCCCGGCCCTTTGTAGCCTCTTAAAAATGCTTCTTTGAGCTGGGTATGGTGGCTCATATTTGTAATCCAAGTACTTGGGAGGCTGAGACAGGAGGATCTGAAGTTCAAGGACAGCCTTGGCAAGTAGTGAGAGTCTTATCAACCTAGGGAGACACTGTTTCAGAATAAAACTAAAACAGAGCTGGGGGATAGCTCAGAGGTAGAATGCCCCTGGGCTCCAGGGTTCAGAGAAGTCAAGTCACAGGGGTTAGAAATCAATTTCCATGAGCCAGGTGTGGTGACTCACACTTGTAATACCAGTACTCGGGAGTCTGAAACAGGAGGATTGCAGGTTTGCAGCCAGCCTCGGCAATTTGTGAGGCCCTTCGCAACTTAGTGAGAGAACCTGTTTCAAGATAAAGAATAGCCAGGCATGTTGGTGCACGCTTGTAATCCCCCCGCTTGAGAGGTGGAGACAGGAGGATCGCGCAGGTTCGAAGCCAGCCACGCTGGCTTAAGAGACCCTGTTTCCAAATAAAAAAATAAAATAGGTCTGGGAGTGTAGCCCGGAGGTAGAAGGGCTTCCAGGAATCCCAGTACCACACACACAAGAAAGAAAGAAAGAAAGAAAGAAAGAAAGAAAGAAAGAAAGAAAGAAAGAAAGAAAGAAAGAAAGAAAGAAAGAGGAATAAAAAATGGGTGGGGCTGGGAGTGTCTCTCAGAGATAGAAGGCCTCTGGGTTTAATCCCTAGTACTTAAGAAAAAAAAAAAGCTTTGAGCTACCACCAACTGGGTTAAGAAAGGCCACAGTATTCTCAGTATTCTCGAGGCCAAGAATCTACCAGTGTTTTGTTATTTCAAATCATACACAACAACACTGGCTAACCAAATGATTAGAGCTAACTTGTTATCAAATGAATCAATCCCCTCCTCCTCCTCCTCCTCCTCCTCCTCCTCCTCCTCCTTCTTCTACTTCTTCTTCTTCTTCTTCTTCTTCTTCTTCTTCTTCTTCTTCTTCTTCTCTCTCTCTCTCTCTCTCTCTCTCTCTCTCACACACACACACACACACACACACATACACACACACACACACACACACACACACACACACACGCCATCATGCTGTGGATTGAACCCAGGGTCTCATACATGCTACACCAGCAATCTACCACTGAGCTATACCCCAAGCCCTCAAATAAATCTCTCGATATCAGAGAACACAAGACATTTGGTGGAAGCTGAATTAGACAGAGAAGCCGGAGCTGGCAGGCTTTCTCCAGGGCAGGTGTTTGGCCTAGAACCTCTCTGACCTCTCAAAGGCTTCCCTCAAATGAAAAAGACCTTGAACCAAGCCAGTGCCCCATTTAAGAAAACAATGGGCCAGTCATTGTCCTTGATGTGGCCAGTCGGCTCAGCATGAGGAAGCATCTTTTTTAAAAATAATTTTTAAAATAATCCATTCCATCCCAAAATGCCTAGAGAGAGCACACGAAGGATCCTGGGCTCCCCTCAAGGCCCGCGACATAGAAGATCTGACAGCATCTGAAGTCGTTGATGGCATTACCTGGATCCCCAAGAAGATGCAGAGATACCAGGGAGGGGTGTCCAAGACGCCATAGGCCAGGTGGCTGCGGCTGGGACGCTCAGGCTGCGCAACCTTCTTCCCGCCGGGGCCATCAGTGCTGACGCTGCTCACTCTGTCACCTCTCTGCCGGGAACAAGAGGACACATCTGGCTGTTCGGGAGGAATCAGGCACATTTCTGGACTTGACAGTAGCGCTGCCCTCCAGAGACAATAGGATGGGGATAGCCGTTAACCAGCGGGCAATTTAAGATCCAGACTCAAAAGATGAGCAATTTCCTTTCCCATCTGCAGCAGGGCCTCCATGTCAAGGGCGGAGCCATGCAAGGGGAGAGGTGCCTCCCCTGAGATCCTGGCAGAGAGGCCGCTGAAGGGGGAGAAGATGAGCAGGTGTCCCTCCCAGCCCTTAGTCTGCATTCCCAGGGGCCCCGTGTTTCCATCTAGCCAAGCTTCCTCCACAGCAGGGCTATGATGCCCGGTGGTTTCCTTCTCGTCTCTCTCCTGGTTGTTGGCTCTCAGGCTGTAGGAACTGTGCCTTACTTTTTTGTGTAATCCACTTCTAGGGCAGTGCCCACGCTCAGTGTAGAGTGGATGAAGGAGAGAAGGCCACGTACTCATGAAAGATGAGTGCAGGGCACACAGAATGATGGGCAGTCAATAGCTAATGGAACCAAAATCAACTGTGAGTGACACACTTCCCCTGCAACCAATTGACTCTACAGCTTGCTAACCTTGAGCAAATTACTAATATTTCTAAGGCTTTTCTATGTCTAGAAAGGACATAACATCTCCCTCACAGATGGTTGAGAAAATTATTTACAATATAAAGTGCAAAATCCAAGTCTTGGCATGGTATAACTATCCGATGAGTGTTAGTCATTATAATTCTTATAACCTTGCAAAAATGGAAGGACTTGGAACATGAGCTTGGGCCAACACTGGAACATCTGGCTGTGGGTCGGGGGAGCAGGAGGGAATCGCTCTGGTGCAGCTAGAAGGGTGGCAAGACCCCCAGTGTGGAGACCAGGCCCTGCTCTGTGAGATGCTCACATACCTGGCCTGCAACTTTCTTAGAAGACAGTGCCAAGTCCACTCTTGGCAGAGGCGGGCCAGCCATGGGCAAGGCCTGTCGGCTGGGCTCCAGGGAGAGTCAAAGAGCCCAGCCAGGCTTGAGGGTGGCCCCTGACCCCAGGGCCCTTGGCTGGGCCTGGTTGCCCCTGAGCAGGCAGTGGTAGGAACAGAGGGCCTCCACTCAGGCCATCTGTTATTTTTAGGTGGCCAAGGTAGGTTGGAAGAGTGGCGAGGCCCAGCCTCAGAGAGGAGCTGGAGGGACCTCCAGTCCGGTCGCTGTGTGAGAACATTATTAGATTTTTTTTTGCAGTGCTGGGGATGGAACCCAGGGGCTTTCTACCTCCAGGCTATACTCCCAGCCCTATTTTATAATTTATTTGGAAACAGGGTCTCACTAAGTTGCTGAGAGCCTCACTAAGTAGCTGAGACTGGCTTGGAACCTGTGCGATCCTCCTGTCTCAGCCTCCCAAGTGCTGGGATTATAAGCACTGCTACCACGCCCGGCTTCATTAGACCTTTCCTATCAAAGGAAGAGCTTGACTTACGCTCCCTGTTGTAAAACCACCACTTTGTGACCTCTTGTGTGTTCAGATTCTTTTCTTTCCATCTCCTGAGAATTGCAAATGCCAGCCCCTCCCTGGCACCCCTTCAGCCAATGGCGTAGAGGCTGTGTGGCTACAGTACCACCAATAGGAACACAGCACAGGAGCCCCACCCCCGCTGAAAGTAAAATACCCAGCAGTCACCATGTTGTTCTTGCTTACCCAACTTTACTGGCGGCAGGATGTCATTTTGCAAAAAGTAAACTTGCTTTGTTGAGAGACTTTCAAATGTGTATCTTTTCTTATGACACCATGGAAATTTCTTTTCTTTCTTTCCTTCTTTTTTTATGTGTGTGTGTGTGTGTGTGTGTGTGTGTGTGTGTGTGTGTATGTGTGTTTTACTAGAAATTGAATCCAGGAACATTCTACCTCTTAGCTACACCCCCAGCCCTACTTTTTAATTCTTTATTTTGAAACAAAGTCTCACTAAATTGCAGAGGGCCTCACTAAGTAGCTGAAGCTGTCCTCCAACCTGCACTCCTCCTGCCTCAGCCTCCCAAGTACTGGGATTACAAGCTTATGCCACCACTCCCAGCTCATAGAGATTTATTTGTAATAGCCGTGACTTGACTTCTCTGAGCCTTAGAACCCAGGGACATTCTACTCCTGAACTACACACCTAGTGATGTGTGTGTGTGTGTGTGTGTGTATGTATGTGTATATAATACATGCCTATATATTAAATTTTCATTATATATACATACATACATGTCAGGTCCTTGCTGACCTCCCATGGGCACTCACCATGCATCTGGGGTGCTCACAGCTGGCCAAGGTAGCGCTCATACCGTTTGTGTGTGTGTGTGTGTGTGTGTGTGTGTGTGTGTGTGTGTTGTACGTGTGTGTGTGTGCGCATTATTTTTAATTTGTAAAAAGGGTCTCACTAAGTTGTCTAAGTTGCACAGGAGCTGTCTAAACTTCTGAGGCTGTGATCCTCCTGTCTCAGCCTCCCCCGTACTGGGATTACAGGTGTGCACCATTAAACCTGGCTGGGTTCCTCATCCTTTAAACAGGAACTGAAGTGCCTGTTGCATTGACTCCTAAGAAAGAAAACAAAGCCTGCGGAGTGTCTAGGGCATCCTGGCTGTTAGAAAGCTGCTTCTCCCTCTGCCCTCCTCAAGCCTTCCCAGGACTTGATCCAGAAAGGCCTCTGAAAAGAGAGCGCTGAAGGCTGAGAAACCTGGGAAACTTGGCTGCACAGAGACCTCCCGCGAGCAAGGGCAACAATACTGGGACTCCTGGCCAGGAAGCCCTCTTTCCTTCGTGTCTTTCATGGAGTCGTGCTCAGGGAAAATTGTGTGTTAGCGCCAAGGGCTGCCTGAGGTCACCGGCCCAGAGGGAGCTAAGTCTGGAGGGAGGGAGCCGCCACTCCTGCCAGATGCCTGAAGCTGATCTGAAGGGTGAGTGGCTCCAGAGCACAGGCAGGGGCCCGGGGCTCCCCATCTCCCTCCCCATCTCCCTCCCTCTCCTGAGCAGACTCACTGTGCAGCCTCCGGGGTCCTCGATGGCAGCGATCATAGCACCCTGAGCTCTTCGCTTCCGCCTTTGCCTTCCCACTGGGAAGCAGGACCAAGGGTACTTAGCAGAGGGAGATTAAACTCTGTGCGCCTGGGCTGGGCCTGGGGCGGGCCCTGGAGGGAGGGGCCCACAGGTTCTGTCTGCTTCGGGGATCAGTAAGGACACCCCCCAGGCCTTTGCCCGGGACCAAGGTGCACCCAGCCTGCAAAAGCTTCAAACTTGACAGTTTGGCAGTTGATCCCCATGGCACTAAGGAAATAAATCCGAGTTCAGCCTGTCAGGGCGTGGCAGAGTCCTTTCAGGAAATCAAGTTCCTGGGCCAGGGGCCCAGGGAGATTAGTGAGGCTCAGTACTACTGAACATGCTGGGTCTTCAGCTTCCTTCCTTCCTGTCTGTCTGTCTGTCTGTCTGTCTCTCTCTCTCTCTCTCTCTTTCTCTCTCCATATATATATTTAATATTTAACCCAAGTGTGTTCTAGCTCTAAGCTACACCCCGTCCTCTTTACTTTCAATTTTGAGATGGGCTCATGAAATTGCTCAAGGTCTCATCAAGTTGCTGAGGCTGGCCCCCAACCTGCCGTTCTCCGGTCTCAGCCTCCCGAGTACTGGGATTATAGGTATTCAACACCTGCTGCCCAGTTGGTTTTTGAGTTTTCTAAACTGGAAACTGATTGAGCTGGAATGGAAATGATTGCACAGATAGCCCCTAACCCTGACCTTGATATGTGCACGGGAAATGATTAGGGAGGGAAGGAGTGTTACCTCCTGTCCTCAGAGGGGGCACCAAGGCTCATGGGTGGCAGAGGCCACTCAAAGCTCACGTTGAAAGCCTGAGGAAAAATCGCTTCCGCGGCTCTCGGGCTTGTCTTTCTTTAAAACTCAGAACAGACTTTCAGAGAGAGAAGCCCGGCCACAACACAGGGTGTTGCTCTTATCCTGCCCAGAGCACCTGGCAGCCTTCCCTTGCTCAAAAATTCTTGACAAACCCCACCCCACAAAATCCAAAGTACCCCAAATAGCAGCCATTCATGATGGTGGAATGTTCTGGAATAGACGGCACTGGCTCCCAAGGTTTAGGAAACACATGCCAGAACCCGTGGGCGCGCACACACACACGCACTATGTAATCTCTCTGGGAGCCTAGGATGTTTTCCAAACACTTGAAAGACTCATGTTGCTTCCATTCTATTTTCATATACACAGTGGACTGAATGTGTCCCCCAAATCCATATGTCGGAATCCTGACCCCCAGTGTGCCGGTGTTAGGACATGAGGACCTTGGGCTATGGTCATGAGGGTGAAACCCTTACATGTGGAATCAGAGCCCTTATAAAAGAGCCCCTAGAACTGGGAGTGGTGGCGCACGTTTGTAATCCCAGCATTTGGGGGACTGAGACTGGAGGATCGCAGTTTGCAGCCAGTCCCAGCTACTTAGGGAGGCCCTTGGCAACTCAGTGAGACCCTTTTTCAAAATAAAGAGTAGAAAGCCGGCATGGTGGTGCACGCTTGTAATCCCAGCATTCGGGAGCCTGAGACTGGAGGATCACGGTTCGTGGACAGCTTCAGCTACTTAGTGAGGCCCTCCGCAACTTAGTGAGACCCTGTTTCAAAATAAAGAATAAAAATATAGAGCAAGGGGTGTAGCTCAGAGGTTGAATGCCCCTGGATTCCATCCCCAGACCCTCAAAAAAAAAAAAAAAAGAATAGAAGATAGGGCTGGGGGTGTAGCTTGGAGGTAGAATGCCCCTGGTTTCCATCCCAAGTACCACAAAAAAAGAAAAAAAGAAAGAAATTTCCATGAGCCAGGAGTGATGGCACAGTGTAATCCTCAGTACCACAGAGAGAGAGAGACAGACAGACAGAGAGACAGACAGAGATATCAGAAAGTGAGAGAGAGAGACAGAGACAGAGACAGAGACACAGAGAGATATCAGAAAGAGAGAGACAGATATACACAGAGAGACATCAGAAAGACACAGAGAGATATATCAGAAAGTGTGTGTGTGTGTGTGTGTGTGTGTGTGTGTGTGTGTGAGAGAGAGAGAGAGAGAGAGAGAGAGAGAGAGAGAGAGAGAGAGAGAGCGCACTTTGAAAGCTCATGTGAGGATATGGTAGTTGGTGTCCCTCAAGTCCTAGTTACTTTGAGAAGAGAAAGCCACTCGGCCTCAACGTATATAATGCATAATGGGCCTTTGGGCTCGCCCTCCTGTGTGTCAGGAAGGCTTGGCCTAGGCATTTGCATGGTTGAAAACAGATAAATTGGTAACTGGCTATCGCTGGAGGATCTATCCCAAAAGACAACCAGAGAGCAAATCATACCTGAAACAAGACTGAAACAAACCAGCACGGATTCTCAATAGTCAGCCACCTCCTTGTAGGTGACGATGCTCGGTCTCACCATTCAGAATCCACTCGGCTTTCCTGTGTGTGTGTGTGTGTGTGTGTGTGTGTGTGTGTGTGTGTTACTTGGGATTATACTCTCCATCCCTAATTTACTTTTTTTTTTTTAACAGTCTCACTCAGTCGTTGAGGGCCTCGCTAATTTGCTGAGGCTGGTCTCAGGCCCATAGCCCTCCTGTCTCAGCCTCCCAAGTACTGGGATTACAGAGGTGCACCACCAACACCAGGCTCACGTTTTTCTTAGGAACCATCCTGATCTCCACGCACTTCAGGCAAAGTGTGCTCCGCCTTTGGCTGCCACAAGGAGGGTACAGACCCAGAGAGTGTACTGCAAACCCCCAACTACCGCTTTGGAGGAGCTACAGGCAGGGGCCCGCTAGAGCCAAGGAGATGCAGGGAGTCTGGTGCTGGGACTTGGAGGGCAAAGACACTGTTCTCATTAACTTGAACCTGGAGGATGCTGCTCTGTGGCTGCTGGCAGTAATCTCCCCACACATGGAGCCTGAGAATGAAGCCAACAGGAGACAGCTGAGACAAGAGAGGCTGGGTCCCGCTGCTACTGGAATCCATATATCCAGCCCTACTCAGTCATGTGTTTAGGAAGGATGCCTGTAGGAAATTGTATTAGGCTATTTACTGTATAAACGTCATACAGTATAGTCACATGAACTTAGATGGTCTAGCCTTCTACACACCTAGGCTATACGGTGGTACTGCTGGTTGCTCCTAGACTTCAAGCCTGCACAGGAGGTTACAATACTGTGGGCAATTGTAACACAGTGTAACACAAATAACATTTGTGTATTTTTTTTATTTTTTAATTTTTGGTGGTACTGGGGTTCCTGGAAACCCTTCTACCTCCGGGCTACACTCCCAGACCTATTTTTATATTTTTATTTGGAAAACAGGGTCCTTTAAGCCAGCAAGGCTGGCTTTGAACATGCGCGATCCTCCTGTCTCTGCCTCCCAAGCGCGGGGATTACAAGCGTGCGCCACCACGCCCCACTACTCTTTTTTCTTTTTTCTTTTTTTCTTTTTTATTTATTTTTCTTTTTTATTTTTTTGTGGTACTGGGGTTCCTGGAAGCCCTTCTACCTCCGGGCTACACTCCCAGACCTATTTTTATATTTTTATTTGGAAAACAGGGTCCTTTAAGCCAGCGCGGCTGGCTTCGAACCTGCGCGATCCTCCTGTCTCTGCCTCCCAAGCGCGGGGATTACAAGCGTGCGCCACCACGCCCGGCAACATTTGTGTATCTTAACATGCCTAAACATGCAAGAGGTGCAGAAAATACTGTGCGAGAGGGATGTTTCGGCTCTATTACAATCTTAAGGGACTACGACTGTACATGTATCTGTCGTTGACCCAAACACTGTTATTCAGAATAAGACTGGACATCTGCCATGAAATCATGTTTTGCTCACACTCGTTTTATTTGGGCCTTCTGTCATTAGCAACCAGAAAATTTACAAATTAATTTTTTTGTTTCCACAAACATATACCTTTGTTTCCAATCCCAGATCCGTTTTTTTTTTTCTAGAATTACTTACATAGCACTAAATTTTTCGACATTCACTAGCGATGATTGCTGAGTTTCAAGAGGATCAAAACAAACAAAAGCCCTCAATGTATTGTGTTTGCTTTTTGGTGTACTGGGGTTCCTGGAAGCCCTTCTACCTCCGGGCTACACCCCCAGCCCTATTTTTTAGTATTTATTTATTTATTTATTTATTTATTTATTTATTGGTGGTACTGGAGTTCCTGGAAGCCCTTCTACCTCTGGGCTACACTCCCAGACCTATTTTTTAGTCTTTATTTTTATTTATTTATTTATTTATTTATTTATTTATTTATTGGTGGTACTGGGATTCCTGGAAGCCCTTCTACCTCTGGGCTACTCTCCCAGACCTATTTTTTAAATATTTTTATTTGGAAACAGGGTCTCTTAAGCCAGCAAGGCTGGCTTCGAACTTGCGCGTGATCCTCCTGTCTCCGCCTCCCAAGACACCACGCCTAGCTAACTTAGTTTTTTTTTGTTGTTGTTTTGTTTGTTTTGTTTTTGAGGGTCTGGGGATGGAACCCAGGGCCATTCTACCGAGCTACACCCCCCGCCCTATTTTTTGTTCTTTATTTTGAAACCGGGTCTCACTAAGTTGCAGAGTGCCTCACTAAGTAGCTGAGGCTGTCAGCGAACCACAGTCCTCCGGTCTCAGCCTCCCGAATGCTGGGATTACAAGCGTGCGCCACCACACCTGGCCAGTTGTTGTTGTTTTTTTAATGATATTTTCTTCTCTTTAACTGATATGAGCTTTACCTTTCCCTGCCAGAACCACACCTACTACAAGTGTCCCTTTGAATTCAGTGTTGTAGAGCACAGACGCGACTCCAGAGCTGATTTCCAGGCGCAGCCATAAAAGGCAATTTGGCACTTAAATCTTCATCCCGGCTCTTGTGCGACTACTTCTGCTAACACCCCGGCTCATCTCTGTCTCTACATTTCTAGGAAATCGAAATCTAGACCATGACAGTTGGAAAGAACTATAGAAGAAAGCCAGGCCCAGAGAAAGAAGGAGCTGTTTTATCCAGTCTCATCACTTCTACCAATGGCACCAACATCTACCAAATGACCCACGTCACAGCCTGGGTCATCCTCCTTAGTGGTCCACCATGTGCATCTTCCTACCAAACTCACCTCCGAAATATTTCTCATGTGTGTGCGATTATCTCCAATGGGACCAACTATACTAACCTCCCCTGAGCGCCCTCTTTACGCCGCTTCAATTCTGCACCAGCTGCCTTATGGGTCATGTTGCTGCCTATTTTCTTCCTCCATCTGATGAAGCAAGCGGTCTGGATGAACTCTGTAAACATAATCTGGCCACGTCCTTCCTTTTGAAAAACCCTTCCGGATTCCTCGGAGTTAGTCCTGAGGATAAGGTGAACCCGATCCTTACGTGGCCTGCAATGCCACCATGATTCATCTCTTTCAAGCCTCATTGCTCGCCACTCCCCCACCACACCTGTGTTGGTGCACACACTAAATACTCAAACAATAGCAAATGGACCGAGTCAAATTATCCAAGGTTACTCTGCCCACCTCAGTCACTAAGTGGTGCCTCGGATCTCTTGAACCGGGTCTTTGTCCAGAGAGAGGCAGCCTGGACACCCCGCCTCCGCTCTCCAAGGCTCCAGCTACCGGGCCAGGCATCTGTGAAAGCGCAGTTCGGATTCTGTTCTCTGGACCTGAACTCAGAGTTGCACCGCGAGGCTGTGCACCTGCCAGGCAAGGCCCCACCCAGGCAGGAGCGGCTGCTGTAGCCAGAGGGGCAGGCACAGGACCTGCTTTTCTCTAACACTTTGGAAATCTTATGTCCGTTTTAGAAGGTGAGGTAGCTCCTCAGAGAGATGCGTGATGCATAAATTAGCCAAGGTCTTGGACCTCCTTGCTGTGTGTGTGTGTGTGTATGTGTGTGTGTGTGTGTGTGTGTGTGTTACTGGGGATGGAACCCAGGGGCATTCTACCTTTACCTCTGAGCTACGTACCCAGCCCTATTTTTATTTATTTATTTATTTATTTATTTGCGGGTCTGGGGATGGAACCCAGGAGCATTTGACCTCCAAGCTACACACACCCTCTGCCCTATTTTTATTCTTTATTTTAAAACAAGGTCTCACTAAGTTGCAGAGGGCCTCACTAAGTAGCTGAGGCTATCTACGAACTGCAATCCTCCTGTCTCAGCCTCCCAAGTACTGGGATTACAAGCATACACCACCACGCCCAGCTACCTCCTTGCTTTTTATTTTTTTTTAAATATGTGTCTGGGATGCTATTTTTATTTCATTTTGATGAAATGAAATGGCTAGAAGGTCAGGAAATGACTACCATTGAAAAGATAGTTGATTACTCACAGTTTCAAGAAAAGAGCTCACTCGCCACGCCTTGCGGGGCCATGCGAGGGAGTACTGGAATCAGCTGGAGCCAAAGGATTCAGGGGAAATGTGGCAGAGAAAGTTCTGTGTGGTTTTCATGAGGAGGCTTGGGCAAGGTGGGATAGGCCACTGAGCATATCCAGTGCAGACTGGACAGTTGAATGACCCGAGCAGCTCTAGGGGAGAGGGGCTGTCCTTCCCTGCCTGGTGCCTAGCCCAGGGATGATGAGAGCTGGGGGTAAAGAAGGTGGCTGAAGGTGTGGGCTCAACCATGAAAGGCAGCCCCCAGGAACGGGGTCATTTGCTCCCTCTCAGAACTGGCTGGCCTTAGGATGCTCACTGGCCAGGGAGCCTCTCTCTGGGCTTCAGGGGTGCCTGTGTGAGACTGACTGGGATGCCAGCTTTCAGGCAGCACAGCACCGGCCGGGCCCTAGGAGGATGCCGTCTGGGGCCCCCGCGAGCAAGCCCGCCCACTCTGACGTAGTGCGAGGCTCTTTCCATGCAAAGAAGCTGAGACTGCTTGTTCCAGGTGGCCAGGCACACTGGGCTCTGGCCAGTCAGTGCTGACCCTTTGGGTAGAAGACTGATCTCTGGGCATTCCTCTGGGTTCAACCCCACCTCCTAGGTCAGAATTTCACAAAGGCATGGTGAGGTATGATAGGCAGATGCTAGAGAGCTGGGGGGTCCCAGCTGCCAGAACAGCTGCAAGCAGAGAATTCCATCACCAAGCTTCCCTCCACCCTAATCCTACCTGAGGTCAAGTGGGGTCCTGGATTGGCAGGCAGCGAGGCAAAGACTCCATCCTGTGACTGGGCCCCCAGCCAACAGGGAATTCTTTCCTTATTCCCTAGTTGGGAGAGGGGGATGGGCATCCTTTGATTTATCCCCTTGCAGCCGGCCAGAGACTTAGGTGACAGGATAAAGGCAGCAGCGACCCCCATCGGGGAGACAGAAGCCAGCTCCCTCCCACCTAGGGACCAGGTCTGCGGCCCTCTGGACACACCCCGCCCTCCCTGGGCGGCACTAGGCTCTGTCCATGGTGCTGATGTCCCGGGGCAGGGATAAAGGCTGGTTGGACTGGATGGCGACCAAAGGATGTCATCACCTGCTGCTCGAGGGCACACAGCTGCCAGCCTCTTGGGCCTTCCAAGCCTTCGGTGTTGTGTCCCTGAGCCAAGGGCCATAGCTGGCTTTTATCAAAGGTCTGTTCACCTTTGGAGGACAGGAGCGAAGAGAGATTGGTCTCCATCTAAAAGCCACATCAACTTAGAACAGAAACCCCGAGGAAAGCATTCCCACTGGCCTTTGCTCAACACACCTATCACGTATTAAACGAGGAGCCCTTTCCCTTCACTCGTGCTTCCTTCCAGACATCCACACAACACATCCTAGAGCCCTGACTACCCAGCAGCGTGCTTTGAGCATCGGGCTGGGCGACGGGCATACCATCACGGTGAGCAAAACCAGACAGACACAGGTGTCCCTGTCCTCGTGGAGATCACCGACGAGCAGAAGACACGGACATCGATCAAATAATTACCTAGATCAAGACATAACTTCACCTGCGGTAAGTTCCACGGAGGAGCGGTAAATGGCTTTTCCAGCTTTATTCCAAGAAGACTTTACCTCAGCAAGGAAGTGAGAAAGAGCTTCTCGGAGAAAATGACGGCATTGATTTGACCTGTTGGTGGAATGCCCGTGTGTTGGGCAGAGGAAACAGCTAGTGCAAAGTGCCTGGGAGCAGCAAAGAGACAGGGACACTTGAGGAACTAAAAAAAAAAAAAAAAAAAAGGTTGGAAAGCAGGGAATTGGGGGAGCAGGAGCTGAGGCGGGAGGCATGGGGAGGGGCCACACACGCAAGGCCATGCTGGCTATGTTAAGAGCTGTATCTGTTAAGCCTTGTAATCCCAGAATTTGGGAGACTGAGACAGGAGGATCGCAGGTTCAAGGCCAGCCTCAGCAACTAAGCGAGACCCTCAACAACCTAGCAAGAACTTGATTCAAAATGTAAAAAAAAAATCTGGGCGTGGTGGTGCACACGTGTAATCCCCACGCTTGGGAGGCGGAGACAGGAGGATTGCGCAGGTTTGAAGCCAGCAGTGCTGGCTGAAGAGACCCTGTTTCCAAATTTTAAAAAATATAGAAATAGGTCTGGGAGTGTAGCCCGGAGGTAGAAGGGTTTCCAGGAACCCCAGTACCACCAAAAAAAAAAAAAGTAAAAAAAAAAAGAATTGGGGGTCTAGCACAGAGGTAGAATACCCCTGGGTTCAATCTCCAGTACCAAAACTAAAAAAGAGTCTAGGTGATAGATAAAAGATGGTGGCTAAGACCAAACTACAGTAAAGACAGACAAAACTGAAGGGAACTGACTAAAGAGACCTTTGAGGGATAAAATCAACAGCTTGGAGCTGGGGAGGCTGAGATGGAGGATTGCAGGTTCGCATCCAGCCTCAGCAACTTAGTGCGGCCCTCTGCAACTTGGTGAAACCCTGTTTCAAAATAAAAATAAATAAATAAAAAGGGCTGCTGGTGTAAGTCAGAGGTACGATGCCCCTGGGTTTAATCCCCATACCACAAAGAAAAAAAAAAAACAGCTTGGTAATGCATTGGCCATGGATAAACTAAGGCAGAAATAGGTGAGTATGAGGGATGACTTGGGGTTTTCTGGGCTGCGTGATGTGCTGGGCGGTGGAAATTCTTATTGAGTTAAAGAAAACTGGAAAAGGAGCAGGTTTGGAGCGCAGCCATTGAGCTCAAGGTGACTTTGAAACATCAGCATGGAGACGTCCAGGAGGCAGGCACGCATGCACACAGAGGACCTCCCAGGGAGAGCTGGAGCTGGCAAGCCCGAAATTCAATGGCAGATTAGAGTCACAGGCGAGGATGATAAGACCCAAGACGAAAGTAGGGAACGAGGAGAGGCCGCCCTCAGGACAAGAACGTCCCAGAAGAGCTGCAAGTTGCCTGCTCCAGGCTGTGCAGCTCCATCCAGGAAACTCGCTGGAGAGGGTGGTCCCATCTCTTGCTGCCCAGGCCAGGGTCCCGAGAAGCAATGAACAAGGGCCCTGTGAGGAGAAAGAGAGAGAGAGAGAGAGAGAGAGAGAGAGAGAGAGAGAGAGAAGAAGAAGAAGAAGGAGGAGGAGGAGGAGGAGGAGGAGGAGGAGGAGGAGGAGGAGGAGGAGGAGGAGAGGGGAGAGGGGAGAGACCAGACCAGGGCACAAGTGCTGCGGGGGACGCGAGCCTCTCGGGCCAGGCTCTCTCCTTTCCCAGCCCTCCCTCTGTGGAGCGGCGGGCCCCTGGCTGGGCTCCTCCAGCAGAGCTATGGGGCTGCAGCGGCTGAGCCCCAGAACCAGCCTGATGAACAGATTTCACCAGTCTTGAGCTAACTGGGGTGGGTGGGCACAGGAGAGGTGGGGGCTGGGCAGCCTCTTAATAGGCGGAGGCTGGGCAGCCTCGTGATGGCTGGGAGTTCTGCCTGCCAAGCTGGCGGTGAAAGGGGGTCCTTCACTGAGTTGCAAAGGGCCCCACTAAGTAGCTGAGGCTGTCCTCAAACCGCGATCCTCTTGTGTCAGCCTCCCAAATGCTGAACATACAAGCATGTGCCACTATGCCCGGTATTCGCAACTCAGTGAGACCCTGTTTCTTTCTTCCTTTTTTTTTTTTTTTTTTTTTTTTTTTTGCGAGTCTGGGGATGGAACCCAGGGGCATTTGACCTCTGAGCTACACCCCCTGCCCTATTTTTTATTCTTTATTTTGAAACCGGGTCTCACTGAGTTGCAGAGGGCCTCACTAAGTAGCTGAGGCTGTCCATGAACCGCGATCCTCCAGGTCTCAGCCTCCCAAATGCTGGGATTACAAGCGTGCACCATCACGCCCGGCTGAGACCCTGTTTCAAAATAACGAATACACAATAGGGCTGGGGGTATGGCTTGGAGGTAGAATGACCCTGAGATCCATCTCCAGTTCCACAAAAAAGGGGGAGTCTTTCACTTCTGAAACTCACTGTTGGGAGGCAGGACAGTGAAGGTTGGTGGGGCCCTGGGGCATGCTGCGCTGGCCAGGAAGCCCACGAATCCATGTCCAGCTCCTGCGATGTCCCTCAGGGGCGCCCAGGGAGGTGGCCCCACAGAGGAGGAAGAGCCCACGGAGGAGATGCTGGGGGCTGGCATGACCCGCTAGGGGGCAGTGTCGGCCACGCGATTTTGAACCATAGCCTTGAGATGCGGATGCTGGACTCCGGACCAGGTTCTTCCACGGGCATCTTTGTCAGTAACCTCCAGCATCTCCCAGAGCATCTCCTCTGCAGAGGCCAGGCGCAAACGCTGCCCCGGGGATACTGTCCTCAGCGGGCGGCATCCACCCCGGGGTTTGCCGTGACCGTGGCTCATGGGACAGGGCAACTGTTACTCAGTCACGGCCACCTGGCCGTCCTCAGCATCCTCCGTGGCGCCCAATCCGAGTCTTTTCTAGAAAGCACAGGGCACCCAACTAGGATTCTGATGGCGACCTAGACCTCTATGGCCTTCACTCTGACACCAGAAAGGTCTTTCTTTTCTTTTCTTTTCTTTCTTTCTTTCTTTCTTTCTTTCTTTCTTTCTTTCTTTCTTTCTTTCTTTCTCAGTACTGGGGATGGAACCCAGGGGCATTCTACCTCTAAGCTACACCTTGTAGGCACCCCGGGGCTACAAGGCACCCCGGGGCTCAGCCCCCTCAGCCCTATTTTTTATTCTTTATTTTGAAACAGGGTCTCACTGAGTTGCAAAGGGCATCACTAAGTAGCTGAGGCTGTCTCTGAACTGCGATCCTCCTGTCTTAGCTTTCCAAATGCTGGGATTACAAGCGTGCGCCACCACGCCCAGCCCACCTGAAAGGTCTTTCTACATCTTCTTTCTTGGATTGAACCCAGAAAAATTCTACCTCTGAGCTACACCTCCAGCATTTATTTATTTATTTATTTATTTATTTATTTATTTATTTATTTATTTTTGCAATACTGGGGAAGGAACCCAGGGGTATTCTACCTCCAAGCTGTACCCCAGCCCTAGTTTTTCTTTTTCTTTTTTTTTTTTTTTTTGAAACAGGGTCTCACTGAGTTGCAAAGGGCCTCACTAAGTAGCCGGGGTGTCTGTGAACTGTGATCCTCCTGTCTTAGCCTCCCAAATGCTGGGATTACAAGCATGCGCCACCATGCCTGGCTGCCCTATTTTATTTTTTGAAACAAAACAAGGTCTCACTAAGTTTTTGAGGGCCTTGCTAAATTTCTGAGGTTGGCCTCAAACCTGTGATCCTCCTGTTTCAACCTCCCAAGTTCGGGGATTACAGGCATGCACCACTATGCAAGGACTAGACACTGTTTCTTAAAGGAGCTAATCTTGCCAAAAAGAATCTCAGAAGGAGGCTGAATTTGCTGTAAAGACCACTAGGGACCCTGGATGACTCTCTTTCCCTACAAGTCTTTGGAAAGAAGACAGGCTGCTGGCTCCTGAATAGGAGCCACAGGGACAGCGCCACTATGAAGACCACTCACACTTAATATTTGCAGGGCTTGCAGCAGAAGTACAAATGGAGGCCCACTTAGTGTGGGCGTCTGCTTATTAAAAAGCTATAAATCAAGCTAACAAACGGAAATAAATACATTCTACTGCCCAGCCTTGACAAATACACCCTCAAAACAGCCGTATAGGTAGCTGATTTTCACTGGCAATTCAGACCCCTTGAATTCCGTGCTCAATTAGGGCGTTGTGGGGAGAGCTGGCCTCAGCTTCTGGCCCACCCCAATTTCCTCAGCCTCGGCTCCATCCCACACCAAGTGAGACCCGGGGTGCCTACAAGTGGAAGCCCCCGGGCAAGTATCCAAGGTCTGTCCACCCCCCACCGCCATCAGCATCTGTCCCGGGCTCCTGGCGAGAGGCCTGCCCCGGGCCATTTGGGCAGGAACATCAGGATCTGAGAATGAGATGTGGTCTGCAAGGGGGCTCAAGGCTGGCACATCCCCGTGGCCCCTGACTCCTTCCCGTGGAAAAGAATGTGCCCAGAGGAGGGCCACAGCAGATCCGCCAGCTAGGCTGGGGGTGATCCCGATGGAGCAACACGGCTGTTCTCTCTCGCTCCTCCACTGTGGGTGGTCAGCGGGTGGCCCCCAAGTCTCAGAAATGATGCCCTGTGTCCCCTGCCCGAGTTCCCAGTCTCCCAATAGGAAGCAGACGGCAAAGGCAGATGGGATGTGGGGGAACTTCAGCGAATATGTACTAACCCAGGGCTTGCAACTATGGAGGGGCCGGTACTACCCTTGGGACGAGGAGAGGGGAGGGGATTGGCACCCAGGGGAGTCATGCTGAGGATAACTGGAGAAACGTCTGGCCTGTGGTTGAGGGATGGCAAAATACCTCACAGGGCCGGGCGTGGTGGCGCACGCTTGTAATCCCCACGCTTGGGAGTCAGAGACAGGAGGATTGCGCCGATTCGAAGCCAGCCTCGCTGGCTTAAGAGACCCTGTTTCCAAATTTTAAAAAGTATAAAAATAGGTCTGGTAGTGTAGGCCGGAGGTAGAAGGGTTTCCAGGAACCCCAGTACCACCAAAAAAAAAAAAAAAAAAAAAAAAAAGATACCTCACAGGGCTGAGTGTGGTGGTGCACGCTTGGGAGGCTGAGACAGGGGACTGCAGGTTCAAGGCCAGCCTCAGCAATTTAGTGAGACTTTCAAGATAAAACCAAAATGGGTTGGAGGTGTAGCTGGGAAGTAGACTACTCCTGGGTCCAAATTGAGGCACCAAAAAATAAAATAAAATAGATGCCTTTACATCTATTTTATAACCTCGCTCTCCTCCCTTCCTCTAACTTTCTGCTGGTGCCTCCATTCACCAGACTCCACCAAAGCCAGAGGACTCAGGCTTGGCCTCCTAGGTCAGATCTTAGGGTGAAAAAGAGTAGAAGTGGGTCTAAAAGGGCAAACAGAAAAGAGCCAGCACAGTCACTAATGACTCAGGGCGAATAAATCAGTCATAGCAAAAGGTGAAAGGTAGGCATCTATGAACAGAGCTTCACGTGATGATCAGTAACATCAGGTTTTCACTCGACGTGGTGGCGCACGCCCGTAGCACAGGCTTGTCATCCTGCATTTGCCACGCTGAGACAGGAGGATCGCAGGTTTGAGGTCGGCCTTGGCAATTTGGCAAGACCTTCAGCAATTTAGCCAGATCCTATTTCAAAATAAAAAATACAATCAGGCTGCGAGTGTAACTCAGAGAGAATCTTTCAAGGTTCAATCCCCAGTAACCCCGAAAAAACAAATAACCAAAAAACTGATCTTGATAATAATGGATATGTCCAATACTACACTTTTTGCTGGCAGGCAGTTCCCCCAGGTAATGCTCTGCCAGCCTTTCTTTATATATATATATATATTTTTTTTAATTGGGGCATTGTCTACCAGCATTCATAAGAGAAAGGTCCAGAGTCTTTCCAGATGCACCCAGCTCAGGGGAAGACTGAGCCTAGAGCCCAGGTCCCCACAGCTGGTGTCTGCCCACATCCACCCATCTCCAGTACCAACCCACAAAGCCTCTGAGCAGAGGAGCGAGGGAGCCGAGTCAGGCAGGGGGATGGACGGGTGCCACTGTGTTGGGTGTCAATGGACACCTGAGTGGAAATTGCCAACTGACAGCTGGACACGCAGGACAATAGCAAATGGGGGGGGGTGCCTGCTTGTTCCTTAACTATCCCTGGCATCAGACCCAGATGTGGGAGAGGTCTACTTACACCCCCTGTCAACAGAAACTGGCTCAGGCACGGGCTGTTTACTCGAAGACCAGAGAGCCATGTCTCCAGGAGGAGCAGGCCGCTGTTTCCTCCTGTTTCTTCTTCCTGCCTACATTTTCCTTTTCCTACCTACCTAATGACCGCTCACACGCCCTGGGCACCCCCAGCGCACTGAGCAGCCGAATCCACATGTCGCACAGGAGCCACCCACGGAGGACCGGATGCAAAACCAAACGCCATGACACACAAGTGGCCCAAACTAAAAGGTAAAGGGAGCGGCATGGTGGGGGCTGGCCGCGAGAACGGGTACTTAGATGGAAATCCTACAGTTTTTCCATTGAAATGTCATTTGATCCGAGAGCATATGCGCAGGCGAGGCGTGGATTTTTCTGGATCTCTGACATGAAGAAGCCTACTCCGGGGAGCTGTTCTCTCAGTCTGTGACTTAGCTCAGCCTCCCGCACAGACACCCGCCCGCCGGGCGCATCCTGAGCAGCGTTGATCCGCATGGGAATCGCGCCAGCTTCTCGTCGTTCCTGGCAGATTTCTTAATTAACTTGCTGATACTGTCACCGTCTTGGAGTGCAGCCCTGCCTCCGCTATTTTTAGGGGCTTGTACTAGGAACCCACCTGTCATTCAGCTAGCCTGTCTCCGAGCGTGACATGAATGTGGGCACCGTGGATCACACGGGGAAGGAGCGCAGCGGATGTGAGGCGCCCGGGAGGCTCCCGCCTCACACCTTTGGGGCTCCTCGGCCCCACATCTCCCTCCTGTTTGCCCCAGTACAGTTTCCAGATCAGCTCCTGGCCTTAAATAATCCATCCGTCAAGCCTGGGAGAAGGGCTTAGTACATCAAGCTAAGCCATGAGGCCCCGGAGCCCACGTGGAAGAGGACTAGGCAGCAGCCCAAGTGTGGCTGATTACGCCCCAGCGTGGACCGCCTTGTCCTGCCGTCGGCAGGGTCCTACGCAGTTCAGCCCTGGCTGACCCTCTGGCAAGTGGTCACCACACTCACAGAGACAGGAGTAGAATATGTGAGGACAGGGAAGAATTTTTAAAATCGCATCCTCCCAACCCATCATTTTAGAGATGTAGAAACTGGCCCCAAGGAGCAAAATGACTTCATGGGTGGCCAGAGGCTGGAGGCCTAAGGCAAGTAAGAGCCGAGCGTTCTGGGGGTCGCATGTCAGCAGCGGGGTCGAGACTGCCAGATACACATAGTTTGAGTGTTTCTCTATAAAGCAGAGAGTGCCAAGAGCATCATGGGAGGGAGTCTCTCTCCAAAGACACACAGGGTGGCTCCTACTGCAGTAGGAGCCATCTTTACAATGACACCTACAATTGCAGAACAAGATCCGGCGGGGTGGCTTCTATCTTTAGTTTAAGAACCTCACCCTGAGACTAGAGAAGAGGGGCTGAGGGTATAACAGAGACATGAAGTATCTCTGCTGAAAGTAAAGACAAATGGTAGAAGAAGTTAGTGGCTAATCGAATTATAAGAGATTATGAGTAAAGATGGAGCCAGAGCCTGGCGTGGTGATGCAGGCTTGTAATCCTAGTACTGGAGAGGCGGAGACAGGAGAATCGCAGGTTCAAGGCCAGCCTCAGCAACTTAGTGAGGCCAGCCCCAAGTTAGTGAGACCCTGTTTCAAAATAAAGAATAAAAAAAATAGGGCTGAGGGTGTAGCTCAGAGGTAGAATGTCCCTGGGTTCCATCCCCAGTACAAAAAAATAATAATAATAATTCAGCCTCCTCGGGATATACAAGGAAACATTAGGTGGTCCCTGAAGTGCTTCTTGGGCACAGGATTCCATAATACACTTTGAATTCCCTAACATATATGGGAAAAAAGGAGTTTTTCCCCCCAGATGAAAAGCTTCCCAGGGTGTGTGTGTGTGTGTGTGTGTGTGTGTGTGTGTGTGTGTGTGTGTATGAGAGAGAGAGAGAGAGAGAGAGAGAGAGAGAGAGAGTTGTTATCATAACATCTGGTTAAGATTAGTAACTCTTCAATGTCAAATATAATCAGAGTAATTATTCAAAGCTGTCAACTGATAGTCTGCGGCAATCAACCCCAAGCCTTGGCTTCCCCCAGGAGGCCCGTGCCCAAGACTTCAAACTGGAAAGCGCAGGGACGGAAGGTGTTCTGGAGGGGAAACTGCAGGTGCCTTTCCCGGGGCGGGGGTGCTGAGCCCGCAGCCCGAGGGCTGCACAGGACTCCTTCATCCTTCATGGGCACTGGAGGAAGCCAGGGTGGATGGCGGTGGCTACGCGCAAACCCCCGGCCACCAGTGCAAAGCACAGCCGCAGGATTTTGTGTGGAAAAAAGAATTGCAGCAAATTAATATAGTGCTCGTTTGCATCTGTCCTGCACTTTGGCTTTGGAACCCTTTGACTCGAAATGCTGCATTTAAACCTGGCAGCCACGTAATGAACTCGGTGCACAGGTGAATCGCCCCAGGCTAGGCTGGGGAGTCAGGGAGTCATTGATTGATTGACTTTTGTTATTAGGGATTGAATCCAGTGGCATTCTACCCTCAAGTGACACCCCGACCCCCTTTATATGTTTATTTGTTTGTTTTTAGTTTATTTATTTATTTTGGTGGCTCTGAGGATTGAATCCAGGGTATTCTGCCTCTGAGCTACACCACCAGCCCTATTTTTTTTTTTTTTTGAAACAAGGTCTTGCTAAGTTGCTGGGGGTCTCGCTAACTTGCTGAGGCTGTCCTGGAACCTGCGACCCTCCTGTCTCACTGGACGATTGGGATGTACCACCGCGCCTCGCAAGAAGGCTATCGAGGGACCTTCAGCGCAAGTCTCCTGCAGCAGGCTAGGCAGTGCCATGTACTCTCTGAGCCGTCCCGCCCACCCTTTTAGGTGATGTGAACTTTGTCCAGCATGTGCTAAACTTTCCACTTACAGGTGTACCCATCTGCTATTGTTTTGAACATGCCACGTCTGAAGAGCCATGATGTTGAACTGAGCATGCGCAAGGATGTGCGCGCGATGACCTGCGCAACCTGCATGAATAGGCGTGCGCTTCCCCACCAGGGCCCCTGGCTTCGCTTGCTCCGGGAGGCACTGCTCTGGGGATGCTCTCCTTCCTTACTGCAAATAATAAACCACCTCTTTGCTCTGCCATCCCTTGGTTGTACTTACTGGCTTTACACTCACCCAGAGGCAAACCTACTGCTTTGGGTGACAACATTTTAGGGGGCCGAAGAGGGGCTCCACTGTGCTGCGGCATGCCCCGCATGGCTTTGTCGCCCCACAGTAGCGTGCATCCAGTTGGCCCCCCATCCCTCTCCAGGAGGTGGACTGCACGACTCAAGAGCGCCCTCTGCTGTTGGCCTTCGAGGGGCCCCACACGGCGAGCGTTTTGAGGCCTCCCTCGGCCCCTCCCAATGCTCCAACCTCGGAATTTGCTATCATTTTTATTTGCCAGAAGCTCCAGGTAATCTGCACCCCTTCCTCTCTGCTAAGACTGATGGGCATTTCTGGGCAACATCGAATTCTTCTGATAAATCCTCTTCAGATACGCCAACAGGGCTGGGCCCTTGCTGCGGTCTTTTCACTGTGGCACTGGGGATGAATCCAGGGGCATTCTGCCTCTGGGCTATACCTTCAACCCTTTCTTATTTTTATTATTTATTTATTATTTATTTCTTTTGGTGGTACTGGAGATGGAACCCAGGAGCCTTCTACCTCCGGGCTACACTCCCAGACCTAATATATATATTTCCAATATATATATATATATATATATTGGAAACAGGGTCTCTTAAGCCAGCTGAGGCTGGCTTCGAACCTGCGATCCTCCTGTCTCAGCCTCCCAAGTGCGGGGATTACAGGCGTGCGCCACCACGGCCGGCTTCTTATTTTTATTTTGAAACAGAGTCTAGCTAGGTTGATGAGAGTCTCACTACTTGCTGAGGCTGGCCTTGAACCTATGATCCTCCTGTCTCAACCTCCCAAGTACTGGGAATACAGGCGAGCGCCAGCACGCCAGGCTTGACTCTACTTTCTGACACTGACTAATCTCACTTAGCATAATATTGTCTAGTTCCATCATTTTCCTGCAAATAACATAATTTTTCTCTTCTTTATGGCTGAGTAAAACTGACTTCTGGCAGGCACATGATTTCCTTTAAGGGAAAAAAAGCTTCCTGTACTTGGAACTGTGTCAGCATGAGCCCGCGTTAGGCCTCTTCAGAGTCTACTCTCTCCAGTAGTCTCCTAGTCATTCTTCTTCACTCTCTGCTCGACTGCAGCTGGTTTCTAGTACCCCTCTGGGTTAAATCCAGGTCCTTGAAGAGCATTACTTACTTCCTGCCAATAAAATGTAATGGCACCCCACCACCTAAAGCTTCCTTTCTTCTCTCAGTCATTTAAAGCGAATGTTAGGAGCCAGGTATGTTGGTGCATGCCTGTAATCCCAGAAAGTCAGGAAGCTGAGGCAGGACGATTGAAAGATCAAGGTCAGCCTGGGCAATGTAGCAAGGCCTTGACTCAGGAAGAAAGAAAGAAAGAAAGAAAGAAAGAAAGAAAGAAAGAAAGAAAGAAAGAAAGAAAGAAAGAGAGAAAACAGAAAGAAGGAAAGAAAGAAAAAGAAAAAGAAAGAAAAAGAAAGGAAGAGATGAAAGGAAGAAAGAAGAAAAAAGAAAGAGAAGGAAAGAAAGAAAGAAAGAAAGAAAAGAAAAAAGAGAAAGAAAGAAGGAAAGAAAAAGAAAGAAAAAGAAAGGAAGAGACGAAGGAAGAAAGAAGAAAAAAGAAAGAGAAGGAAAGAGAGAGAAGGAAAGAAAGAAAGAAAGAAAGAAAGAGAGAGAAAACAGAAAGAAGGAAAGAAAGAAAAAGAAAAAGAAAGAAAAAGAAAGGAAGAGATGAAAGGAAGAAAGAAGAAAAAAGAAAGAGAAGGAAAGAAAGAAAGAAAGAAAGAAAAGAAAAAAGAGAAAGAAAGAAGGAAAGAAAAAGAAAGAAAAAGAAAGGAAGAGACGAAGGAAGAAAGAAGAAAAAAGAAAGAGAAGGAAAGAGAGAGAAGGAAAGAAAGAAAGAAAGGAAGCCAGGCGTGGTGGTGCACGCTTGTAATCCCCGCGCTTGGGAGGCTGAGACAGGAGGATCGCACGGGTTCGAAGCCAGCCTCAGCTACTTAGTGAGGCTCTCAGCAACTTAGTGAGACCCTGTTTCCAAATAAAATATAAAAAAGGTTTGGGAGTATAGCCCGGAGGTAGAAAGCCTCTGGGTTTCACCCCCAGTACCACCAAAAAAAAAAAAAAAAAAGAAAGAAAGAAAGAAAAAAGAAAAAAGAAAGAAAGACAGACAGACAGACAGACAGACGTAGGCACTGTGCTGAGCTCTGGGTGTACCCAGCTCCTCTCAGCATTCGCGGAGGGCTGGTTCCAGGGCTCGTTGTGGAGATGGAAATGTGAGGGTGCTCAAGTGCTCTGTATAAAATGGAGTAGCATTTGCATATGACCTGCACAGCTCCCGTGTACCTTAAATAATCTCTTAGTGGCTTGTCATATCTAAAGCAATGCAGATGCCGTGTAAACAGTCGTTATGCTGCATTGTTGAAGGAATGTTGACAAGAAAAAGAGACCTACTCATTCAGCGCAGATGAATGTTTTTCTAAATGTGCTTGATCCGCAGATGGTTGAATTCTCTGATGCAGAATAGAGGGGCCCAGGGTAGGGGGGGGTACTGGAGACTAAACCCAGGGCATTCTACCTCTGAGCTACACCCCCCAACCCTACTTTATATTTAGAAACAAGGTCTAAGTGGCAGGTTCACTAAATTGCTGAACCTGGCTGCAAACCTCCTCTCTCAGCCTCCAAAGTACTAGGATTACAAGTGTGGGCCACTCTATCTGGCTCCCCAGCTCCTTTTTTTGGAAACATGATCTCACTAAATTGCTGAGGCTGGCCTCGAACCTGTGATCCTCCTGCTTCAGCCTCCCAAGTACTGGGATTAGAGGCATACTTCTTTTTGGTGTGTGGTACTGGCGATTGAACCCAGGAGTATTCTACCTCTGAGCTACATCCCCAGACCTAATTTTTTTTTAAAATTTCAAAACATGGTCTTACTAAGTTGCGGAGGGCCTCACATGATGCTGAGGACGGCCGAGAACCTTCAAATATCCTGTCTCAGCCTCCCACGTACTGGGATTACAAGCGTGGCCACCACTCCTGGCTTGAGGCATGCTTCTTGAAGGAGGTTATAGTATAATGAAGGCATACACACACACACACACACCCCACACACACAAAGGGAGGTAGGACCACCTAAATCTGCCTAGATATGTAAGAAAACCCTTCAAGGAGCACATTGCCGGGATGAGGAGTGCTGTGTAATTCTAGGCTGAGGGAACAGATACGCAGAGAAGAGGCAGAGTCAGTTGAAAGTGAGAATGCTGGCCCCACCAACGCCCTCTGTACCTGTGGCTTCTGCATCGACCCGCTCGGCCTTTCATTATGGAGGTATCGGGAGCAGGGGTCCTTGGAGAGTCTTGACAGGAAGTGACGTGACCCATTTTAGACGCTGTAAACCACAGGTGCCGGCTGGTCTCTTGACGAGGGTTCGTCAGCCCCACGCCCTGCTCTTCTCGCCTCTGCATCACAGTTCTGAGCCCTTCCCCGAGGACCACAGGTTCGAGCCAGCTGACAGAAGGCACCCAGGTGAAAGGTGGAGGAGAAGATGCCATCATTCCCAGGTGGGGTCTTGGTAGCTGCTTCCCAGAATCCTCCCGGGCAGCACCAGCTGAGCAGCGCCGGGAAGGCCTTCTGTGTCCCCTGCGCCTCTAGATCTCCCGAGAGCCAACGGAGAGGCCATCTCGCCTTTCCTCCTCTGGCCCTTCCTGTGGTTGTGAAATCCCTGGTTTCCCGATAAGACCTGACAGCACCCAATTTTCAAAATCCTTGACTAGAAACTGCCCTACATTGACAGCAGATCTTTCGTGTTCAACCAGTCCTCCCTACGTTTCTCCTCTAGACTTGACTTCAAAACTGTACTTTTACCTCTGGCCTTTCTCCTTTGTACCACACTGAAATTTCCAGTAATTTCCTGGAGACCTCCACCCAGCTGACCTGCCAGAATCTCCAACCAACAAATCTCCAGACGAGAATTACTTGTTTGAACGACAGTAGTGCCTCTTCAGGAGTCTTAGTTTCTTTGAAACACGATACAATTAATTATTCCAATTACTTGGCTCAAAATTGCAGCCCAAATATATTTGACTCCCGTCTAGGGAAAATATTTAAGACCTTATATTATGCCAGCGAATATTCGAGAGCCTACTCTGTGCTGTTGGACAAGCTAGATGTGTTCTCTGCTCTCAAGGAGCTTACGGTCTAGTGGAGAGTCTGGGGGAATCTAAGATGGTTGTGAAATAGTTTCATCCTTTATGGCCAGTAACTTGCAAACATTCTTTAGCACATCTGAAATTCTTCTTGAATCATTTCTTTCCATTCCCAGTTCCTTATTAGCCAAAAACCCCCTTCACCTGGGCTATTTCTCTAGCTTACTAGACATACACCATTTACTGTCTCATGGGCACCTTTCCATAATTTGATAGGACATACACCTGCTCAAGCCACAGTCTGCAAACAGCTGTGGGGGCCACTGACAGTCCCCTGGTCGCCAAGCCCTAGACCTCTTGGGTCCTTTCGTTGACCCAAAGCAGCCCACCTCACTGTCTCTCCCCTGTTAGCCATTCCTACAGCGAAATCCTACCACATCCCTCCCCTGCATAAAAATTGTCCGCGGCTCCTTCCCAACAAGAGCAGTGCTTTCGCAGTTTTGACCTTCTTTCTTACAACTCCCCTACATAAACTCCAAGTTCCCTCCAGACTGAGACACAGCGCCTGAACACGCATCCACTCACGTCGATGCACTCCATGGCCTCGCGCCCCTCCCCCAGCCGAGCCTCCATTTATTTTACTTATTTATTTTGCAGTACTGGGGATGGAACCCAGGGGCATTTTACCTTCAAGCTAACCCCCCAGCTCTGTTTTTTATTCTTTATTTTGAAATAGGCTCTCACTGAATTGCAAAGGTCCTAAGTAGCTGAGGTTGGCCGCATACCGCGATCCTCCTGTCTCAGCCTCCCCAATGCTGGGTTAGGAGCGCGCACGCTATCCCCGGCTCCGAGTCTCCATTTATACCCCAACCTCCTACTTCTTTGAGCTTACCCTGGTAACTTTGCCCTTTGGCCTTGCTTTTTAATTAATCTTGTGGCACCGAGGATTGAACTCAGGGGCATTCTACCTCTGAGCTACAACCCCAGCACTATTTTGTTTTATTTTTATTTTGCAATGGGGTCTAAGTTGGAGAGGGCCTTGCTAAGTTGCTGACGAAAGCCTGTGATCCTCCTGTCTCCGCCTGCCAAGTACTGGTATTACGGGTGTGTGCCACCATGCCTGGCTTTTGGTCTTATTTTAGAGAGGACTGTTGTAGCCTTTTCAGTTTGAGGGCAGGACTGATTTTAGTTTTGTACACACACACCCTTCCCCAAGCACCTGAGATAATGTCCACCCCAAAGCAGGTCTTCTATACACATTTTTACTTAAAATCAATCTTTCTTCCACATCTTAGTCCTAACTGCAGTCTTCATTCCTTTTTCTCTTCTGAAGAACTGTACTTCCAAATTTGAAGACAATGACAAGTGTCCTTATTCCTTACCTGTATAAAATCCAGAAGATGCTGGCCAACTCGGTCGTCCAATCGAACGTAAACACAACTCAAGCACAGAAGAATCAAGACGTGCCAAGAGGCTTCCCATCCAACGTTCACTCAGACCCTGTGACTCGGGATAAACAAATCTCTCTGCACACCCTTTCACCCAGCCCCACTCAGCTAAAATGAGGGGCAAGAGAAAATAACACCCCTGGGTTGTTTTATGAACGAGACAGCTGCCAAGAACTTGGATCTTGGAACTAAGTCATGAATAACTGTAGTCGAGGATGGGCAATAATTAGTTCTAGCTCTGCTAAAAGTGAATAAATAAATAAATCTGGGATCCAGGACAAAAACGTAACGGTCTGGGCCTATCTCCCTACCTTCTGCACAGGACAGAGCCTGATAAAAGCACACGAATGCCTGTGACTGCAACAACATGAATAGTACCCCTGGATGGTGGACTGCAGGCATTTTATTAACAGTGCTTTCTAGTTTTGCAAATACTAATGTTGAAAAGAAGGCAGGGATCATCGTTTCTCTTTAAATGCCCCGAGATATTCGTCTTAGAAGTTTGTTTGCTTTTGGTCCTGGGGATTGAGCCCGGGGGCATCCTACTCCTGAGCTAGAACCCCAGCCCTCAGCCAGGGTGCTGAGCATCTCACTAAATTGCTGAGGCTGGCCTCAAAACTGTGGTCCTCCCGAGTACTGGGATTACAGGTGTGAGCCACCATGCCGAGCTGGTCTTAAGAGTTTTACAATTATCCAGACCACACATACAAAATTTATTTTTCCTACTAATTTCTTTCTTTCTTTCTTTCTTTCTTTCTTTCTTTCTTTCTTTCTTTCTTTCTTTCTTTCTTTCTTTTTCTCTCTCTCTCTTTCTCTCTCTCTCTTTCTTTCTTTCTTTTTTGGTGGTACTGGGGTTACTGCAAGCCCTTCTACCTCCGGGCTACACTCCCAGGCCTATTTTATATTTTGAAGCAGGGTCTCTTAAGCCAGCGCGGCTGGCTTTGAACCTGCGCGATCCTCCTGTCTCCGCCTCCCAAGCACGGGGATTACAAGGTTGCGCCACCACGCCCGGCTTTTGTACTAATTTCTACTGTTACTGTCTTCCCACGACTGGGAAGGTGGTACGTGTTGCACTGACTACACCTGCCAGCACCTGCCCAGCGCCCACGCTTCCCTCACAGGCGGGCGATGTGCAGTGTGCCTTAGGGTGGCCACTTCTTCCCAGGCATACTCTGGACATTGGGCCAGGTCTTATGTCCTCTCCCAAATTGCCCGAGTTACCACCACTGGAAACACTTTGTCTTTAAAGTGGGTTTTTTTAAAAAAGCATTTACTCATCTCCTAATTTGTTCAGAAACAATTTTAAAAGTATATTTTCAGCCGGGCGTGGTGGCACACGCTTGTAATCCCCGCGCTTGGGAGGCGGAGACAGGAGGATCGCGCAGGTTCGAAGCCAGCCGCGTGCGCTGGTTTAGGAGACCCTGTTTCCAAAATGAAAATGTAAAAATAGGTCTGGGAGTGTAGCCCGGAGGTAGAAGGGCTTCCAGGAACCCCAGAACCAGCAAAAAAAAAAAAAAAAAAAAAAAAGTATATTTTCAAAGGCAGCTCTTCCTGTTCAGAAATGGAGTGTCTAAAGGATAGGCCTTTAGACCAACTCATTGCCAAGCAGTGGTGCACACTTGTAATCCCAGTACTTGGGAGGCTGAGACAGGAGGATCTCAGATTAGAGGCCAGCAAGGGGTCATTTAGCAAGACTTTGTTTCAGAATAACAAATAAAATACAGCTGATGGTGTAGTTCAGAAGTATAACATCCCTGGTTTGATCTCCCGCACTACAAACAAAACATAACAATCTGTTAACAAGCCCAGAGAGAGTTATGATATTTTCTGATAAAATTCTTTTTTCCCAATAGTTCATGCTAATGACCCCAGTTATCTTTCATATGGATAAAACCAGTTAGGTAGGAGTAGGTCTGATGAAATCTGATAAAGAACTCATCTCGCAATTCTGTTTAAGTTATAAAAAGCTTTCTTATTTTTATTTATTTTTTATTTTTTGTGATACTGGGGGTGGAAGCCAGGGGCATTCTATCTCTAAGCTACACCACCCAGCCCTATATTTTATGCTTTATTTTGAAACAGGGTCTCAGTGAGTTGCAGAGGGTCTTGCTAAGTAGCTGAGGCTGTCCGCAAAAGCTTTCTGATTCTTAAAAGCTTACATACACTAACAGCGAAAATCAAATGATGTTGGCAAAAATTTGACAGAAAACTCATGTGCCATAGACCCCATGACTTCAGATTTAGGTAAACTTTGTTAGAGAGCTCTAACTGAATTCAGCTCTTTATTGTGTTATTACAGCATATTTCCTGTAGAAACACACTGTTGACATTTATTAATACCCATCAAAATATAACTCATGTACAGTTAAGAGTCAGCTAGTTTCCCCTCCTCTGCCACAGTAGCTGCTGCTCAATGGCCAATAGCAGAAGACTGTGTGCTCTCAACCTTTTTGTAGACAAATTAGGCCTATTAGTTTATAAAAATCAGAACACAGTCTGAGCTGATGGTAGATCAAACTTAGCATCTAGTCGGGCGTGGTGGTGCATGCTTGTAATCCCCGCGCTTGGGAGGCTGAGACAGGAGGGTTGCGCAGGTTCGAAGCCAGCCTCAGCTGGCTTAAGAGACTCTGTTTCCAAATAAAATATAAAAAAAATAGGTCTGGGAGTGTAACCCAGAGGTAGAAGGGCTTGCAGTAACCCCAGTACCACACACACACACACAAAATTAGTTTTCCTACTAAGATCCCTGGGTTCCATCCCCCCACCCCCCAAAAAAACACCTTAGCATCTAAGTTCAATTTCTTCCTAAAGGTCCATCAAAAATTAGAGTAAAGGGGGGAAAAAGTAAATCAGGAGAGAATTACTGCAATCAAAGGTGGGGACCTTGAAAGTAGATGGTCGTAGACAAACTTAGTTGATTTGAGAAAGTCCAGCCTCAAGCTAACAGGGAAGGAAAGCTGACATCCAATTCCATTTATTTCACACAGTCCTCAAGGGCACAGAACTGACAGTACCCGATACCCCAAAGCCAAGAGCAAGCATGTGGGAGGAGGTTAAAATAAAGATTACTAAGAAAGCCATTACAGAAAGTTAGCTCCCTCCGTTCATTCTCCGACTCCACACTATGCTGCAGCCCCTCCTCCGCAGATATTTTGGGAGCATCTCTGGAGGGAAAGGACTGAAAACAGCAGGATTAACTAATATTTAATGAAAACAGATACCCCAGGACAGCTCTGAAATGTTGGCAGCCCCCGCTTCCCTTCTGGCCCGTCATTTTAAGACTCTCCTCCATGGAGTCTGAGCAGCAGAGATAAGACCTAAAGGTGCTGGTTGACAAAAGGCTCCCCAATCTCTATCAAGGACCACCAAGTCTTCTAACAGGGAAGCTCAGAGTTGGAGCTTATGTTCTCAAAACTTCCAATCAAATTTCCTGTCTCGTTCATGAACAGATAACCAAAAAGACTGCCAAGCGTCTAAGAAGACTAATAGGAAAAACAGATCAAAGCAAGAAGAGACAAAATAAACTCGGAGAAAACCGAAACGCACACAAAAAACTGTAAGCAACAACAACAACAACAAAAGTTGAGAGAAAATTTCCTAGAAAGAGCAAAAGATAAAGATGGAAAACTCAAGTCCAAAAAAGTCCAAATTTTGAATAAAATTTTTAAGGAAGAAAAGAGAGAAAAAAGTACAAGTACTTCACTAGTGAAATAAGTTTTTTTTTTTTCCTCCTCAGAGCTGGACATGAGTCTTCAGATTTTAAAAGCGTATTACACACACATCCACCATGTCCAACACAATCAATTAAAACAGAGACATGCCTAGGAACATACTTGTGACACCTCAGAATACACCAGACAAATCTAACAAGCTTCCAGGGAGGAAGAAAATATTACATATAAAAGGTTAAGAGCAGCTTTGGATTTTTCATCAGCAATACTGAAAGCAGAGGTCAATAAAGAATGCCTTTAAGATTCTTGGGGGAAAATATCTACCTGTTAAGATTCTGTAGCTACCCAACCATCCACGGAGACACAGTATTATGTTCTGACATTTAAATTATTAAAATATTTTCTCTCTCATGTACCTTTTCTCGAGAAATTACTAGAGAATGTCACTCCAGCAAAGAGAGATATTGGGGTGGGGGGCAGCTCGGGTATAGAATGTAGGATTAGAGGAAAGAGAAAATCTAAGCGAGGACAGAGGAGAGAAATCCTAGGAATGACCACTCTCCATCAGCTCTGGGCACTGGGACCCAAGGGACAGGGCTGTTGGACCAAGATTCCCACCACTATCACACTGACAAGATGCGTAGGCCCGTTTGGTTCAGGTTCTTTTCTGTACTTATCCAAGTCTGCCGAGCTAAATGTCTGTTTGCCCTTCCACCCCCTGGAGAACCATCAGCTGACCCTTACTTTAAACCCCACTTTCGCGCCGGGCGTGGTGGCGCACGCTTGTAACCCCTGCGTTTGGGAGGCGGAGACAGGAGGATCGCGCAGGTTCGAAGCCAGCCTCGCTGGCTTAAGAGACCTAGTTTCCAAATAAAAATATAAAATAGGACTGGGAGTGTTGCCCGGAGGTAGAAGGCCCCTGGGTTCCATCCCCAGTACCACCAAAAAAAATAAAAAAATAATAAATTAAATTAAAAAATAAAAATAAAATAAACCCCACTCTCGCACTGAGCGTGGTGGTGCACGCTTGTCATCCCCGCGCTTGGGAGGCGGAGACAGGAGGATCACACAGGTTCGAAGCCAGCCGCGCTGGCTTAAGAGACCCTGTTTCCAAATAAAAATATAAAAATAGGTCTGGGAGTGTAGCCCGGAGGTAGAAGGGCTTGCAGTAACCCCAGTACCACTACTACTACTACTACTACTACTACTGCTACTACTACTACTACTAATAATAATATTAAAAAAGAATACCCAATACCCCACTCTCACCCCGAGGAGCAATGCTTTACTCCAGAGGACTGGAAGGAAGCCATGGTGATTTTAGGTATGGAAAACACCAGACCACTCCTTCAGACAGCCCAGATTCCTGCCAAATGTCCAGGACTCGGCTCATATGACATGCCTGTCAGATACACAACTCCCTGTCTTCTCAAAAATAGGCTTTAACAACTCACCAGAGAACCTGACACCGAACTATGACCCAGAGATTCTAAGATGACAACCTAAGATGCTCTCTAAAATGCCAATATCGGCCTTTCCTTACACAGCAAGGCTGGGTTCGCTGCTCAGCCTTTTAAAATACTAACCAGGGATGTGTACACAGCTGGCATAACTAAAGAGAAGATTGACACAAAAATCAGGATAATGGTGATGTGTGGATGGTGAGTGGAATTGAAGAGAGGCACCCGGAGGGCTGTTGAGATACTGCAGTCTCCATTTTTCCCTTGGGTGGGAGACACACAAGTCATTCTTTTTTTTAGATGATAGCAGTATTATTTATAAAGTCTTTTGTGTGATTCATATAACATGCAAAGTGACAGCAAAGCCTTCCCTCCTTTCGTAGAAAAAGCAACATTTTTACTGATAGACATTTTTACTGCCCCTGGATGGTTTTGATGACAAGATGCTGCTTCCTGAATGTTAGCCGTGTGTTGGTCCATCACTTAGCAGCACAATGGGAAGGTTCAGGAGACGCAGCAGAGTTCACTGAGCAAAGGGAGCCTGTCGTCTCCTAGGCTTTTCTTCCCTTATTACTTCCCTTATTATTTCTTATTTTCTCTTATTACTTCTCTTATTATTGTGTGTGTGTGTGTGCGCGCGCGTGCGCGTGTGCACGCCACTGGAGATTGAAGGGCATACTACTTCTGAGCTACACACCCAGCCCTTTTTATTTTCACAGTCTCACCAAGTTGCTGAGGCTGGCCTCTAGCCTGCAATCTTCTGTCTCAGCCTCCCAAGCACTGGGGTTCTAGGCATGGGCCACAGTGATCACAGTAATGTTTGGGTTCATTTTACAAAAACATTTTTTTTATCCTCTCGGCCAGTACTTATTTGTGGTGACATTTGTTTGAGCTACCCTGTTTAATATCTCAAACAAAATTGTTTTAACAAATAAAGAGTAAAGAGAAGGCTGAGAAAAATCAACCTGAAAGCGGAGTCCACACAATTTAGATGTATGTAATTCATCCCGCACGGGGCTAGCAAGATGTCAGCCTTGGAATGCAGTCCCAAACAAGCTGTACAAACCATCTACATTCCCAGGGTCCTGGGAGAGAACCCTTACTGTCTACTCTCTATCCTCTTCTGATGAGTGGCGTGGACCCTTCCTCGGGGTTTCCTGCCCTCCTTCCCCTCGAGGTACTCGCAAGGCGGTGCTACTTGTGTGCTGGGAGAGAACCCTTACTGTCTACTCTCTATCCTCTTCTGATGAGTGGCATGGACCCTTCCTCGGGGTTTCCTGCCCTCCTTCCACTCGAGGTACTCGCAAGGCGGTGCTACTTGTGTGCCGTACTGCCGTACTGCCCCCGCCAAGTCTCCCCAACAGAACCAACATCTCGCAGGTCAGCACCCATCCCCTCCTGTGCACGCAGCTTCTTGGCCGGGAAGGTTTGGCCGGCGCTTACAATAGCGGGTAAGGTCTCATGTACTGAAAGCCACTGGAAAAGGAATTCTTGAGGACAGAACAGACTCATCTTCAGAAATGGCAGTGACTGACAATAATGGGTCTTGTTTTCCTAATTTCTTCCCTCAACCTGTCCGTCTCCCCATTGCTGAAGCTGTAAAATCAACAGGCAGCGTCACGTGGCACTTGTCACAAAGCCCTTCAAACTCAGGTGCAGGAAGATGGAGAAAAGGCAAGAACAACCAGGGTCATCATCAAGTTTTGTTTTATTTAAGATTTTAGTTTTAATTCTGAAGAAAGAGGTACATTTCCTTGTTTTTAGTTTTAGCGTCAGGTTATAACCAGGGTTTTGTTTTCTTTTCTCCTGTCTTTTCAATACTGCACAAACGTCCAGAAACTACAGGGTTAAGTCAAAGCTGCAGGCAAGGAGGTCAGAGACTTGCTCCTGGTGGTGATCAGATGGCCCCAGAGCAGTGCTATCTCAGAGTGGACTTAAGGTCAAAGAATAAGAGATTCTGACGGTGGAGAAAGACTGAAGAAATCACTTATATGTCAGCTCTTATATTACGTATAGGTATTAAATCTGTGAATACTTGTTTCCTTTAAAACATTTGAATTTACTTTAAATCTAAGGCCAAACATTTTTTTTTCTCCTTAAAAAAAAAATCACTTCTCCCCTCCCTTATTAACTCTTTACCAACAGGCCAGTTATTACTACTGATTAATTTGTCTCTCCATCAACTTCCAATAAATTCTTTTGCTTAACGGCATAATCAAGTCCTCCCCGTCAACCAGACAAAAGAATTAAAAATTAAATTAAAAGCGTTTTTCCTGCAATAGTGATAAGCTGAATACAAGATGGCTGCCAAGACCACTGCTTCCCCCGTGCATTTAGCAATCTCATTTAAATTAACCTGGTTTTCAAACTTCTGCAGTTGATAATGCATTTCCTTGACCTTTCCTATAGATTAATCGTCATTTTCTGCTAAGCAGATTATGTCATTATTATGCGCAACAGACAAACAGTAATTTTCTAAGTATCGAGACTGCCCTTTGATTTCTTTTTTTCCCCTCTCCTGAAAAAAGGCATTTTTTTTTTAAAAAAAAACATTCAACAGTGTCACTTAAATGCTGGATTAACAGAAACTTTTACAATTAAAAAAAAAAGATGGTAATGACCCTGTGATCGCATTGCATCTGGGGGTAGGGAGAAAACAAAATTCATCAGGAAGTGGATTCTTCAGAACATAAGAGATGAGAGGGGAGCTGTGGGTGGGCTGAGAGGGAGAGAACGGGCGGATAAATCCTGCATTTCCCAACGCGCCTCCTCTTGGCCTAGTGGCGGTCCAGTGTTGAGCTCTGTAGTAGATCTGTGGGGGTTTTGCTGGGGGGTCTGAAGGCCGTCTGAAAGCCTGGGGGCGGGGAGTGGAAGCTGGAAGGATCTGAAGGAGGGTAGGGATTCCAACCGGCTCTGTGCAGCGGGATCTGTGTGCTGAAGGGGGCGCTGTGGTGGGTTTGTGCCGGAGCAGCGCTGGGGCCGTCCATTTCTGTGAGGGCCTGAAGGGATTTTAGCCAGTGTGGAGGATTGTCGTCTTGAAGAGAGTCTAAACTGTTTCCTGAAGATGCTGGAATACCTAAAAAGAAAACAACAACGACAAAAAAACAAAACAAAACAAAAAAAAACAACAACAACAACAGGGAAAAATGGTGAGTTTGAACAGAAAGAGTAAGTAGTTTGCCAAACAAATTAAAAAGACAAAAGTGATTACCCAAGAAGAAATGCAGGAGAAATGACAATTTTAAGTGCCTTCCAAAGAAGACATTTAAAATCTTATGTTCCTTTTCTTCCAGCCCCCCAGGACCAAGATTTTTTGGTCACACAAACCCATGCCTCCTCTTTAACTAGAGACTTAGTCCCCCGGTGTCACAGAGGTGGGATTGCAAAAACCAGAACTGAATGACAGTATTTCCCCATTGTGACCATCCCTCTCTAACAGGGATACGTAAACAAGATAGCCTTATAATAGAGAGCTTTATTAAAAAAAAGTGGAGTATGTTCCTTTTAAGACGGCTCGCTCAGATCATTTCGCACTTTGAGGCCTACAAAATACACACATGCTGCCAGATGTTGACGCCTACTTAGACCAAGAGGAGCAACGGAGGCGCCGGTGCCTTAGTACACAACTAGGCCGACAGGCTCAGAGACCGCACGACCCCGAGAACGGAACCGGCTCCCCCCTCCTATGTGGCTTTCCGAAAAGGAACTGATGTTGAAGAGACCTCTGCACTGACCGACTACTCTATGCTCGAAAGCAGCTGGCGGCTGTTGAGTGGACCTGAAGGGGTGAGGAGTTACCTGTGATGATGGCTGGGTCTGTCCAGCTGCCAGGGCTGTCCCAACTCACGCTGTCCGTGGTGGCAGTGTTGGACGTTGGTGCACTGTGGTTGGCGTTGGAGGGGGAGGAAGAATTGGGCAGTCCACCAAAGTTGATGTTAATGTTGGGTAGAAGTGCCCTTAGCCCGTCCTGCCATTCCTTCACATTTAAACTCTCTATAGAACTGCTGTTGTCTGGGAGATTTACCAACAAAAAAATGAAAGATAAAAAAAAAATAAAAAGCTGATGTTAGAAAACATGTGTTGTTCTTTAGTGGTTAAGCGGGAGAAGAGTAATTCTTTCTTTATTGAGCATTTAAAATGGGTTGTCCTAGCAAGATAAACGGGGCCAGGATTTGGCTTAGGAGCTCAGAGCCTCTAGGCTCTGAGGGAAACCTGCCCAAGGCCTGGAGGTGGGAGCTTCTTGTCTCTCTCTGGCTTCTTCACCACTATGCGTGTGAGAATCAGGAATCCAGTTTCAAGACTCAGTCTAGTTCCAGCTACATAATGAAGTTTCAGTTACTGAAGCAGCTGGCCAGCCAGGGTGCTGTGTGTGTTCTATGAAAAAGTCAAGTCTGCAAAGTTCAATGGAAGATTTTATTTCTGAGCCCATGAAGTGGAAGAGAAGTTATTTTATGAAGAGTAAACCTAAGCCAATAGAAAAAGAAAAATAATTAAGTTCTTCCTGATTAGAAAACTGGACTGCTGTTTTAGAGGAGAAAAGCAGTAATGAACAGGCTTTTGAATATGAAGAGATTTTTCTGTTAATCACAAAGACCAACGAGGCAGGGGATAGGGGGCCTCTTAGATGGAACAATTTCCAACATAGTTTGCAACCTCGATTGCAATAGTTCTACTAATTACTCAAAATCCGAGCCCTGGAGTACTACAGTTTCCAGGGTCTACTTATGAATCGAATCAGAAGTGACAAAAGTAACTTCATCTGCTGTAAGTCAGAATCCACACAGTATAACTAATGGTTGGACAGGGAGAAGTCTGACAAGCACCTAGGGTGACTGTTTTACTGAAAACAGGCATGAGAGTCGGATTGCCAACTAGAGATTTTGAAGAAAGTTACTTGTGACTTTATGAAATTCATTGGCCATCGATATTGAGGAGGAAGAGGAGGAGGAAGAGAAGGAAGAGGAGGAGGAGGAGGACGAGGAGGAGGAGGGTGATGACAATGTTTTATCAGGCACAGTCTGTGCCATTTTGTAATTGTGAATTTCGTTTCTGTAATTTTGCTTTGCGCTAATCCTGTTCTATGCCAAATTATAGCAGGTTTCCCCAAGTGGAGCCTTAACTCTATTCACCTTATTTATAAAAAGAAAAAACTACAGCTAAACCAGGAGAAAGTCAACTCTGACAACCTAGATCTAAGATGAAGAAAAAGTACCATATACTTTACAAACAAGACAAGAAAAGGAAAAAGAAACGCCTTAAACCTTCTTTCTTTTCACCATTGATGGTATTTACTAAATCTTATCTTCTTGTATCTACACGTTACTTTACATTTGCGCAGTGTTGTCTGACTTACAAGCCACTCTCATAGTTCATTGTCGTTGACCCTCACAACCACCCTGTGAGGTAGCAGAGGAGGAGGAATAATCTGCATTCAATAGATCAAAGACTCAAGAGTAATTTACCCAGGTCCGCAGAACTCACTGAGAACTTGAACGCTATCTGAGAGTTGTGTTCAAATAAAAATAATTCCAAGTGCTCTCTTGATCTACTTTGCGTAGACTACTAGTTGATCTTTTTAAGAAATGGGTCAATCATTTAAAGGAAAACCTAAGGACCTATGAAAGTCACAATGAAAAGGAGGCAAAAATGAAACACAGAAGCTTCATAGGTGTGTCCACTGGCCGTGATCAGCAGGAAAGAGAAATGCTGGGCCTGAAGACACAGGCAGGGCTGGGCAGCTGTGGGGCAAAATCCAATCAAGGATACGATAATCAGAGTTTCCCCCGGCTCCTGAACAACATGAGGCATAAAACAAGATCCACTGACAACAGATTAAAATCCAAGAATAACTTCAAGGATAGCAAGGTTTGGTGGCTAAGGTACATTCTAACCTTTTAAAAGCAGTCGAACTGGCAGGTTGAATAAAGTGGTTTCGGATCAGGCAACACGACTCTAAACAAAGAGAACTTCCTAGGAAAGAAATAAAATCCCCCTACAATAAAAAAGATGATGTAGAGCCACATGGGAAAATTTTCAGGAAGATAAATGCTCTTGAACCAGGTGGCCAAGGTCATTAAGAAATCTATGCCAACGAGGGGCTCCTCTCTTACACTAAGTAGGGACAAGGACAGCGCCCCTTCCCTTACAGGCCAATTTGCTTATTTTGCTCTACATTTAGCGACATAAAAAAAATTACAGAGTACTTCATTTTGCATTAGCTGAATAGCGCTTTTATGTAAAATTAGTATTAGGATAATGTAAGAAGTAGAGGGCCTGGGAGAACTCTCTGTACTCCCTGCTCAATTTTGCTCTGAACCTAGAACTGCTCTAAAATAAAAAGTCTATTAAAAAAAAAGACAAAGGATATTTGTTCCTCTGTAGATGAATAAAATTGAGTATATGAGGCCAAAGAAATATGAAGCCAAAGAAATCTGTCTAAGGCCATATGATGTAGAAATAGTGGAAAACTTAGATCCTTCTAGGTACGCAATTATAAGGCACTGTGGGGAATAACCTAGGAAATGTATAAGTTTACTACTCTGGACCCATCGAACAAAACGAAAGCAAACAAGCAACAGTGAGCCACAAAACATATGCCCGACATTTTGGAAACTGGAGAGCATGTGCGTGGTTTATAGTGAGGCTGCAGGTGTGACAGAGAACGGGCTGACATCTTTATTTAGCTCTTGGAATGGAACAGGGATTCCAAAGTCCGAAAAGAAGTGTTATGCCAAGAATCTGCACAAGGAAACCGGGAAAGGCCATCAGCTGAATGCTAACTTCAGCAAAGGAGCGCATCCCAGTACAGCTGCCCGCGGCGGTCACCTACCTCCTCTCCCACCCCACCCGGCCCCACGGCCTTTGTTTGAGCTTTTAGTAATTTCATTCCTTGAAATACACACAGCAGGGTTTGATTGGTTTTGTTTTGTTTGTTTGCCACGCTGAGGAAGAAATGTGAGAGCACTTTACTACTGAGCTACACTCCCAGGCCAACAGCAGGGCTTGGCAATGTCCACCACTACTGATATTTTGGACATTATTCTTTGTGAAGGGAGCCGTCCCACACATAGTGGGGCGTTAGCAGCATTGCTGCATTACAGGCCTTTACCCATAGATGCTGCGAGCATCGAGCCCCCAGCCCTGACAACCAAAGCTGTCTTTAGCCATTGTAAATATCTGGTGTTGGGGTACCAAGTCCCCTTCCCCAACCCCTTTGATTCCTTTGTTTTTGGGGGGCTCTAAATAATCTTACTGAAATACACATTTCTCCTTCCAAGAGTTCTGGGACTCTGACCACTGACTCAAGCTGATTTAACTTCATTTCCCTTTATTTAGGTAAGACTTCACAGTGGGAATTCAAATTACACACGTCAGCGGGTCTAATGGAGAAAACATTGGTCTGAAAATTGCAGATGGATTGCATAAGGCAGCTCCATGACTGGCTATCAGCATAACCTCGGACATGCACCATACTTCTTAGTCTTTTATTATCCCAGAATCTGACTTCATAAGTAGGAATAACATCTGCCTTACTCTTTCATAAGGATAGAATAAAGAGAAGGAAAAGCAATTTAAAGCACATTTATTACTTGATAAATGCCCAAGAACAAATGCTCTTCTTGTGGTCAATACTGAACAGATGGCAAACTTTCCAAAGAGCCTTGGCGGAGGATTTCTTACGGGCCAGGAACTGGCCATGTGTGTAAATCTCTTCTTAGGAACCTAGGATAATACCTTTCCCCCGTCACAGGTGCTCTGTGGTCTACCTAATTAATTAGCCTTCTCACACCGAGATACTGCAAAGACAAGTAAGATATGGAAAAGCACTTTACACTCCCCTACGGAAGACTTGGAAAGACCATGCAGAGTGTAATGAAAATCAAAGTACTGAGCACGTTTTATATTTAAAAATAATGCTAGTTTTATTTTTAAAATATTTAATTAGTGCCGGGCGTGGTGGCACACGCTTGTAATCCCTGCGCTTGGGAGGCGGAGACAGGAGGGTTGCGCAGGTTCGAAGCCAGCCTCGCTGGCTTAAGAGACTCTGTTTCCAAATAAAAATATAAAGAATAGGTGTCTGGGAGTGTAGCCTGGAGGTAGAAGGGTTTCTAGGAACCCCAGTACCACCAAAATATATATAATAGTATAAAACACTGGGAAAGAACTGCTTATTGCTAATATGTTCTTTTTTTTTTTTTTTTGCGGGTCTGGGGATGGAACCCAGGGGCATTTGACCTCTGAGCTACACCCCCTCCCCTATTTTTTTTATTCTTTATTTTGAAACCGGGTCTCACTGAGTTGCAGAGGGCCTCACTAATGCTAATATGTTTAAATGTGTTATGACGTTTAACTAATTTTGCCTTATATCAATAGGTGTAATAAAACACTACTTTCAGTTCTTAAACAATGAGAGGGCAAGCTGGGGGCAAGTTTTTTGTAGTATTTTTATTTTGGTGTAGAACTCAAATATATACCACTTAAGGTACTTTCAAGATACCATCTATTACATTCTCTCATGTAAGAAGGATAAGTAAATGACCAGTTTACCTGGCTCAGGAAGCCTTTAATTATTAAAAAGTAGACAATAAAATTTTGCCAGCCTGCTGGTAGTGTCAACAGTCAATCCTTAACGTTGACCACTGCACCTTAATCAAGTTGAAAAATCTCACAGTTTTCAGAAACAATACTAAAGGTCAGTCTAAAACGCATGTGTTAAGGCTGCGAGGCTGAGTGCACAGCCGCCCTTCACTGAGCGTACGCAGGGCTGGAGACGCACAGACATCCGAGCCACCACCCTCGCTGTCGAGGAGCGTGATGTCTAGGCTGTGGAACAATGACGATACAGGAAGTTCAACAAATGCAGTCAGGAAAAGCAGGAGAGAAAACATCCAGTCTTGTCGTGACTAATAAATACTGAAAAAGTTCAAGAAAGTGAGAGGCACACCTCCACCATCTTGTGCCCATTAAGATGTATGACTGCAGTGCACCAATACATTTTTTTTTTGGTAGTACGGGGTGGGGTGGGGGGAACAACCCAGGGGCTTTTCTACCTCTAGGCTCTAATCCCAGATCTATTTTATACTTTATTTGGAAACAAGGTCTTACTACATTGCTGAGAGCCTAAGTAGCTGAGGGTGGCTTTGAACTTATATGATCCTCCTGTCTCAGCCTCCCAAGCTCTGGGATTACAAGCGTGCCTCATCACATCCGGCACCAATAATAAAATTAAAAAAAAAAAAAAGGAAAGTGAGAGTCCAGTTGGGTGGACATGTGGGACCTGCTGGTGGTGGACTCAGCGGCACTCAGGAGCCCATGTCTTAGTGACTCACAGGCCCCCTCAGACCTAAAACCTTGTATCAGGTTGAAACTCTTTGGTTTTTCGACATAACACTGGTTGAGTCCAACTATTTACTAGGAAGTAGAAAGACATGCTAAGCAATGACTATATCACAAGATAAAATAAGCTGTGTTCTGACATCAGACCCTTCAGAGAACATCGTAAATCAGGAAGAGACATGGCTGAGGCAAGTGTCCAGTCAGTATTACGGAGGTCAAGGGGTTTCCTTTCTGTTCCTCAAATGAACTACAAAATACTATTGACCAAGAAACGCAAGACTACAGACAGCAAAATGCTCGCAAACCTCCTCCTTACAACATGTTGCCACTGGCGTCGTACAAGCCAGTGAGTTTCTGGTTTGCAGAAAATCTTCACCAGAAAGGATGGAGGAAGCCTAGCGGGCAGGGCCCTAGGACACTGTATCCCCTTCACTCTGATCCCATCTATTTTATGAATTAGGGTACCATGTGAGGTTCCCCTTGAAAAATAAGATTTTGCTACTCGAAGTGTAAGGGCAGAAGATCTTTCTATGGTGACATGGTGAGATGGGACACGCTTCAGACAAGCCTCAAACAAGACGCTTCCAGGAGTCTGTTTCCACTAATACACTTTTGTACCACTAGATCAGGGTATTATGCCTGCGTGGTATTCTTGTCTCTCTCTTCTTTTCGGTACCCTTCTTCCCAACCTTTTCATTATCAGTAAACCCATACCTCTTAATAACTATTGCTTGATGCAACCAAATTCACAAATCCACCGATTTCTCTAGTTTTTATGTTTGGGTAGGGTAAATGGCTCACATTTAGCTCTCATCTTCAGCACCCCCTTCTGCTTTTGGTACTGGGAACTGAACCCAGGGGCATCCATCCTGAGTACACTGCCAGCCCTTTTTATTTTGAAACAGGGTTTTGCTAAGTTGCTGAGGCTAGCCTTGAACCTGTGACCCTCCTGTTTTAGCCTCTCAAGTACTGAATTGTAGGGTGCTTCTACCATTCATCTTCAGTTTCGATTACATCCTATAGTACCTAGGGTCAGAGAACTGATATTTCAAGTAGGAATTGTTCTGTGAGAATGGTCAGATACAACCTAACCGGGAAGCAGTCATGGAGTCCTGGCCACAAAGTATTCCCAAAAGTTCATTCTGTACTCCAGTTTTTAATGATTAAAACTAATTATACACTAATGATTATGCCATAAAACATCAATCTATAACCTGATCTTGTTATTTTTTCTCAAAAGCTTTTATCTTTTCTGTCTTTACTGCTATCTTTTACAGTTCAAAATCAGAGACTCCTACATTTTGCGTGTGTGTGTGTGTGTGTGTGTGTGTGTGTGTGTGTGTGATACAGGGAATGGAAGCCAGGGGTTTTCTACCTCTGGGCCACACTCCTAGACCTATTTTATATAGAAACAGGGTCTCACTGAGTTGCTGAGAGCCTCATTAAGTACCTGAGGCTGGCTTCGAACCTGTGCGATCCTCCTGTCTCAGCCTTCCAAGCGCGGGGATTACAAGCGTGCGCCATGACGCCCGGCTACTTTCTGCATTTTTAACGATACAGGGAGCAACCTGTCTCAGCCCTTTCAGTACCTGCCTCCCGCAGCCCGTCATCTCACCCTATGGCATATGACTTCCTACCCATCTGGGGTTGGAGTCCGTCTTCATTAGTATTTGTTTCAAGAAAGCCTAAGTACCCTCAAACTTAATTGCATATCTTTAAATGACTCAAATATAAATAAATTGTGCCAAATCAAACTTTACAGAGCAGGTAAAGTTGAGTGTGGAAGCACACGCCTGTAATCCCAGTATTTGGGGGGCTAAGACATGAGGATTGCCAGTTTGAGGTCAGCCGTGCCTACTTTAGTGAGGCCCTCTGCAGCTTAGTGAGATCCCGTTTCAAAATAAAGAATGAAAAATAGGGCTGGAGGTATAGCTTGGAGGTAGTATGCTCCTGGGTTCAATCCCCAGTACCACACACACACACACACACACACACACACACACACACAAAAACGCAGACAAATTAATGATATTGGAACTTAAAGCCTCCAGCCTTCATGATATGTGTACTATACTTACTTAGAATAAGCACAAAATCATTCTAATTTATTAACTAAAATATGCAGGGAAAATGACTGTGAATGATTATTTCAGGTAACTTCATAAAAGTAGCCTATAAAAATACTATTTTATTTAAGTAAAAGAGTTTCTACCCAAATTTTTAGGAGTGTGCTTATTTTAAGGCAAGATCAGTACCGCAGCACAGACGTGCTGGGGCACGGACAAAGTGTTAAGGGTTTATAGATCTGAAAGAGTTTAAACCGTGAACAATCTTAACTCAGACGAAAAGAGTTCAGAGCAGGATAAAAGACTTCAACAAAGTAATAGCAAAAACAGTCAAAATTTGTTTGCACTAGAAGGAAGTCGAAATGACATAGAGAAATCTGGATCAGCTCAGTGAGTTGTGCTTTTTCCTGGACTGCATTTCCTGTTGTTCTAAGCAGAATGCTTTCCGATCTCGCCAATTACTTTTTACTCATTCTTCCAAAAGCCTGCCTTTCTCTCTCGCTCAGATCATCGTCGATGACAGCACTTATGGCTTAACATTCCCTTGGCGTGTAGCTCGGTGTCTTAGAAACTTCACGACCTTCAAGACAGTTGTGGACTTGAACGTCTGACTTGAGCGGGCCCGGGAAGTGACTTTCCCAACCAAGCCTGCTCAGTTCTGTGTAAGGCCATGCACAAATGGTTCTCTCCAACAAGACGCAAATCTTTCTGAAATAAGGAGGAAGTTAAGTTCCCAGGTCCAAAAGGAGGCTCGACAATGTAAACTGAGGAAAATGAGTCATTAAGAGGTCTTAAATACCATTTCAGATGCCAAAATGTAAGAGAAAATATTTCTTAAGATCCAATATATTAGTACTGTTTAAACAGGATTTTTGGGGGGGTAGAGAGGTGTTAGTACTGGGGATTGAACACAGAAGTGCTGACTACTGAGCTACATTCCCAGCCCGTTTTACTTTTTTTTTTTTTTTTTTTTTTTCTTGAGGCAGTATAACTAAGTTTGCCCAGGCTGGCCTCACACTTAAAATTCTCTTGTCTCAGCCTCCCAAGCAGCTGGGAATTAAAAGGACGCGCAAAGAATGCTTCTTAAAAATCAAGTATTCTAGCTGGGCGTGGTGGTGCACGCTTGTAATCCCAATACTTGGGAGGCTGAGACAGCCTCAGCTACTTAGTGAGGCCCTTCGCAACTTAGTGAGACCCTGTTTCAAAATAAAGAATAAAAAATAGGGCTGGGGTATAGCTCAGAAGTAGAATGCCCCTGGGTTTAATTCCCAGAAGCACACACACACACACACACACACACACACACACACACACACACACACACATCAAGTATCTAATAATACTATGTGTCCAGGACCATAACCAAGGTCTGGAGAATATATATATATTTTGTGGTACTGGGGTTCCTGGAAGCCCTTCTACCTCCGGGCTCCACTCCCAGACCTACTTTTACATTTTTATTTGGAAACAGGGTCTCCTAAACCAGCGCACGCGGCTGGCTTCGATCCTGCGCGATCCTCCTGTCTCTGCCTCCCAAGTGCGGGGATGACGAGCGTGCGCCACCACGCCCGGCTGGAGAGTATATTTTCCTCGTTACCTATTCCAGACGGTACTCACTAACTCACTTCATGTATCTTAGCACTACGAATCCAATGAAGTTAAGTAAGTAGCAGCTTCATCTTCACCGAGGCAGCCGAGTAGGCTCTCCTCCTCTTTTGCAGGGGTTATAGAGTAAAAAGGAATCAAAGCCAGTAACTGGAATAAGTTTGTCTACTCCAAAGTGTTTGTTCTTGCCAACCAATCCTCATCCTAGCGGAACTCACGGACTTGCAGGAGGAGAGGCAGCCATGTTTCAGCGACTACATGTGACCACGATGCTACGCTGGAGTAAAACACAGAGCCCTTCAGGCATAAAGACGGAAGCGCGCCATTGCGCCATTCTGCACGCGGGATCCCTAGTCGCCAGGGACGCGTCGAGGAAGAGGAGCCGACACAGAAGGAAAGGCATTCACGGCGCGCGCAGCGGTGTCCGCAGCGAATCACAAAAGAAACATTTCAAAATACCAGCAGCTCTCTTTTGCTCAGTGTGCATTTGTCTGTTCTAGAATGTTCCTGTAACAATCTGCATCTATTTATTTGTTGTATAAAGAATCTAGAGATCTGTTTTGGAGGAGAATCAGAACAGAAAGATGTCTAGACTAGTACATGGCTGCATTATGAAGGATCCAAGAAGCAGACTCAAAAGGGGAAAAACTTGTGGAAAGATGTCCATGTGTAAAGCTATATATATGAGTGTGTGTGTGAAGTCTACAAACTTCCATATGAAATTTATACATGTACGTGAAAAAGTAAACGTAAAATTTAATACTAAATATAACATACGGTCTCAGAAGCATCACAGACCAGTGGGGTGGAACCTGAAGCACATGTGGAACAACAACAAAACCCCCAGCTAAGAAACCTGCAAAGCTTAAAATGAAAAGCTGGGAGGGAAACATGTAAATGAGCACAAAACAGGGCCCCGCTATGAACGAAGACGAAGACATGGGAATCCAAGGATATGTGGGTGAGAACATGCAGTTCTCTACGACATTCACCAGAACGATCTGCCCAAATACTTTATAAAATTAATGAGACATGAGGGCGTCAGAGACCCTTTTTTTTTTTTAAATTGGTGGTGCTATGCATTGAAGCCAGGAATATTCTGCCTCCAGGCTACAACTTCCCTACCCCAGGCATATATATATATATATATATATATATATATATATATTATATTAATTAATTAATTTTTGTGGGGGATACTGGGGGTGGTGGTGCTGGGGATGGAACCCAGGGGCCTTCTACCTCTGGGCTACAATCCCAGACCTATTTTATATTTTTTATTTGAAAATAGGGTCTCACTAAGTTGCTGAGAGCCTCGCTAAGTAGCTAAGGCTGGCTTGGAACCTGCACGATCCTCCTGTCTCCGCCTCCCAAGCACTAGGATTACAACCGTGTGCCAATACGCCTGTTTTTTTTTTTTTTTTTTTTTTTTTAATTTGGAAACAGTGTCTTGCTAAGCTGCTGAAAGCCTCACTAAATTGCTAAGGCTGCCTTCAAACCTGTGATCTTCCTGACACAGCCTCCCAAGTACTGAGATTATGGGCATATACCACCATACCTGGCACATTTTTCGAGATGAAACTCTGGTACAAGAACATAAATCTGAAAAAATGTTCCTTGCTGACAATCTGCTTTTCCAAGGTGGGGAGAAGGAGGGAAACTTTCATTTTTTTTTTTTTTTGAAGATTTAAAGAAGTTTATTAAAAAGATAGAAATATAGAAGATAGTTACAGCCCCATGCCAGGATGGCATGGGGGGAGTGGTTCAAATGATGCCCCACCCTGGAAACTTTAATTCTGACTTTATTGTGACCAACACACACCTGGGGGTTATTGTGAAAATATACACCCTAGGAAAGTATGACGTACTTTTAGGGCGGACAAAAGTGAAGGAGAATAGAGTTCTTGGACAGCAGGCATCCTGGCTCCTTTTGGACCTGCCACGGTTTACTATACCCACTTGTTTATATGTTTACTCTTTCCTACTGAATTCCTCCTTGATGTGGTCATAGTACCTACACCTTAACCTCGCCAGGGACTTAACGGTGCCTAAATGAACAGCTTTGAACATCTGCTCCCTGTTTTTTGTTTGGTGTGTGTGCTTGTGCGTGTTTAACAACATTGCAAAAAAGATGAGAACGACCACTCAGGGGTGGTCCCACAACTATCGGGAGCAGTCATTCACAGGCTGGAAAGATGCTGCGAAATGCCATTCTGGTTGTGCAGTAATAAATAGTACCAACAAGGAAAACAGAATGAGAAGAAGTCTAAAGAAGCCAGCTGTTGTTCAAGTAGACTCTGATGAGACTGGATTTGAAAAGAAAGCTTAGAACAGTGGAGAGAGGCACAGAACCTACCTGCAGATGAGGGTATCATTTTAATCCTTGTGGATTAACACCAGAATCCGTAATGATCTGAGGTACACACACACACACACACACACACACACACACACACACACACAGCTGAAGGCAAGAAAAACTCACGTGTGGAATAACGAGAAAATGCAGAAAGGCCACTACGCAGCCATATGAAGCCATATGGCACCATATGAAGCCATAAGAAAAGGGAGAACAACTTAGTTCCATGTTCACTTTATTTCCTTCCATCTTTATAAAAAGACTGTGATCTTTTTTACCAAAGGAAAGACAGAGCAACGTGGAGAGGAGAACTGTCGGGAGAGATGCAAAGACATTAAAAGAGCATTTACTCAACCAATCCAAGCGATTTTAACCTTCGAGGTACAAGTGTCCCCCGAGAGTAGTCCTCGCAGGCGAGATCGGTCGTTAAGAGAAGTGCAGAAACCGAGGAAGTGGCCAACTGTCCAGCCACAGGCTTAGAATGAGCGAGTGAATGATTCTCAAACAGATTAGGGGCTGGGTGATTTCTTTAGAAAGGAGTATGGCTGGCTCATCACCCACTGTTCTGCCAGCTGCGGTTTGGGAGCACTCCTCTAGGAAACACAGTTAGCATCGGGCTAGAAACTCAGGTTTCTTCCAACTGAAAGACAGAAGAAGTTCGGCTTAAATGTTTAAATCCAAAGGGTGGTCCTGGAGGCAGTGCGGCCGTTTTACACGACAAATGCCCTCATTCTGAATCCCGCGGCTCACCATCCCTCTTCTGCTGCCTGCCCAAATCTCAGACTCTGTAAGTAGCTCTCATTCCTGACACATCAGTCCTAAAGAGGAGAATGCAGTGATCAATGAGAGCCGAAATGAAATTTCATAAAGAGCCAACCATCGCCAAGAACTCATTCTCTGGATAGGTTTCTGAGGATGCCAGGAGTGTCATGGATCTTGAATTCAGCATTTTCTGCTAAGCTCTCTGATGATTTCCGTTTGAGAGAAGACGGTTAAGTGTAAGCATGGATGCAAGAGTGATTAGATGAATTTACACAGAACTTAAGACGCCGTGTCAGCCTGAAGGGCTCTGTGACATGACTTGGTTTCTGTTTGACTCCATGCTGCTTTTATTATACTTAACATGCCCCACAAAGTTCATTTAACTATGCAAACAAAACAATAAAGAAATATGCAAACAAGAAGGGAATTGTACAGATGACAGGATCAGTAATAGAAACTATACTTTGGGGGGGAGTACTGGAGATTGACCCCAGGGGCATTCTACCTCTGAACTACACCTCAAACCCTATCTACTTATTTCTTTTTCTTCTTTTTTTTTTTTTTGGTGGTACTGGGGATTGAACCCAGGGGCATTCTAGCCCTGAGTAACACCCCTAGCCTGATTTTATTTTTATTTTGAAACACTAAGTTGTTGAGGGCCTTGCTAAATTGCTGAGACTGGCCTCCAACCTGCAATTCACCTGTCTGAGCTTCCCAAGTACTAGGATTACAGGTGTGCGCCACCACACCTGGTTTGAAACTATAACTATTTTTAGAATTCTATATTCTTTTTTGTGTGTGTGTGATACTGGGGTTCCTGGAAGCCCTTTTACCTCCGGGCTACACTCCCAGATCTATTTTTTATATTTTTGAAACGGGATCTCTTACGCCAGCGCGGCTGGCTTCGAACCTGCGCGATCCTCCTGTCTCCGCCTCCCAAGTGCGGGGATTACAAGCGTGCGCCACCACGCCTGGCAAGAATTCTACATTCTTTCCACAAATGTTATTAATAACACTTACTCATCACTTTATAATAGTGTACAGTCCTTTCATAAGACAAACTTTTAAAATGGGGATGTAAAAATAGGATATACTCTAATCACACCAAGTCCAATCACATAAAATTTAAGAAAGTACAGGATAGAAAAGATCTAACCAGTAGTGTATAAGGAAAAAGGCCAGTTGGTTTTATTAATAAGCTCCTCATATCTGAAATGACACCTTGGGTAACAGAACTTTTGAAAAGGTAACACTAGGACCATGTAAACAGATGTGCAATGTCTTTAGCAATGGTATGCTCTTGGGCCAACCACCAGTGATAACCACTCCAAGCCTCTGTGTTCTCACTTATAAAATGGAGATTATACCTACCCCACATGAAGCTTTTATAAAAGGGCTCTACAAAGAAAAGAACAAGTATTAGTAATAAGAATGGTTTTCATAAAAGTTTTTTGTTTTTGCATGGTACTAGGGATGGAACCCAGGGCCTTGCCCATGCCAGGCAAACAATTTAACCAGTGAACTACATCCCCAGCCCTAGGGCTTCACATTTTAAGAAAGGCACTATCAAATCAAAATATATGTAGAGAACGAGACCGCAGGAGGAGTGGACATCATGTTACCTGTGGAATGGCTCAAAGAACTGAGGATGTTCCATCTATATCCAGAAGTTACCAGATAAGTGGTAACTGCCTTCACGTATTTGGCAAGTTGCATTTAAAAGGTGCAAATGGGGAGAGAGGAGATAATTTTGGGTTAAGTGTGAGAAAAAGTTTTTAAACAATTACACGTTGCCATAAAGAACTCCTTACCTAGCAAAACATTAAGCTCCTAAAAAAGCCCAGCAGTATACATTAAGATTACAGTTCTAGCTGGGCGTGGTGGCACACGCTTGTAACCCCAGCGCTTGGGAGGCTGAGACAGGAGGATTACGCAGGTTTGAAGCCAGCCTCAGCTACTGAGTGAGGCTCTCAGCAACTTAGTGAGACCCTGTTTCCAAATAAAACATAAAATAGGTCTGAGAGTGTAGCCTGGAGGTAGAAAGCCCCTGGGTCCCCAGTAACACACACACACACACACACACACACACACACACACACACGAAAAAAGTAGAGTTCTATAAAAGCAGATATTTTGTAGAAGCTTTCTGTATTGTGTGTATATGTGTGTCAGGAAAGATTTATGAATAGTGTCATATATTGATTGACAAGCATATAAATAAGAATCGGGTGGGAAACATCAGAAAAAATTCCAAAACGGAAGTAACGGTATTAGAAAGAAAACAAAAAGCCAAGAGTTGAGCTTTCCTGAGTTAAAAGGTTAAATAGGAGAGAAGAAAAGGAATAATCACAAAATCTTAACACTTCAGGTCACAGGAAAGCCAAGAAGTAAATTACAACTCATTGTGCAAGTGAGTCCGAAATGTTTCCCCAAGTCCAGTATAACAGTAGGTCCATGCTTTGCAGCCTCCAGAGTGTCAGCACCATCTTAACCACCAATTTTAACTCAAGAAACATTTATTAAATATCTACTCTGTACCATTTTCTCTGGAACTCCAGCAGCCTTCTAAAAGCCCCAAACTGTTCTTTTTTTTTTTTTTTTTCCTTTTCTTTATTGAATCATTAGAGGTTGGTTATTCCAAAGTCACTGATTGTTTAGTGCCAATAAAATACTTTTAGCAGGATAGAAGTTTCTCTTCAGGCTTGCATTTAGATCAAAGTATTTGCTGCCCTCAGAGCAATTCCCCTGATGGTTATTGTGTTTATTGAGATTCTAAGATCTGGTGCCCATAATTTACCAAATTAAAAGACTTCCAAAAGATCTGAAAGTTATTTTTTTTAAAATCAAACCCAGTTCTTTACTGCATTTTAATTAAACCGCCTACTTTAATTGCAATAGTAAAGATCAGCCAGTCTAGTCTTTTCTCTAAAAGATGGTTCCTATCACCATAGAATTATCTTGTAAGTCAGTACAGAAATCTCAAACAGGACTAAAACTGTCTGATTTTAATTGACAAATTCTTCATAATTAGTTAAGAGTTTCATGTTTAGAAAGCATTTTTAGGCATTAAAATCATGATTTACCAGATAGGCATGGTGGTGTATTCCTGTAACCCCTGTATTTGGGAGGCTAACACACGAGGACCATAGGTTCAAGGTGAGCAGGTAACTTAGCAAGAACCTGTTTCAAAATAGAAAATAAAAAAGGCAAGGGGTGTAGCTCAGTGGTACTATACCCCTGGGTTCCATCCCCAATGCCACACACACACACACACACACACACACACACACACTTTGATTTACCTTATTTTGAAAAAATTATTAAAGTCACATTTATAAAACTAAATCTTAGTCATAAAGTGTTAAATGACTTTTAAGTTGACTATCTGAAAAATGGGGTAAGTTGAACAATGCCCAAATTTTACAATGTCAAAAATCTTCATTGATTCAACTTTTAACATTAAAGTGGTTTTTACATCTATTCCAAAACCAATACTATGCTTTTTAAGTGGGTTGTTTTGACTTAAAAGAGAGACTCGGAAGAAAAGATATGATCACTTAAAAAAAAAGAAAGGGAGAGTTTGGAAATAAGGCGACAGACCAGAATGGTTCCTAGGGAGACGTGTGAACACGGTAACTCTGCTTATGGAATAGAGACCCTGGGTGAACACGAACGCCCAGCAGCCTGATGAGGAGAGTGCTCTCTTTTACGAGAAGAAAAAATTCAGATATTCTAGGATCTATTGGGGAAATCATATAGGTAATGAACATTAAGATCTAGCCATGATTTTCCTGCTAACTGTGGTGAGTTATAAGGAAAAAGAACTGGATTTCTGTGTCCAAAGGAAAAAGAAACTTGTTGGAAAGGTGAGCACAGCTATCAGAATGAAACTCGAGATGATGAAGAACTAAAACTTGAAAACTTATTTATTTTGCGGTACTGGGGATGGAACCCAGGGGCTTTGTAACTCCAAGCTACATTCTCAGCCCTATTTTTTATTCTTTGTTTTGCAACAGGGCCTCACTGAGTTGCAAAGGTCCTCACTATAAGTAGCTAAGGCTGGCCACGAACCAAGATCCTCCTGTCTCAGCCTCTCAGATGCTGGGATTACAAGTGTGGACCATCACGCCAGACTTCCTATTTTATTTTTTATTTTAAAATAGGGTCTCACTAAATTCCTGAGGTTGGCCATGAACTTGCAATCCCTGTTCTCAGCCTCCCAAGTACTGGGATTATGAGTGTGTGCCTCCACGCCTGGCAATAGTTTATTTTAAAATAAAGGTCATAGTCAGGAATGGTGGCGCACACTTGTAATCCCAGTACTTGGGAGGCTGAGACAGGTGGATCGCAGGTTCACGGCCAATCTCAGCAGGAGACCCTGTTAGCATGCCCGTTACCTCTAACATGCAGAGGCAGCATACCCATGGGTTCAAACCCCAGTTCCATAACCAAAAAAAGGTCATATGGTTTAGTGTATTTACTGGGAAATTACTTAAATCTGTGCTAATTTTAGTGATACGTTTCATTCCAATTAAATAATAACCTACCATTTAAAATATAGTTGAAATCACCTAGAAGGACTGACTAGACCAAAACACAAGGTATATTATGCCTACCTGGAACCAGAGAAAGCCTGTGGTTAGGGCATATAGATCAGCAATCTATCATCATGACTACTTATCATTTATTTATTGTGGTGCTGGGGATCAAACACAGGGCCTTACACAAGCTAGGCAGGCACTATGATCATAAATTTTAATTTAAAATGTTTTGTTTTAATAGAGAAACCGTAAATGGAACAACAGTGTTACTCTGAGTGGAACCCAACACTCAGATTAAGACCAAAGAGAAACCTTCCTGCTTGGCTGATAGAAGTCAACTCTTCTTAGCTGGGGACTCAACAAAAGATATAATAGGAAAAGTCAGCTTTAGGGTGTCAGACTTTTTGCAAAAGCCAACATATACCATGATGAGGTTTAAAAACACCCCAGTGCCCTCCAGATCACTAAGTTCTACTCTAAAAAGGATAGAGTATATATCCCAAATACCAGGATTATAGGCGTCCATCACCATGCCCAACTACAAAAGCTGATTATAGTCAGTTCTCTTGGTCTTCTTGGAGATGTTGATGGCATTATCATCTTTTTTTCTTTTTATACTAGAGAATGAACCCAGGGGCCTTCTACCCACGAGCTACACCTCAGCACCTCAGCCCTTCTTACTTTTGGTACTGGAGGTTGAACCTAGAGGCTTTCTACCTCTGAGCTATACCCCCAGCTCTATTTTTTTTTTTAAAGTGTTTGTGTATGTGTGTGTGTTGCTGAGTATAGAACCCAGGAGCATTCTACCTCCAAGCTACACCTTCAGCCTTATTATTTTATTTTATTTTTTTAATTTGGAAAGGGTCTCACTAAATGGCTGAGTCTGTGATTTTCCTCACTAAATGACGGAGTCTGTGATTTTCCTGTCTCAGCCTCCCAAGTACTGGGATAAGAGGGGTGTGCCATCACTCCTGGCTTTTTTTTTTTTTTTAAACAGGTTCTTGTTAAGTTTCTGAAGGATCTTGCTAAATTGCTGAGGCTGGCCTGGAATCTTCAATCCTCCTGTCTCAGCCTCCCAAGTACTGGAATTACAAGCAAGTGCCACCATGCCTGGCTTTAGTTTTTATTTTGAAACAGGGTCTCCCTAAATTGCTGAGGCTGTCCTTGAACGTGTGACCCTCCTGTTTCAGGATCCTAAGTACTGGGATTACAGGTGTGCACCACCACATTTAAATCCTAATAGTTTTCTCCCTGTTTCATTATGCTGAAAACAACAACTTAATTGATTGAGGGGGGAAAAAACCCCCAGCAGATATGCTATCGTTCTACATGATATAACACAGGGCAGCTCTTCAAAGACGAGCCCAAGAGCAAACCTTTAGCGTGGGTGTGATGTACTTTGCTGCCATTCCTTTAAGGGTTTTTTCATTTTATAATATTAAAGATGTCAGGAGTTTAGTGTTATACATGTTGGTCCTTAAATGCTCCTAGGTAATGGGGAAAAATTGGGGGTAAATTAGATTCCAGCTCTTTTACTCTTTTAGTTCTGACCATGGTATTTAAGTAATTCAGTCAACATAAAGAGTAGCCATAGGTGATTCTACCTCTGAGCTATACCCTCAGCCCTATTTTATTCTTTATTTTGAAACAGGGTCTCACTAAGTTGCAAAGGGTCTCACGAGTTGCTGAGGCTGGCCGTGAACCTGCGATCCTCCTGTCTCAGCCTCCCAAGTACCAAGATTACAAGTGTAACCCCTTACCTCGGCTTAGCCTTGTTTATTATTATTATCATCATTATGTGACTCTTTAAGAAGATTGTTAAAGACTGTTGTATCTATCAGAGTTCTCAAGTTCCACGATTCCAATATGAATCTATATTGGTACTGGGGATTGAACCTAGGGACATTCTACTTCTGAGCTATACTCCCAGCCCTAGTTTATTTTTAATTTGGAAACAAGGTCTCACTAAGTTGCTGATGTTCTTGCTAAACAGCTGAGGCTGGCCTCAAACCCACAATCCTCCCAAGTATTAGGATTATGCTGTTTCAAATCTATTCACATGATTACTTCATACATTTTTATTTCAGGAAAACAAATTTCCTAAAGGGTCTCTTGCTTAGAGAGAGCTCTTAGAGCCCTTCGTGTGTGTGTGTGTGTGTGTGTGTGTGTGCGTGTGTGTGTGTGTGTGCGTGTGTGTGTGTGTGTTTTAGGGGGAAGGATAAGTTTATTAACTCACAAGCTCAGGTGCAGAGATATGAGTATTTTATGGTTTATCAACAGGCTCCAGGGTTTGCCTTTCAACTTCCTGGTCAAATAGTTGAGTCTAGATGCTATTACTACATAGCCACAACCCAAAAAGGACCAAAATTCTCACAGGTTATTTATTTTACTATTTTTACACTGAAATAAATTAGAGAACAATACTGGGCAGTGAGTTCTATAGTTAATAGTCCAAACAATTAATTCTATTTTATGTGAATTCTACCTCTGTAGAAAAGAAAGGTACTGGGTACTTTGAAGGCTTTGTAAATTATATTGGTGGGCCTTGGGGTACAATAGCACAACAGTCTGAGTACCAAAGGGGAGCGGGAGTAACAAAACTGTTCTAGGCACAGTACGTTCCAGGGTTGGCTGGGTGTGCCAAAAATCTTAGAATCCTAAGCAAGTGAAATGGGCTAAGGTAGTGAAGTCAATAGCTGGCTGAGGAAGTGTAGTCAAGAAGAACCTTGGGGAGTGGGGCATGGTGGAGCACACCTGTAATACCAGTACTTAGGAGGCTGAGAAGCAAAGATCCTGGGTTTGAGGCCAGCTTCCGCAACTTAGCTGGGCCCTGAAACAAAATAAAATACAGCTGGGGGTGTAACTCAGAGGTAGGATGCCTCTAGATTCAACCTTCAGTTAAAAAAAAGAAAAGAAAAAAGAAACTGGAGAAAATGGACTGGTTATCAAGGTCAACAATTTCAAGTTGTTCTGTGAACTTCTGAATATTTTGGTATAATTCACAGTGGCTTAAACTACTTAGGCTTACTTTAGTTCTAAGTACCTAGCAGGTATAAACTGATTTTGTATAACTCAAACTCAAACTCAATGTCGACTCTTTAAAAGACCACGAAATAGAATGAATTCTTAATGAATCCTGAATTATCAAGAGTAATTCTCTAGAAACAGCTACTAACTAGAGTAGCTGTAAAGAGGTATGACCAGCAATTCTGAGTGGCTAGATCAATACCCATGGAAGCAAATCACAGACCAGTAAGAAATTCTGATGAGCAGGGGCTTCTCCATCATCAGTGTGGTTTCATAAACCACATACTCTTGAGTAATGACATATTTTGAAGCATTATCAATTTCAAATAGCACAGTTGATACCTCAACTGACCTATATGGAAATAAGTCCAGTGAATTTCAAAGATTTCACTTTTAGGAAACTAAGGTTGCTTCCAAACTAGGGACCTATGCTATCAGATACAGAGAAAATAAATATTTTCGTCCCTACTCTAAATCTTCAGCAATTTTCCTTAAGTGCTACATTCTAAATCTGTAAAATATAGAGCAAGCCAGTAATTTGTAGATTGTATTCATTCTCAAACTATATCCTCCTTAGAGAGAAAGAAAGCAAAAAGAAATATTAAAATGTTATCTTTAAGTCATCAAAAGCTTAGTATCAGACAAATGAAACTGTTCTGTGAGATCATCATTGTTAATATTGGATAAATTGCTATAATACTAGATGTCAACCACTAAGCCAAGCATGGGAAGGAGGGATGGGGAGGGAATGGGGTGGGGATCGGGTAGGGGCTAATTGGGCGATGTGTGCATGTATGTCTACAAAAGTTGTTTTCTTTTTATCCCACTATGATGTATGAATACAGTGCACCAATAAAAAAAAAAAAACTATGTTAAAATTCTTAATTTTTCTCCCCCCTCCCCCAGTGGTGCTAGGGATTGAACTCAGGGGTATTCTACTTCCAAGCTATACCCCTAGCCCTATTTCATTTTTTTGTTCGGAAACAGGGTCTCACTAAGTTATTAAGCGCTTCGTTAAGTTGCTAAAGCTGAGCCGGGTGTGGTGGCGCACGCTTGTAATCCCCGCGCTTGGGAGGCTGAGACAGGAGGATCGCGCAGGTTCGAAGCCACCCTCAGCTAGTGAGGCCCTCAGCAACTTAGTGAGACCCTGTTTCAAAAATAAAATATAAAATAGGGCTGGGGGTATAGCCTGGAGGTAGAAAGCCTCTGGGTTCTACCCCCAGTACCAAAAAAAGAAAAAAAAAAAAAAAAAAGCTGCTAACGCTGGCCTTAAACCCATGATTCTCCTGTGTCAGCCTCCTGAGTACTGGAATTACAGGTATGTGCCACCACACCCAGCTAATTTCTATCTTTTCTACTCTTCAGTGATATACTGCTTAACTAAAAGTCTGCTCTATGAAGAATGGCCTGATCCAAGTATGTAAAGAGAGACCCTTTCTCTTCATCAGTAGGACGCCTCTGGGGACAGGGAGGGGAGCTTTCTAGTTTGCTTGTGAGGCTGGAAGAAGCTAGCTCCTATAACATGGGCGACTCAACTACCAGACTCACCCTATCCCACCCTTACCCCCCACCCCCCGTCATAACCTTTCACGTCAGAAGTAACATTTCTACTTACTTATACCTGTCTCATCTCATCTCTGGCTTTTCCCAGGCCCTCTCAGGAGTGTGCGTCCATGTCTTCCTGCCATGAGTAGAGGAAGGAAGTTTGCCTCTGGATCAGCTCGACCCAGGTTTCCCCAGGCATTACCATGCTTTCTTTCTACGATTCTCTTTCATATAGCCTGACTTCTACTGTCACAGAGACTGGGAGAAACAGTGGAGAAGAGACGGTCAAAGGTTAGAGCAGCTAAGCCTTCTTTGCAGCTAGCTTCCAGCATTGATGTTAGACATCTGTCTACCATTCCTTCTCTGCTTCTCCTAACTGCTAACACACTGGCCACCATCTCATCTGTCCTTCCTTTACAACCTACTGTGTTCTTTGTCCTTATCAAATCTAAGACCCCTGAACTCACTTCCACATCACTCACCCCATTGGTTCACAGGACACTACCTTAGTGGAATCCTCTGGACCACAAGATGAGGTCTTTTGATAGTGTCTTCTTGAATATCGTTATGTCCTTGTCCTCTTTACCTTCTAACCCAATTCACAGGATTTGTTTTTCCCACCTCTGGTATTCTGTGCTACATCAGAGGAACATACAAAACCACACACAGCAGAACTCTAAAATTTAATGTCTAAGTGGACCCATACTTTAAACAGCAATTTTTATATTGTAATTTACCTCAAATACGCGTCTAGGCTTATTCTCGTGGATGCTTTTAAACCCTGACACCCCAACCTCTTTCTTTTTTTGACATGGGGGTTTGAACCCAAAGGAATTCTACTTCTGAGCCTAGACCCTCACCCTTATTTTACTTTATTTTTTATTCTGAAATAGGGTCTAAGATTCTAAGGCTGGCCTTATGATCCTATCTCGGGAGGTACACACAGTTCTAGAAAAGGTGTGCACCATCATGCACTCGGCTCCTCGTCCCTCCTGATAAGACTCCCGGCTCTACTCTCTCACCCCCATTCTCAAACAATGCGTTCCAGTAATTACTGTTATGAGCCCCTTCATTCGTTCTCATTTTTCTCTAATCCTAAATCAGATATATCCCATGTCTCTAAAGAAAAAGCACAATCTCATCCCAAGGGTTATTTCCTCCACCATTTGCAAAAGTCCGTTATCCTGCTCAACTGGCCTTTCTCTTCCTCTCGATTGACTTTCTATGCCCTAAATAGTTTGCTCAGCTATATTAGAGCTATGTCATGTAGCAGTCTTTTCACTTTCTTGCCAAATGTTCAAAATAAGTTTCATATCCTTGATACTGTCTCATTAATCCTAGAAATCTGGCTCTCATTCGGCACCTTTATATGAAAGTTATGTTTTTAAAGATCAGCAGAAGGGGAAATAACCTAAAGGCCCGTTCTCAGATTTCATGCTAATTTTCTTCGCTCTCTCCCTTTTTCTCGGGGGGGGGGGGGGGGGGAGACAATGAAAATTGAACACAGGAACATTCTGCCTCTGAGCTATATCCCCAGGCACCAAATTGCTGTAGCCGGCCTCAAACCTGTAATCCTCTGGTTTTAGCCTCCCAAATACTGGGATTACCACTTCGGGCTTCTTAGGGCAACTTCTAATTCATACTTTCTTTTTCATTCCAAGGTTACTATTCCAGTCCAGACTAGCTAACCTGACTTGAAATCACTAAACTGACTTGAATTACTCGTCAGTCACAAAAGTCTAGTTGTTATTGCAACGTGTACCACCCAGCAACGGCATCTGGGGACTGCTTTCTAACTTGTCCGAATTCACTCGAATATGTCACCAAATTGCTCAAAAATGCTACAGCCAAGTAACATCTTTGCAAAAACCCTATAGTCCTCCACCCCTGCCAGCTCAAGATGTAACTCTTCTTCCTAATTTTCAAAGCTTCAGGCACTGAAGGACTAAGGACCCATAGGCCTCAGTCAAGTGTAGCTCCTTCCTGTTCTTCCCTCCCAAGCCCTGACCTTCCTCTGCTTTCATCTAAGTCAACTTCCCAAGTCAGACAAGGTCCCACACTTCTGATGAAGCCGCCCCTGTATCAGCACAGTAACTTCTTCCTCTAACTCGGGTCGTACTTTTGTTATCAGTATAGTGCACGTTACATGTATGAATACCTCCTCATCTTCCTGCTACTTATCCAGCTTAGGGAGACACATAGTAGGCATTCCATGAGACAGCGAGACACACACAGTACTAATGGCGGAAAGACTAGGTCGACCAGATAATCTGATAGTGCCAATTTTGGAAAATATATCAATCATTGTTTTGGGTTATCACTTCTATATAAGATTTTATTTTTATTTTTTGGTATTGGGGATTGAGCCTGGAGGCATCTCACCCCCAAGTTACACCTCCAGCTCTCTTTTTTTTGTTTGTTTTTTAAACAGGGCCTTGCTAAGTTGTTGAGGCTGGCCTTGAATCTTCAATCCTCCTCTCTCAGCCTCCCAAGTACTGGGATTATAGGCATGCACCACTGTACTTGGCTTCTTTATACTTAAGAAGAAAAACTTACTATATTGTCAATTGAATAATACTCATCTTTTAAGGCCAATAAAGCAAATTTGGAGGAACTTCATAATAAATATCCAAACCTAAAAATCAACATAGGGTAAATTGCCCCCCATTTCTGCTCGCTTTCTCCCCGTGGACCTGTGTCACAGCAGGACAGTTCTGGCAGCCTGGAAGGTACGTGGCATATCGTGCTAACAGGAGCCCTGTCTGCAGAAATGTCCACAGAGAACATGCATTAGTGTTATTTTCTTTAAAGGAACTCATACATATAGAAGGTCTTACTTAATTCTTGGAATGCATATTCTTCACTTAAGAAGATACAGACATAAATTAGAATAACAAATGCTTGTCCTACTGAGGCTCGCCACCTCCCTACAAATTATCATATATTTGAAAATTTGTGGCAAAAGTATTCAATACCCTTTGTTGCCACTGTCAGAATGGTTAGTGAGAGGTGAATAATGCGACGAGCTTAGACTGCTATATCTGTTTTGGTGATTAAAGTACATCAGGAGCTGGCCTGACAAAAATAATGTAAAAGAAAGCAGCCACTAGACTGGGATTCTTGGTAATAGGGTCGGTATTTTATTTAACTGTATATCCCTCAAGATCTAGCTCAGGTCACTACACAAAACAGGTACTCAAATTTTTAATTAATGCTTTGCTGAAATAAAGAAGAATATACAAAAGAACCACCTGGAAAAAAAATACAAGAGCAGGATGAGAAGTAAAGCATTCATAATTTTTTTCCTAATGGGATCTTTAAGAAAACAAAGAGGCACTTGATACCATATAACTGAACTCATTCCGTCAAGAACTCTATTTCCTTCAGTGACACCAAAATCATTTGGGGGCGGCAGTCCTCCGCCCCTTGCTTGAGGAGGCAGAGGTGGGGGTAATAATAGAGGGAAGTTACCAAACTCTTTACAAATCCAGTAACTATGGATCCCTAGGGGAAAAAATAAGGATCTATGTGCAAGTGCAAAAATCCAGTTTTATATGTACCTTCAAAGGGTCCGGCCTCTCAGGAGTGTTAAGGAAAAGACTAGTCACTTTATAGAGGTCAAGGATGTCAAAGTATAAGATTTTTCTCATTAAAGATGGATCATGCAGGAATTTATCAAAAACAAACTTGAAACATTTTAAGGACTTCTCTTCCTTTTTACATGGTACTGGGGGCTGAACCCAGGGGTGTTCTACCACTGAGCTACACCCCCAGCCCTTTTTGAGACAAGGTCTTGCTAAGTTGCCAAGGCTGGCTTTGAACTTGCAATCCTCCAGTCTCAGGCTCCAAAGTACTGAGATTACAGCTATGGACCACTGCAACAGGATTAGAATTTCTCATTCTTTACCATCATTTTGGTTACAATTTGTTTGCAAAGTGAAATAGTGATTTAGCATAAAATTACGACTGACTTTTAAGACTTCTGGAAAAAAAAAACAGCAAATGAAATATTGAATAAACAAAAAGGCGAGGTCTTACAAGGTCCTTATAAAGTCCAGAAATTTCAAAATGGATTAAAATACCACTTTTTAACCACTTAGAAGTTGGAGTGTTAATTTCTTAAGTAGCATTTCCCTGGTCACAATGCGCCTGGAAGGAGAGAGGAGAAGCAGGCAAGAACACTGCTTTGGGAATCTATTCAGAACTCTGGGCAAGTCTGGGCAAACTGTACAAATTATAAATGAAAAAAGACAGAGAAAGATCAAAAGGAGAACATTTGTTTAATAGGTATTTCTCTCAACACTGAGAACTGAGTAAATGGGTGCTAACCACCTGCTAAGGCGTAAGAAAATCCACGCAGTGAAAGGCTTATACAGAAAGCCAGAAAAGGCTATGTACTAGTAAGCATTATTACAAGGAGCCAGAGTAGTCCAAGGAGCCTTAGCCCCACAGGAAATATCAGCCAGATCTTGGCCTTTTACAACAAAAGTAATTAAATTAAGCTATGATTAAAGATTGATATTTAATAAGTCTATGATAATTCATTTTTTTTACATTGGTAATTTTCTTGTAATGTCTTAGAATCACTTTTAAATGGAAATCAGAGATTGATATTTATGCTGAGTTTTATAAAAATAACTTAAATGGCCAATTAGTTCTTTCTGTGCCTTCAGTTAACCAAATTTAAGGATATATAAGAGTAGATTTTAGTCTACCCCCACGATACCTCATGATAAAGCTTTTAATTTGTTGTACTATATGTATTATAAAGCAATCAGATTTCATATAGAGAAGTAACCCAAAAACTCCAACTCTAACCAACATTAGCATCATGTCTTAGAAGGTGTCATTTTGTTGCTGTTGTTATTATTATTAATTTAAATATCTGAGCTTTTTTATGGTAGTCATGATACCCCTCTTTTATTTTCTTTAACAAATTAAGGCATGGCTTTTTATCACAACTGTTTTTAAAATATTTTTTATTATTTATTAGGTGTGTGTGTGTGTGTGTGTGTGTGTGTATGGTACTGGAGATTGAACCTAGAGGCATTCTACCTCCAAGCTACACCCCCAGCCCTACTTTTTATTCTTTATTTTGAAACAGAGTATCACTGAGTCATGGAGGGTCTCACTACATAGCTGAGGCTGGCCGGGAGCCTGCGATCCTCCTGTCTTGACCTCCCGAGTACTGGGAGTACAAGTGTGCGCCACCACGCCTGCAGGCTTGTTTTTAAAATCTCAAGAGGTCTGACTTTCCCTTTCTTGCCAGATGCTGCTTCATATAGGCAGAATGTGGTTATGTTTTTAAAATCAACCTCTGTCCACTGCTCAGAACTGAGTTGTTTATTATCAGTTTTAAAACTGTTTCAAGAAATTTTATATTATCAAAAACATAACTTTACAATATGTCCTAATATAGTACTTCACTACTCTGTGATTAACTGAGTATCTATGACAACTTACATGGCCTAATTTTAGAGGATACCCAATCTCTTCTCTTCTGCTTTAAGTCTCATTCTGGTCAGGTATGTATAGTCTTTTTTTAAATCACATTTCAGATATTAAACAATGAAATTTCCAAACAGATATCCCAATGAAGTACTGTTTGTTCAATAAAAATGTTACACTACTACAGCTGCTAGTCACATACAATGTTCATCGCATATTCAAGTTTCTGATCATCAACTAGAAGTTGAAATTCTGTTTTTGAGGCATTTCCTGGTTTACTAGGCAGTGCATTAGAAAAGAGATTATATTGCATTTAGGCCATAATAATTATCTTTTAACCATCTATTTATAGTTAACAACCATTCAAAAAGAAAGTGCAAATGTGCAAATAAGAACAAAACAGTTTCTACACATGTAATGCATAATATAGGATATAAATCCAGGCAACTAAAAACAATTGCTGACATCATCCTTCTGAGCATTAAATGACACCACCAACTTTGTTTTATATGTATTCTTTCTTGTCAGGTAGTCAAAGAATGCAATAGACATTATCTTCTCAATTTTCAAAATTTCAAATTAGGATATTACCATTTTTTTCACAAATCAGAAAACAAAGAGCTACCATTACCTTTGTATATTTTTCAATAATAGAGCCAAAATAAGAACAATTCTAACTAATCTCATCTGGGATCTTAATTAGTACTATTAAGTTTATTTGTATGAGTTAAAATAGTATCACTCATGAGAAACAATGCCAAAATTATTATGCTAATAAATTATGTTAAAGGCCTAATGAAGAAATACTTTAGCAACTATGAGGTAACACACTAGTTGTAGGCATGAGGAACGTTTATATTGGCTCTTTTGGGTGTATACATTAAATGCAAAATCAGAAAGGAATCATGCAAAAATCCGGTTGCCCATGCAAGCACCCCAGAGTCTAATCCTCTCCTCTCAGTTCTCTTGTCAGGCCACAGTAGTGTGGAGACTTGTAGGCTGCTGTCCTTGTTGTAATGAATGGGAAGAGGCTGACAGTGGCATGGTCGAAACCTTCACCTCTTCTTCCCCTGTGGAAAAGTCAGTCATGGTCTAGTTATGGGTGACTAGATTTGTTAACAGTCCCTTTAAAAATGACTTCAATATTTGGAATACTGATAACATATATAAAATACATGCTTAATGGTAGGAATCTGGGTGTGAAACAAGACATGAATTTTAAAATATAAACTTATCAAGTACCTAGAAAGTAGTTACACTCTAAACACACCCTTAATTTTCATATTGTCAGAGATAAGATCAAATAAAATAGATTTAGATTACAAATAAACTACAAAAGAAATAAAAAGACCAGGAAAGCCATTCTTTTCCAAGCCAATTGGACCCCTTATATTAAGTATAGATATTCCTAATGCTAAATATTTTGTGAAAAAAAATAAAATTTGATTTATAGTAGTAAAAACTGATTTTGAAAGAGGAAATGTATAATCCACGTTTTAAAAGCATTAGTTATACATTAGGAAAAATATAAAGATTAATTTAGTAAATTAACATACAACATATGAAAATTTAATGTGTACTTTTGAAGTAATTGGAAAATAGCAAAATGTTAACAATACAATGATCCAATTGACTGAAAGGAAGATGACTACTTCTAGGTCAGAGAACTATACATGAATAAAATTAGTTCCCCTAATTATAATTGATTATTTAGCTAAAAGTCAATTATTTCACACATGACTCAGAATTCAATCAAGTCACTGTGAAAAGTTAATACAGAAGCAGAACACTTAAAAGAAAAATGTCCTCTCATAAGTAAAATTAGAATTAGCAAAAACATGAAAAATTCCAAGCCTAACCAATCTCAAATATCTTTCGAAGTGTATCTTGAAACAACAATGCTTACACACTTAGACTATTAATTGTTTTCCAAATAATTCTTAGCATTATGGAATAAAAACACCTTGGCAGAGAGTTCTTCGGGAAATAAATTTGCAAAATTACATTTGGAAGAATAGCTTAACTGACAAATGCAGATAAAAAGTCTTTCAATCAATAGAATAGGTTATATCATATTTCTTCAGTAAATTGGCAAAGCTCCTCTAAACCCTACGTAAATAGCAAGGAGGCTGTGTAAAGCAAATTCTAGACTACAGTTTTAGTAAGACCATGGTACTAATGAGGAATAAGCATAAGACTAATTTCCATCCAGTCAATGAACTTCATTCTATTTTGTTTATATTTGTTTATTATATGCCATATCCCTGAGCTGGGCCAATTTGTCTTATAAATAGATACTATTGCTAAAAGAAGACTTGCAAGTATGTGAGAGCAAAAATCGATTACTAGGGGAAGAAAGCCAAGTCAGAGCACATGCCAGTGAGCTTCAATTGAAGGAGAGCATCCGTGTTGTGGTGCAAAAACATTTCCATGACTGAATCTGAGATCTGGGTTCTTATGCTAATTCTACTGCTAATTGAATATGTGACCTTTAACAAATAATTCAAGCTTTCTGGAATACAACTCTGCCATTTCTAAAATGATGAAATTGAACAAGATAAGTCACTTTTTAGAACAAAGGTATATGGTTCCAATAATAATAGAAAAATCTAAATGGGCTTAGGATAACTGCCACTAATCGATGTTTCCCCTAAGAATATATTTATGTCAAAAATTCTTCTAAATTTAGCCAACCAGATGTGCAGAGAAATGTTACTAAAAAGATCTTACCTAATTAAGGAAATAACTAACTTCAAACACAAAAATGTTTTCGATTAGACAAAGGAAACAGAAGCCTAATTTCTGTCAAACCTCTGGCAACTGTTCTTCCCATGACAGGTTTCAGATATATCAGTTTTTAATAATTAATTGAAATAAACCAAAAATAAAAATCTGAATACAAATAGATAAAAAACAGACGTGGTATCTGTATAGGTGGCTGCCAACCCTGCTTTGCTCCAACAGGTTAGGGACCCTATTTTTCTTTATATATCTAAAGAATAAATGCATATGCTATTCCCGGTATAGAATTAGTTTAGAATATTATCCAAGTATATATTAAAGTAGCAGGTCCCACCGAAACAGTATGTAGCCTCTGATTAAAGCATTTAATGAGCAGCTATGCTTTCTTAGATGCCATGGAAATCACTGGAGGATACAAAGCTGAGCCCTTCCTGTAGTTCAACTCAATGACAACCAAACTACGACTGGAGATAGGGAGGCATTTGTACTAAGGTATTAAACTGCTTCAAACTGGATACGGTTAAGCTGTGTAGAGTTTTCCAGATACTTATTCTGTCATTTCTAATGGGTTCTGAAAATCTTAATCATCTGGCCGACATGTAACTACTCTGCTTTGAGGCTCAGCATATTCAGTTTCCTGCGGCATCTGTCAAAAATTTAATAGTTATGAGAAGATTCTGGTGTGACTCTTGATAAAGTTTTAATCTTAGTGTATTCTCTAACCTTTAGAGCCTTAAAAATAATCTAACAGTAAGTTTAAGCCAAGTCACCATTTAAATACCAACTAAGTATACAGAATCAAATACTGAAAAGCCAAACTCTCCCCATCCCCACCAATACAACAGTGATTCAGACTATAAAGTTGGTGACTTAAGTCTTAGCATCTCTTGAAAAAATTTGTAGTGCTTTTTGTTTGAATATATCATAAAAGAGAAAAAACTCAAAGATAGAAATATAATTTAATGCCACTTTGAAAAGTAAAGTATCAGTTTGAGATGACAACTACACTTACTAATCAGATTTTTCATTACCAGCGTGGCATTCCCAAAATATCTACTTGCTTGAAATAGGTTAAAACTGCTGTTTGGTACTAATGAACAACTAAGAAACTGGAAGAACACAATTTATCAAAGATAGTCATATAGTAAGTCAAATATAAGAACATAATGAAGACAGCTAAGAACTAGACTCCCGTATCAAGTCCACACAGTGTGTCTGGCTGTCAGAAAGCCTCATCTCCTCATCCATTCTACCTTTATGATTCAAGAAGTACCTCCTGTATGGAAGGCAGTTTCAATGCTTCTTAATATAATGACTTACTAATGCCTGCCTCTGTGACTTTACTCAGGAGGTTACCATCAGCACAAAAGGCCTTTTTCTTCCCCTGCTGCTAACCCAAATCCAAAGATACGATAGTGTAGACCAAGCCTCACTTCTTCAATGAAACCTCCCCAACAATTATAGGCTTTATTGGTGTCTCTCAGATTCTAGTACCATACATACGGTTTTCATTTTCATACATGATTTTAATTTTATCTTTTCAAGTACATTCTAAATTACTACCTAGGTATTTCCCAGATGATCTAGTTCATTTTGGGGGCAAAAAGGAATTGAAATTGAAATTGTAATTGGTTTAATACTTAGGGAACTCAACTTTAACTTTTTTTTTTTTTTTTTTGATGGTACTGGGGTTCCTGGAAACCCTTCTACCTCTGGGCTACACTCCCAGACCTATTTTTATACTTTTTAATTTGGAAACAGGGTCTCTTAAGCCAGTGCGGCTGGCTTCGAACCTGCGCGATCCTCCTGTCTCCGCCTCCCAAGTGCGGGAATTAACAACTTTAACTTTTAATGTTACAATCAGTTATAATATTCACTACGAGTAATTAAAATGCCACCTTACTAAATGATTAAAACAAAACAAAATTACATTCTAAAAGTCTATCTTGAATCAAAGAAAAGAAAAAGAGTGCAGAGAGTGGACAGAGTGTTTCACAAGTGAATATGACAGAGAAAGAGAGGACTGAAAATGCCACTCTATGTTACCTACCACCTCCCATAATTAAATGAGCAAATATTATGAACCCCATTCGGTGCTCAAATCACTACATTAGGTGCTCTCACACTTATGTAAATTAATTCCACTGTATCCACAGTCACAAACTAAGACCTAGCTGCTTTTCTAGAGCATGAATGCTGTTGGTCCCAAGGGTACACAGCCAAAGAATTCTGCTGGATCTCAGCAAATTCATCAACCTGGCTAAGAGTAAGAGAATGATGGCTTGCTGTAAAGGTGCACTATTGTGATAACACTGGGTCATGACATCCTTAAGGCCATGACAAGGAATGCAAATGAGGTGTGTAAACTGTGTATCAGATGAGGAGCTACTCTACTAGACTGGAGAGAATCAAGAGGAACCAAATGAGATGAGAACACTATTAACAAGAATGACTCTCCTAGAACACATTTCATCTAAAAAACATTACATAGGATCTTAAAGGCCCAAAGTTCTGAAACCTTCAAGGGTAGCAGTACAAAACCAGAAGTATTCTGACATCAAACTTATGTTACCTGACATATACCTATTATTTTCCCCCAGAAATAAAAATACATGACAGACTAAAAGGGTAAATATCTCTCCTTGAATAATTTCTTTTTCACAGAAAGCATGTCTGTGACATGTATTTATAAAAACATTAATCAGAGCTCTCAAGTATTCTCAAGCTTTATTGATATATAGCACATCCGTGATGTGTGTGTGTCAGTCAAAACAATTGCCATAAGCAGTTAAGAGTGGCTTTATTCCTCATGCTCTCATTGGTTATCGTTAAAAACTTAACCACTTTGCTTTTAGAACATAAAAATCAGAGTTTTCACTATGGTGTTGGACTTTATAGCACCATAAATTCAGAGCCCATTTTCTTCTTTTATTTAATAGCATTTGAAAATACGGTAATTATCATATTAAGTAAAATAATTCCAAACAATAACTAGGTAAAATACTCCACCATCCTTATAAAGCTCAATATTACAAGGCATCACCTAATTAAAATGTTTTAGATTATGATAAAGACTTTAACATTTTTTTGTGGAAATTTCCAAAACTAATAAGTACTCCCTGCTAGTCGACATTTCCCTCCCTACCCCCCCAACAGTGTAAAAGCACGAGTTATTCAAGAATTCTCGAAGGCTTTAAATGAACCTACCTGCTATAGGGATCCCTCCCAGACCTGTGTTGTGCTGTGGCGGGAGATTCAAGTCCAAGAAATTACTATTTGAGGTGGGGTTTGCTGTGTGGTTCAAGTGCATGATGCTATTGCGTGGAAAGGCCATCCAAGGGTAGCGGGCTGCCTGGCCTGGAAAACTGAACGAATTGTAAACTGCTCGGTGCTGCTGAAACTGAGGGAGCCTCTGTGGCAAGACTGAAAAGGGACTATTAAGAGAGTTGGCGTTTGTAGGTGCAGCAGGATGCAGGAATCCAGAGCCCGGGCCTTTGGCGGCTGTAGTGTGTGAAGAGGAGTTCTGAAGAGATGTGGGTGAAAGGGCAGGCTGATCTTGGACGGATAACTCCTTCTCAATCAGGTCTGCTAAGGCTTTCCGAGTCACATCAAAGGGATCAAAGCCCAAGTCATCCTCCGGTTGTTTAGAAGAACCAAAGCCAAATGCCGCTTGCCAGTCTGTAGAGGATGACACCGGGATTGTTTCTGTTGGGAAGAAGACAGTGATGAATACAAAACAGAGTTTACACTCACAATGAGTATCCACACTAGTGAAAGTTAAACATGTCACACTGTAAGATAAAAGTATATAGCCAGGCGTGGGGGCGCACGCTTGTAATCCCCGCGCTTGGGAGGCAGAGACAGGAGGATCGCGCAGGTTCGAAGCCAGCCGCGCACGCTGGCTTAGGAGATCCTGTTTCCAAATAAAAATGTAAAAATAGGTCTGGGAGTGGAGCCCGGAGGTAGAAGGGCTTCCAGGAACCCCAGTACCACCAAAAAAAAAAAAAAAAAAAAAAGATAAAAGTATATGCAAAATCTTACGACTTCTTAGATTAGTAAGATCATTCATTACAAAGGCCTCAGATACTCCTAACATTGATTACATTCTTAAATCATAAACCTCAAAAGCTGAATGATATGGACAAATCTAGTTTATTGTGTATAGGGCTGGGGACTAAACTCAGGGGATTCTACATCTGAGCTATAACCCCAGCCCTATTTTATTTCTTATTTTGAAACAGGGCCTCACCAAGTTAATGAGCATCTCACTATTTGCTGAAGCTCTCCTCAAACCTGTGGTCTTCCTGTCTCAGCCCCCCTAGTACTGGGATTTCAGGTGCGTGTCACCATGCCCAGCTCAGATTTTGTTAATCAAAAGAAAAAAGTGTTTGATATGCAAATTATACTCAAGTACTCAATCAAAACCAGGATGTCATTTAAATAAAGTATATAATCAAACAAATTTAAATTAATAAAGCTTTTTTTATTTTAAAAAATGTATTTAAGGCAAAGTATGAATAATTTTGAAAATGGTGCACACTTGTAATCCTAGTACTTGGGAAGCTGAGGCAGGAGGATTGAAAGTTCAAGACCAGTCTTAGCAACTTGCCAAGATTATCAGAAGCCTAGAAAGAACCTGTTTCAAAACAAAAAGCAATTTTAAAAAAAGGCTGGGGTATTGCTTAGAGGTAGAATGTCTCAGGGTTCAATACCCAGTCATTCATATATATATATATATATATATATATATAGTGGCATGGTGGTGCATGCCTATGATCCCAGTTTGTAGAGGAGGCTGAGGTAGGAGGATTATAAGTTTGAGGCCAGCCTCAGTGACTTAGTGAGATCATGTTTCAAATTAAAAGTAAAACGGGCTGGGGATGTATCTCCAAGTTAGAATGCCACTGGGCTCACTACCCAGTACTAAGGAGGAAACCCTGTACACTGCTTGAAAAGATGCCCAATTACAGATTTTTAATTTGCTTCAGAGGTGCTTCCATGAGAGCTAATTTATGCCATCTTTCATATCAATAAGGGAATTTAAAGTGAATAGAAAAGGAAATGGCAAAAGATGCCAAAACATAATTTTTACCACTAAAAAACACCTCTATCATTGGGGGGAAAATCTTAAAAATTTTTAATTACACAAGCATTAATCTGATTAAGTCCCTGGCCAGGTGTGCACGCTTATCACCCCAGCACCTGGGAGACTAAGACAGGAGGAGCACCGGTGAGCCTCAGCAAGTAGCAGACCCTCAACACAGTGAGACCCTGTTCCAAAATAAAAATTTTTAAAAATCAGGCTGGGGATGTAGCTTGGAGATAAAATGCCCCTAGGTTCAATCCCCAGGACCACAAAAAAGAGAAAGAAAGGAAACAAAGGAAGGAAAGGAAGGAAGGAGGAAAAGAGGTCCTTAATAATTCTCAAGAGTATTAAGCTTTTCATTTGGGGGGAGGGGATTATATAATCCTTGACTTCTAGAGAAATCTGTCTTTTAACACCAAAATATCTAGGTCATAAACAATTTATCTACTATCTAATTCTATGTAGCTTAAATGTGTAAAATTTTATAAAAAGAGAGCATGAAAGAAAAAGGATAAGAAGTTATCTACCAACGAAGGGGTTCACACCCGTCTGTTAAGAGTCTAGTCCCCAATGCCAGGTCCCACGTTATATACCTGATGTGAAGAGGCTCTGAGGCTCTGGAGCTGTAGGCCAGTCACTAGATGTCTGTGGGGAGCTGGGGAAAGGAGGAAGCCCACTTGGGATAGGGTTGGGATGGCGAAAATTGTCTGAGAACAATGACTGTGACTCTGTTACTGCCCCTTCAAAAGGGGACCGTGCACTGTGATTGGATGAACTGATGGGAATGACTGGATTGGATTTTGATAAACCAGGTGGTGGTGAAGGCGTATCACTGTTAGATATCTGAATAAAAAATGAAAAGAAAATAATATAAGTTTATACATTTTAAAATGTAAGCCATAAATAAAAAGATTTGTAATTAAATATTAGGATAGTGGTTGGTCTTCAAACCAAGGAACTTTTAGACATTTTAATTAAAGCATGGAGTTTCAGATAATTAAATCATTAATGGACACATGTACTCTTTTTCTAAAAAACTCATCCATCTGAAAAGACTAAACCAATCTCCTCTCCTTTTATTCTTACTCATCTCACTTTATAAAAAAAAAAGAATCATTTCTTGAGTTAAAACTTTCCAGGGGCCAAAGATGAATTATTAGAAATGCTTAAATTGAACCAGGAACGGTGGTACACACCTGTAATTCCAGTACCTGGGAGTCTGAGACAGAAGGATTATAGATTCAGAGCCAATCTCAGCAACTTAGTGTGATCCCTCAGCAATTTAGCAAGACCCTGTTTCAAAATAAAAAAATAAATAAATAAAACAGGGTTTGGGGTGTACCGTGGAGGTAGAATGCCTTTGAGTTCAAACTGGTATGAAGAGAGCAACTGACTCTAATAATCCTTTCGCAAACTAGATGTTTCCCGATATTTTAGTTTTCAACAAAACCCAGGGAAGATCTAATCCAGTTATTTCCAAACACATCATTTAAAAATAACAATGATAAATCTTTATATGACTGTTAGGTATTTCACTCAGAAGAAGTTCAAAGTTTTAAGTGATAGTGACATAATACTACTCTCTTCCCTCCATCTACCTATATATACAAACAAGATGTCTCAGCACATACATCTTAGAAAAATTAAAAACAGTATTGGGACTGTTGCTAAAATTTACTTCTTTTTGTCAATACATAATATTCATCTAGGGATACATAAAACTTTTTAAATTGCAATATAATTCTGGTATTTATGTTCAATGATTTTTAATAAAAATTCACACGTACGTTGTTTTGATCAGCTCAATACTATTAATAAAAATTCAGAAGAAAAAATTGACATTTAAAGCCTTGTCATAGCAAGAACATTTTTTATTTCAATTAAAAAATTATATGCCTATTTCTGAACATGCTTTTCAAGCAACCGTATTGCATGAAGATAAAACTCTATTATAAAGGCAATAGCAAAATGAGTTCAAGAAGAAAAAGGAATGATAAAAATCTGACTACTGAGGAGGAGCTACTGTATTTTTTAATGGACAGTGGGATATCAGAACATGACCAAGACATTATGATGGAGTAACAAAACATTACATTTCTTAAATACTGATTTAAGGAGCAATGTAGCAAGGCAACTTAAACCCACCAATTTTGATAACATGCTGAAAACTATGTTCTTTACAAGTCTTTTTAGAGTTTTAATGTCAGCCCGAAATACAGAAGGGGATCTACAGATTTCCAAATTCTTTTGTGGAATATATGAGTGAAAAACCTACAAAAGTACTGTATTTTTTATCTCTAAGTTTTTCCCTTACATTGTGAGAAACTGTCCATTTCTTATGGAAGAGAACAGATCTACATTTATTTTACAAATATAAGATGAATAAAAACTTAAGTAGTAAAAAACTGGCAGGAAAAAAGTTCCCCAAGAAGTAGGTTAATGCAAAGAATGCTCCTAACAGGAAGTCCTTCGCTCAGTCTCATGATGGATCCGACTTTAAACAACTCGCCTGGTTTATCATGTCAAAGTCAAAGCCAACAGTCATTTGGGGGAAGAAAGAGGGACAAGTACACAAAATCACAGCTGACAGATAAAGACGGGGACGTGCAAGACCTCGGAAGGCATGCTGACCTAGGACGTGTGAGCAGAATAAAAACCAGTGAGTAGCACATTCTAACCTACTGATGTATCACCATACAGGACAGTGTTATACAGTCATAATGATACTTCTAAGTCATCGAGAAAGGGTTAGATAATGCTCTATTATATTCTGTGCAAGAAAAGAAGGCTAGTATTAATAATACATTCAACAAAGTTGTCCATCAAAGGTATTTTTAAATTATGTCAGTATTTTTCACTATGCAGGAAATTCACTTGCATAGACTACCCTGTTTTCAGAGTACAGTAGATAAATGAAGCAATACCTTATCCAACTCTTACCTGCTGGGAATTATCACCATTCCCTATACTGAGAGAATCTGAAGGTTTGTCAATGGGACTGTGAAAAGAAGAAGAAAAAAAAAAGGAATAAAATCAAGAGTAAAGTAATTCTACCACAATAAAAATAAACTCTCCCAAAGTCAGAAAAATTAACATTTTACCATCTTAACAAGTGTTTATTAGGTTAGAAGCTGAGGACACAAAGAGGTATAAGGTAAGATCCCAATCTTAGATAACTAGCCCTCAAAGAATTTACATCTAATTAGATTCTCCCAAAACAATGTCTGAAATAATAGTCTACAAAAAAGAAAGTACTACTTACAACAGATGCTACTCCAATTAATAGGTCAAAAGTCTAATCCATCATTTAGTGTTTTGTTTTGTTTTGTTTTTGAGGTACTAGAGATGGAACCCAGGGCATTCTACCTCAGAGCTATACTCCCAGCCCTATTTTTTTTTTTTTTAATTTTGAAACAGGGTCTCACTGAGTTGCAAAAGGCCTCCCTAAGTAGCTGAGGCCAATTGAGAACTATAAGCATCCCCCAGCATGCCCAGCTCATCATTTAGTTTTTTACATGTTATAAACATATCACTCATTACAGTGTTTGAAATATTACTAACCCAATTTTTCTTGGTATTTGAAAAAAGAGCATAATTATTGAAATGTATTATAAAGGTTCTTAAGAGCCATAAATTTAATATTTCTAGGTACTAATCATAATCCCAGAGAAGTCACATGTATATATGTACACATACAAATGAGACAAATAAAATATACTTTTGTTCAAACTAACTCAAAATAAAACATTAACAATTTACTTATACACCAAAAAGGAGCATCATGATAAAGACAGAAATTGATAACTTTAAGCCGGCGTGGTGGCGCACGCTTGTAATCCTAGCATTCGGGAGGTTGAGACCGGAGGATTGCGGTTTGCGGACAGCCTCAGCTACTAAATGAGGCCCTCTGCAACTCAGTTTCAAAGTAAAGAACAAAAATAGGGCAGGGGGTGTAGCTCGGAGGTTGAATGCCCCTGGGTTCCATTCCCAAAACTCGCAAAAAAAAAAAAAAAAAAAAAAGAAGAAGAAATTGATAACTTTAAGTCTGTTCTAACTCAACTGGCTTGAAGGAAAAAACAAATCTCTACAAGCAATAAAAGTGATTTAGTGACATCATTTCCATAACTAACTTTAAATCAGCACATGAACAAAAAGTAAGCCTTATTACCAAGGTGGGTATATGGAAAAAAAATTATTAATCAGCCAGGCTTGGTGGCACATATTTGTAATCCCAGTATTTGGGAGGCTGAGACAGGAGGATTGTAGTTCGTGGTGAGGCCCTTTGCAATTTAGTGAGATCCTGTTTCAAAGTAGAGAATAAAAAATAAGGCTAGGATTGTGGCTCAGAGGTAGAATGACCCTGGGTTCCATTCCCAGTACCGAAGAAAGAGAGAAAGAGAGAAAGAAGGGAGGGAGGGAGGGAAGGAGGGAAGGAGGGAGGGAAAGGAAAGGAAAAGGAAAGGAAAAGGAAGGGAAGGGAAGGGAAGGGAAGGGAAGGGAAAGGAAAGGAAAGGAAAGGAAAGGAAAGGAAAGGAAAGGAAAGGAAAGGGAAGGGGACGTACTGCAGTACAGGTGGCAACAGCACAGGAGTCAAGGGTCAAAAGGTCCTGCAAAGTTGAGAACTAAATAGTTAAGCTAACAAATAATATGGCTTAAATGACAATGGGATGTAAGGATGGGAAGGTAGATAGGACATCCAGAAGCCAAAGGAAATGCCTCAGCACAGAAATGAACTAAACAAGCAGTTCTGCAGAAAAGTTAACTTGATGGTGGGCATGAACAGATCAGAACGTAAGAGAGATAAGTGGAGATAAAGTTCCTTGCACGCGCACACGTGTGTCGGCATCTGCAGGTATTTACTGAGGACTGATCCCAAGGTCATTCTATCCCTAAGCTACACCTCTAGCTGGATTTTATTTTTTTAATTTTTAAAGTCTGACGAAGTTGTTTGGGCTGACCTCAAACCTGCTATTCTCCTGTCTCAGCCTGCCAAATACTAGAATTATAGGCGTGTGCCACTCTGTCAGGTAAAACTGACTACTCTTATAATACAGGGATACGGTTTCAAGTTGAAGAAAAGGTAGCCAAGGAGGCAAAGAGATGAAAGCAAAATGTTACAAAGGCAGAACTTCAACATCTGGAACCTGGTTAATGGTTCCAATTAATTATTATTTAGAGGCTAGTCTTATTACTTATTGCTCTTTAATGGTAATGGCTGAGATGATGAACCAAGAAAACATTATTATATAAAAAACAAATCTTTGGATTGTTCTTGGATTACAACTAATTCGAGTAATTTGCATCACCCTGTCTACCATTCTTCCTGCACTTTCACAAGCATGGACTCATAACACCTTATGCTTCACCTGGGAAAGTTTTATCCAAGATGCTTAAAAATTTCCATAGCAGTGTCACCAACTCAAGAAGAGCTGCTAAAAATCAAGAGTATGGCAAGATCCTAATAAGGTTATATTCCACTCAATCTTATTATACTCTTCTCTACTTGGTAATTCACACATTTGAGGAATAGTAAAATAAAAAGCTTTAAAGCCGGGCGTGGTGGTGCTCGCTTGTAATCCCAGCATTCAGGAGGCTGAGACCGGAGGACAGCGGTTCGCGGACAGCCTCAGCTACTTAATGAGGTCCTCCGCAACTTTGTGAGACCCTGTTTCAAATTTTAAAAAAATAATAATAATAAAAAATAAAAAAGGGCAGGGGGTATAGCTCGGAGGTCAAATGCCCCTGGGTTCCATCCCCAGACCTGCAAAAATAAATAAATAAATAAATAAATAAATAAATAAATAAATAAATAGCAAGCTTTAAGGACAAAAGTATTATTGGAAATTATTTTATTTTCTATGTTGGCTGTAAAAAGCCAATGATAAGTAAACCTGTCGTAAATACAACCATCAGGGGAAAAGAACAGGTAAACTTTGCCTTTATAGAATATATTTTATTTGGTACAGGCTTTAAATATATAGCAACATTTAAAGTATGATGTTATGGTTTGGATATAAAATAACTCAGGTTTTATAACCAAAAAGCTCCACTGTTAAGACAATGAGGCCAGTCTGCATGCCTGAAGGCGGGCATGGCTGAATGAGGTGGATCACTGGAGGCTTAGCCTTGGGGGCCCTATCTATCACTCCCTCCTCCCCCCACTTCTTTCTTCTGACAGGAGCTGAATGGCATTTCTCCACCATGCCTTGCTGTTGTGGTTTCTGCCTCGGAGCCAGCCGACTATGGACTAAACCTCTGAAACTGTGAGTCACATAAATAGTTCCTCCTCTAGGTTGTGGTTGTCAGGTATTTTTGTACAGGACAAAAAAAGCTGACTAAAACATATTCTTTGACTATTAAAATATGTTTACCTCTTAAATGGCACAACGAAGCTATTAACAAGAAAAGAAAAAATGCCTCAGTAAACCTAGAATGATTATAGTTGGGCAAAATATTATTATTGTTTTTTGGTACTAGGAGTTGAACCCAGGGACATTCTATTTCTGATCTACACTTTCAGTCCTTTCTTATTTTTTTATTTCGAAACAAATTCTCACTAAATTACCACATGCTAGCCTTGAGCCTGTAATCCTCCTGTCTCAACTGCCAAAGTACACCACTACACTCAGCTACAACCATTACTTTAATTGAAATTTTCTCATAATCCCAATACTTAATTAACTGAAAATAAAGTCTTCCCTTGTATATGCATGTGTACAGTAATTCTGTATATACCCGAACACAGAATCAGCAGAAAACTTCCTAAGAAAACCATGATTCTGAGATGTAAAATGTAGCAACTCACTCATTTTAATTAAATATCAAATTTTAGCCAACTTTAACTTACCCTTAATTTTATGCAAAAATAAAATTGGGGAACTGAAATCATGTATCCATAATAAAAGAGAGGGCAGCTTTCTGGAGATTTATTTTACAAAATGTAGGCCCCTCACATGGCACTTGTCCTCACGTTGAGATCACTACTTTATACCACTCCTGAATTCACCTCCATTTATCTACAGGCATTACCAGAGCACTGTCCTCTACAACAGTAGCTGGTAACTTTTCATAAGTCATACATTTTCTCAAGAAAAATGCACTCAAATGCAAAACTTTACATAAAATTTTTAAAGTTCACAGATTATCTCAAGGCCTATCCATGATCTAACAAGCCCTGCTTGGGAATTTCCTAAAATCCTACAGACTGTATCTTTTCTAAACTTCCATGCTCTACCAAGTAGTGCCAGGAAGCCAAGAACAGGATTCATACAATGACCACGCCCTCTCTCCTGAATTCATATGCTATTCTTACTATACTTTCAGCGTCTCAGAGTTTATACTCAATTTTAAAAATGGATACAGCCATATTTTTCTAAGAATTGCTTCTCCCTCTCAATGTAATAAAAATTGATAAATTCATGTATAAGTTTATCTTTAAATATTTCACTAGCTAATCCACTACTGCCACCAATCTATGGCTGAGGGAAGATTTTGATTAAAATACTATACATTCCTGGAAAATTATAGCTCACCCACTCACTGTATTTACTACCTGAGGTAATAAGCCTCAAGCACCAAAGATCTCCATGGTCAAATTACATATAGTATGACAGTTTCATTTAAATTAATTTGATTATTTAAAAAATTTCCTAACAATTTTTCTTAAGAATGTCAGCTTAAGATGTAGCAGAGAGGCTGAGACAGGAGGATCTCAGGTTCAAGGATAGCTTAAGCAACTTAGTGAGACCCTCAGCAACATAGTAAGACCCTGTTTCAAAGTAAAAAATAGGGCAGGTGGGTATAGTTCAGGGTAGGAGACCTCTGGGTTCAATCCCCAGTGCTACATTTAAAAAAAAAAAACCTGCCAGGCGTGCTGGTGCACGCTTGTAATCCCCTCGCTTGGGAGGCGGACACAGGAGGATCGCGCAGGTTCGAAACCAGCCGTGCCGGTGTAAGAGACCCTGTTTCAAAAATATAAATAGGTCTTGGAGTGTAGCCCGGAGGTAGAAGGGCTTCCAGGAACCCCAGTACCAGCAAAAAAAAAAAAAAAAAAAAAAATTAGTTTACTTATTTTAAATAATGATATTAAAATCCACCACACAGTATTACTGAGATTAAATGAACACGAAAGTCACCAAGTTTTTTATTCAACCTTTCTTTCTTCTAAGTCTAACTAAAGCTTAATACCTCTATTTCCTCAGTAGTGGCTTGCCTGGCAGAGCCACAGTACCAGTGTATCTGCATAAGCCATGATTCTTATGAGCAGGGCTGCTGACTGTCCTGGGCACAGTACCCTATCCACCTAACTTCTTTCCATAGTCTTCAGTTGGTGCAGAGAGTGTCTCGGTCTTAATGAAGGCATTTCAAAGCTCTAAACATTAAAATGAAGTGCTCAGTGCTCACAATCACTATCGTGTGGCTCCTCGTTGCCCGCTCTCAATACTGCACTCGCCATTTCAGAAACTCAATCACGTAGGAGAGCTGTATTCCTGCATCTTCAAACTCAATCTGAGAAGCCCTCAACTTTCAATATGGATGGAAAAGTAAAAAACAAATTCCCTTTTAAGTTTTTTTGTTCATTAAATGAGAGAGTAATAAAATATAATAGAAAAGTGTTATCAGGGGACCATGTCAGAGTCCCGTGAAGATTAGGAGCGATGGTGCTCTTTAAGATTTGCATTCTGGTTTAATTAAAATTAAGATAAAAATATATTTTAATGTCTCAATCTACGAAGTTTCAAGCTCTGCTTTCTTGCAATTCTTCTTGTAAAACTGTTACTGGCTATCTACGAATACCAAGAAATAAAAATAAAATTTTCTTTGAATTTTTTTTTCCTTTGAGAAATTTAAGTGTCAACTTACCTTGACACAGAAAAAACAAACAAAAAACTATTTCCTTTTTTTTTTTTCCCCAATACTGGGAATTGAACCCAAAGGTATCTACCTCCAAGCTACACACAACTTTTTATTATTATTATTATTATTATTATTATTATTATTATTATTATTTAGAAACAAGCTCACTAAGTTGCAGAGGTCCTCACTAAGTAGCTAAGGCTGGCTGTGAACTTTCAATACTCTGGTCTCAGCCTCCAAGTACTGGAGTTACAAGCATGTGCCACCACACCCAGCAATACCCTATTTCTTAAATAGGACCATGAAAAGAGTTAAACTATTCACCATTTGGGGGGGGCGGGGGGGATTGGTGCATTAAAACACAAACAAAAAACAAAACCCTTCTTATACCATATACTTACACAAAGCATAAAAACAACGTCAAAATTTATTCTGCTCCCAGTCGTGGTTCTGTAGCCCTCGTTATGATCAAAATTATTAAGTGACTTCACTTGCTTTCAATCCACGCCCCAACACATACTCACTTCTGGCTCCTAGAACATTCTTCTCTGCTACTGAAACTGCTACAAATGTACTTGATGGACTGCCTGACTATACTTTAGAATGATGGCAGACATTAAAATTAGTAAATTAACCACAAATATATGTAAAAGCTAAATACTTAGTATAAATGCCAAAAACACTATTGATAAATTTTAATAGTTTTGATCTAAAGGAACAACTCAATTAATTAGAAATGTCAAGGTATTTTCATATTGTGACTAAAATATTTATCTCAAATAAATGATCAAAATCATACTTGAGTGAATAAAACACTAGAGATATCCCCATAAAAGTAAAGACTGAAGCTCAGTGTGGCGGCACACCTGCAATCCCAGTACTTGGGAGGCTGAGTCAGGAAGGTCACAGGTTTGAGAACAGCCTCAGCAACTCAGTGAGACTCTGAGCAAACTAGAGAAAACTTGTTTCAAAACAAAACAAAACAAAACAAAAAAAGGCTGGAGTAGCTCTGAGGCAGAATACCCCTAGGTTCAATCCCCAGTACACAAGACAGACACACACACACACACACACACACACACACACACACACACACACACGGACAAAAATGCCTACTAGCCCACTAGTGTAACACTGTGTTTTGATATTTAGCCTAAGGATTCTCCAACAGGAAAAAGTGGTAGAAGATCCAAACAATAACAAGGAAATAAGATTTAAAATAAATTTCCTGAGATGTACAGGAAGACTGAGGTATGCCATGACAGTGATTGGGAGGGCTCAATGTTATACAATACAAATTCTCCCAAAATTAATTTATAAATTCAATGGATTTCTGAAATATAAACAAACGATCAACTAATTGGGGAAAATCAGATTTCTGTAATTCACATGTAAATACTTAAATGAACAAAGGAAACAAATTCACAATTCACAAACATTTGCTCTATTAATCAAATATAAATTGAACTAGGAAAGATTATTTTGTTTTGCTTTATCAAACTAGCAAATATGTGGGAGGAAAAAAATGCTCAGTTCAGGAAAACAGGTGTACTCTCATACTTTGTGACCCGGAGTGCCGACTTCTCGGAACAATCAAAACTACCCAAAATATTTACATGACAAGATGTTTAGTACAGTGTTATGTTACCACCAAAGTGAATATAACATAGCGAAGAAACACAAGAGAGTGGCTTCATACACTGAAATATTTATATACAATGAAATTCCATGCAGCTTTAAAGATTATATTGTCATGCCATGGAGAAATATTTAAAATAATGCATATAGAGTTTTCAGATTAACAAGTCAAGGAATTATATGTATAATGGCCTAACACAAGAAAGAAAAAGACTCCAAGGAAATACAGAGTGTGAGGAGGATCACAAATCATTCCCGGTGAAAACTCCTGAGGAGTGAGCTAACATACAGGACTTATTTTCTTCTGTAGGCTCCCATAAATTGTTCACATTTCCTTCAGTGAAAAAAAGATGACTTTTATATTCAGAAAATAACAGATGTTATCTCAAAGAGATAGAACTATAGAAGTGGCAACCAATAACATAAGAGAGAACATACATCGCTTCATGGACACACAGGCTAGAAAAGGGTAGGTACAAATCAACGAAAGAGTCAACGTTCATCAGTCCAGAACGACTGTTTGGACTTAGCTTTTATTCCTAGCTTTTATACAAATAAATCTCAAATAGTTGATAGTAACTTTATGTTTTGCATTGAGGCCCATGTTGACATTTATATACACATATCCACATGTATGCATATAGAAAGCATTTAAAGTCTTTAATATTTAAATAATCTTCACTATCAAAGGGAATAAACAGGGTGTTCAAAAATCTAAACACAAGAATATGTTTGTGAAGAAATGAAATTCAACAATAATCCATGCAGTTATTAATGACTATTTGAAAAATGGTTCTTAGAGCTGCGTGTAGTAGGGCGACCTGTAATCCCAGGTCCTTGAGAGGTTGAGGCAGGAGGATTCCAAGTTCCAGGCCTACCTGGGCAACTTAATGGACCCTGTCTCAAACTTTCAAAAAAATTTTTAAAAAAAGGGCTGAAATTAGATCAGTGGTAAAACATCCCCGCATTCGATCCTCAATATGGGAGTGGGAAGTGGTGCCTACATGATTTTAGTACTAAATAGACAACGGAGCCAGGTGTGGTAGCATAATTCTGTAATCTTAGTACTTGGGAGGCTGAGACGGGAAGATCGCAGGTTTGAGACCAGCCTCAGCAATTAAGCTAGACTCTCAGCATTCTAGCAAAACCCTGTTTCAAAACAAAACTTAAAAAGGTTCAGGGGTGTAACTTGGAGGTTGAACGCCTCTGGGTTCAATCTCCAGTAATACAAAAAATAAAATAAAAATAGACACTGGACTATATATAATATTTAGCTAAATATCTAGCTACATGTTTAATAAGCATATATAATTAATATATATATTTAGTGATAACATTTAGACATCAAAACATCACTTAAATTTAATTTTTAGGATAAAAAATGAACAAAACACCTAATACATTAAGTTTAAGAAACATCCAGGATACAGGAAAAATTTAGAAAATTAACTACATGATATTCTGATAAACCATCAAATGAAGATACCGAGGACTGCTGTACTAGAGTGAGACTCAATACTACAGACTAGAAAGCAATCTGTTTAAACTCTGCCACAGTGTCATCTACCCAGAGCCATGCTGAAGTGAAGGACAGGAGACACCTTGTCCTCCCATTGGGTAATATTTTGAATATGGGATATTCTCATTTGCAGGATGCAATACTAGTTATTTCCAGAACTAAATACATTTAAATATGCGTGTCACTAACACACAACATTTCTAACTCCTACTCTCTCTGTGATAGTATTTTCCTCCCTCAGTATATCAGAGGAAAACTTCAATTAGGCGACAAAAGCCTTTTAAGTCCCAACATCCCTTCATTTCTTTTTGTAACAAAGAAGTTATTCCTGGGGCTCAGAGTAGTCTGTGAATCACTGCAAAAAAAATGAAGAAATCAAGAGGCTTGTCTGAAATGTTAACAGGGAGCAGTAAACAGAAAGTATTCAAACCCAGATCCCATGACCTGACACTTCCCAGAGAGCTCAACAACTGTGCATAAATAACAGACAATGTCAAGCAGGATTTCGCGTAAAAAGATGTGGAAGGAAGAGAAGAGAAGACCAGCAGCTGCGAGGGCGAGAGGTCTGGCTACGTCACCCTGAGTACTTACGTATCGTACCTCTGCAATGGTGTCACTTTGTTCTTATTCTTATCAACTGAACCCGTAGATAATTGAAGAAAATTTGGATTTAATTTATATAATTCTTGAAGTAGCTTCTGTTCATATTCTTGGTGTTTACCCGCCTAATGAAAAAAGAAATTAAAACTGCAGTGGGATTCACAAAATGGCTAGTATCATTACTTTCTGAATTATAAAATATCCTAAATAATACACAGATTTTTTTTTTCACAGAGTCAGAGAAATTTATAAGGACAGTGTTACAAAACTTCTAAACCAACAAAGTTATTTCATCAGAATTGCATGGTAAAAGACAAGCCATTTCATCTACCCTTTTATTATATACAGAAGTATATATAGAGAGAACAACTTCAGTACCTCAGAAAACTAGAAGGTCCATTTTAAATCAATTTTCAAATATTTTATATAATTAAGTCTTCTATAGGTCATTACTGAGTTTACTAAAGATCACCCCAAATTTACCAATCTCCTGTTTTATTTAGAGATTAACAATGTAAGTAATACACGTAGGAATAGTTTTACTATATTCTTCATGATCTTGGCACTAAGTAAAAATTTCACTTATTTTTAACTCCCCTTTCCCCTTAGCAAGAATAAAGCAAAAATTAGTGTAAACTCCAGACCAATGGTTAACAATTTACAATCAGACGCTTGTTTTTCAAAAGGTTTTGCTGAGACATAGTCATGCTCACTCACGTCTATGTATCTGTGGCTGCTTTCCTGCTGTAAAAGGCAGAGTAGAATGTTGAAACAGAGAGCGGAGTAGTTGTGACAGAGACCACATAACCCAGCTCCTAAAAATATTTACTAAGTGGCCCTTACACAGCAAGGAAACACAACTTGCACTGTAATTGGATAGGTGCAGATCAAAAGGCAACGTCACTAATGTATGGGAGGAATCGGGCAGAGACTGTGGAGGCTACACAAAAACAGATGACATGGAATTACTTTGACATTTTACTATCTGATATAGATCATGACTCAAAGGACATTTTACTCACCTTCAGAAATATTAAATTATGACCTAAATAGATGTTATGGTCAAACCAAAATGGCAGAGATTAAAAGCAAAGCAGAAGAGTGCGCAGGCGGGCTGGTTTGCGAATCGTGTCAGGTGCACTGCACGATGCATCGTTCCCTGTGCCGAGAGGCCACCTGCCGATTCAACTGGTCTACAAATGGGTCACGGACCTTGAGTTATGTAGTAACGACAAAAAGACCTGATTTCTACCATGATGTCATTTTTCAAATTCCCTTTCTACACACTGAGAAAGTGTCTTATCCCTTTCAAAGTAACTTTTAAATTCAGGTAGAGAAGAGCATGATGAATCCAGGACAATGCTATAAAATGAATTTCAAGTTAAGAAAAAATACACTGAGAGTTGGATTTTACATCCTCTAAACCATGAGAAGCCTGGGAAACTTTTTCTGCAATGTACACTTCAGGAGATACTAAGGCTTTCACTGGCCACAAAGAGCTCAGCCTGATATCCACATGATTCTACAGGGGCAGTTCATAGAGACAGCTTAAATCCCATTACAAATAGGTTCCAACCAACTGTCCAGATGTTTTTATTTTATTGTTTAAAATACTTTAAATGAAGACCTACTACTTGAATGAATCAACTGGGACTTAGGAATTCTTTGGAATTTTTATTTTAATAATACATGTGAGTAAAGTATGTTCTGCTAGTTAAGATTCAGTTTAAAATAGTTCTATCTAGATTAAAGAAAGTTTTACCTACAACACCAAAAGAGGTATTTACTGAATATGTAAGAAATTAGTACCTTTTCTGTCTCTGTCAAATATCACATGGACTTATTTTAACGCTGTTTTTGAATCATAAAGACCATGTCTGGGTTTGGTGGCACATGGCTGTAATCCCAGTACTTGGGAGGCTGAGACGGGAGGATCACAGGTTCAAGGCCAGCTTTAGCAATTTAGAGGCCCTCAGCAACTTAATGAGACCCCATTTCAGAACATAAAAAAAAAAAAATAGGGCTGGGGGTGTAGCTCAGAGGTAGAATGTCCTAGGAGGTCAATCCCTATTACCACCCAAAAAAAAAACCCCATCTGTTTAAGAAACTCCAGTGTATTATAATGGGATTTAATCTGTACTAACTCCAAGTCAAAGAAAGTAATACTTCAATTTAATCAACCATACTCTCTTTAAGGAGCCTTGCCAGACCTTCTCGAGTTCTCTAGTCTGATCTGGAGAATGAAAGGTAGCAACAAATGCCCCCCACCTTCTAAATGAGAAGTGTTCCTGCCAAAGTCCACAGCCACAATCTGAAGTCCTCATCTACAACAGGGAAGGGCAGCATTGTGCTTTGGTATAATCCGCATTTAATATGCCGTATGGTCAACATTTTTACTTGTAAAAGCATGTTTATACTACAAATTGAAAGGAAACAGGAGAAGAGGAAATGTAAAAAAGAACATAGGATATTCAGCCTTCAATTTACCCTTTACAGGACACTGACTCAATGGACACTTTCAAGGGAGAATCATTTTGTAAAAATGTTACTTTATCAGATCATTAGACACAGTATTATTTTCTAGCTTACTCTGTGAAGAGTAGAAATTGGGCTAAAAAAAAAAAAAAAACACCCATAATTACAGTATCTCACTTGACCTTCATTTTGCTGACAGCCCTTCAGCAGCACTTCCCTAAGTGTCTTCTCTGGTCAACAGAGTTCTGGATGTACTGGCTGTACAGCCCCCGCCCCTTTGCATCTATATGAGCACATTAAAGAGTCTGAAAGTTCTGGAACAAAAACAACAACAAAACGTGTATACAGTAATCTAGCATTTTCAAACTCAGCTGATGGCAGACCCTTTAACTGTAACACTACCCTGCAGGTGGGACATTACCCTGCAGGTGGGACATTGCCCTGCAGGTGGGACATTTAAGGGAATACTGTTTGGAAAACCCTACTTTAATAAATACCTGGTTTTGGTTTTTTGTTATTGCAGTACTGGGGATGGAACCCAGGGGGCATTCGACCTCCAAGCTACACCCCCAGCCCTATTTTTTATTCTTTATTTTGAAACAGGGTCTCACTTAGTTGCAAAGGGCTTCACTAAGTAGCCGAGGCTGTCCGCAAATTGTGATCCTCCGGTCTCGGCTTCCTGAAGGCTGGGATTACAGGTGCGCGCCAACATGCCCAGCTCATAAATATCCGCTTTTAAAAAGTCAAATCCTTAGTTTTTGCTGTGCCCTTTCAACTTATAAAGAAAACGTACTTCCTTCTGAGCAAAGTTGATAATTCACATGACTTTACTACCTGCATTTCCTCTTTTGTGAAGCTGGCTGCCTCATCCCCTAGTTCATGTAGATACATGCAGTCAGGTTTGGGACACTGCATGTTCTTTAAGAAGTAACTGCAGTATTTTGTTGTACCTAGAGATGCCTGCAAGGAAGAAGAGGGAAGAGGGTTAAGAGGACTCAAAATGTGAACAGACATCATAATGAGAATTTCTATGTTCAGTGTTTTTTCACTTAACCTAAAATGAAACACAGATATGACAAAACTAAAAGTATTACCAAGAATTCAAAGAGAACTGAACTATCACTAGTAGAATTTATTATAAATGATGCTCATAGCCAGGTCTGGTGGCCCACATCTGTAATCCCAGTACATGGGAGACTGAGATAGAAAAATCATAAGTTTGAGGCTCAGCAAATCATAGATTTGAGGCTCATAGCCTCAGCAACTTATTGAGAGCCTGTTTCAGAATAAAAAATAGTAATAGAAAAGGCTAGGAGCAGGGCGTGGTGGCGCACGCTTGTAATCCCCGCGCTTGGGAGGCTGAGACAGGAGGATCGCACAGGTTCGAAGCCAGCCACAGCTACTTAGTGAGGCTCTCAGTAACTTAGTGAGACCCTGTTTCCAAATAAAATATAAAACAGGTCTGGGAGTATAGCCCGGAGGTAGAAAAGCCCCTGGGTTCCACCCCCAGTACCATCAAAAAATAAAAAAATTTAAAAAAATAATAGAAAAGACTAGGGATGTCACTTACAGGTAGAATGCCCCTGGGTTCAATCTCCAGTGTCAGTCAGTAAGTAAATAAATGAATAACTAAATACTAGTTATTTGGAAGAACTAAAGAAAACACCTCAGTCTATGGTTTCCAGAACATGAATGCTCAAATTTTCTTCCCAAAACATCAGGAGAGAAGACAAAAATCTGTCCCATGCTATGAGTAAAAAGAGAAGATAAATTTCTTTGTCTAATTATGCCATCCTTCTTCCATTTACATAAAGCATTGCTTGTCAGAACCCTTTATTCAAACCTAAATCAAAGTTCAGGCATTTAATGACAACACATCAACCACTAAGACACTATACAAATACTGAGTTTTGCCGGGCGTGGTGGCGACACTTATAATCCCAGGCTTGGGAGGGTCGCGCAGGTGCGAAGCCAGCCTCAGCTACCGAGTGAGGCTCTCAGCAACTTCGTGAGACCCTGTTTCCAAGTAAAGTATAAATAGGTCTGGGAGTATAGCCCGGAGGTAGAAAAGCCCCTGGGTTCCACCCCTAGTACTGCAAAAAAAAAAAAAAAAAAAAAAAGTGGGTTTTAAATATTATCCCCTAACAATGACTGTCTTCCCATCTGAAAAAATAGGACCATAGGTAAAGTTGGAAACAAAATCTGCTCCCATAGGTTGGTATGGGTACCTAAGGAGCAATCTTCAAATTAATTTTCTTCAAGTTTAATATGTAAATGCTGGGCTTCCCTCACTTTATCTTGTCCCTTACCCATTAAAAGAAAAAAATCAAGAGGACCATATTACCTTAAGTGTTCTGCCATCTACTACCACATTGTTGACACACTGTATAGCTCTGAGAGCATCTTCTGACCGGATATAGGTTACATAAGCGCTGGCACTAGGACCCTAAAGTAAGAAACACCCCATCCCACTGTTATTAGTTTCAAATTAAACAATACTAAAAAAATTTTTAAAGAAATTCTCTTGCAACCTTCTTAGGGAATTCTAAAGGTCTTTACTACTACTGTTGTTAATAATAATGGCAATTATTATTATTAGTAGTATTGTTATTAGTAGTAGTAGTAGTTTTGATTAAACACTATACTAGTTCATTTAAAAGCAACTGTACTTGAACTTTATTTGGTTATAAATGGACTATAACATGAATAAAATATCATCTTTGGCTTGGCATTTATTTTTCTTAAAAAGTCATCTGACAGATTCAGGAAGGTTATAAAAAAAAGTTTAAAATTTGGAATTAAAAAATAAGGCTTAAAGACACTGTGTTAAATTATGTTCCCTCAAAAATAAATGCAATCTATGCGTATTCTACCTGCTAATATTAGTATAACAAAGATGTGCTATTAAGCTTTCCGTATTTAAAAATACTACTGATTATAAGTCATTATCTAATTCACAGATAGCCCAATAACAGAGTCAACTAACCTAGCCCCTTTACGCCATGTCTTAATTATTTTTGTTTCATTATTTCCCTCTTTAAGTCTTGGGAAGGTAAAATGAGTACCTTCAATCCCCCCACCCCACCAACAGAGGTCACTACACTGCTGAAGTAAGTTCTTGTCCTTCAGGCTTCCTAAGCACAGAAAGTAAACTTTTCTTTTAAGCAACCCAGGTCAAGCCCGACCCATAGGGAGGAAAGGCAAAAATCTCTGTAATTAGTTACCTGTGAGCCTGCATATGATGTACTATTATTGATGACAACTTTATGTATTTTACCAAACTTCCCAAAATATTCTGGTCGTTTTAAAACCTATAAAAGAAGAAGAAATAAGGTATAAAGTGTCCCCATTTTCATAAACTATCCTTACAATGAAGACATTCACCAACTCACCTTGTCATTAAAAGGAAAATAGTAATTTATAAAATTTGGTGGTGTGTGTGTGTGTGTGTGTGTGTGTGTGTGTGTGTGTGTGTGTGTGTTGCTGGGTATTGAACCCAGGGGCACTCTACCTCCAAGCACACCCCAGCCCTATTTTATTTTTTATTTGGAAACATGTTTTCTCAGCTAGGTTAGAGTCTCGCTAAGTTGCTGAGGCTGGCTTCAAGTTTCGGCATCTTCCTGTCTCAGCATCCCAGGTACTAGGATTTTAAGTATGAGCCACCATGCCTGGTCTAAAGCTTTCAAATAAATATGATACTGTCAAATAAATGTGATACTTCCTAATTGCAATTTAGGTAGAATTCTACAAAAGCCATTCCTGTGTAACCTACTGAATAGAAATTGAGACTCAAAAATATTGGGATCATCTATTATGTTCTAGTATCAATACCAATAATCTATGGATCTTATCTTTACAGTATTCCTTTTTTGGGGGAAGGGATGGTATTGAGGATTGAACTCAGGGACATTCTACCTCCCAGCTATAACCACAGCCCAATTTTTATTTTTTATTTTGAAATAGGGTCTCGCTAAGTTGTTGAGGGCTAGCCTCAAACCTGTGGTCCTCCTGGCTCAGACTCCCAAGTACTAGGATTACAAGTGGCGCCACCAAGCCCAGCTACCTTCACAGTATTCTAAAACACAAAACAGATAAAAGATTTTAATTGTATTCTCATTCGTTGATGATCCTTATGAGAAAGTAATTTTCAAAACAATAGCCAAACCTATATATTAAGCGCAAAAACAAAAACAAAGGAGAGAGGTAAAGATACTCTTTCTTCATAAATTCAATGTATATTAAGACACTGTTCATAAATTTCAAATATAATAACAGAGTATCCCCTCAAGATTCCATACTCAGGGTTTCATCATTGTGTATACAGTTTCCAATGTCAACCAATTTTACCATTTCTCAACTGTCTCCTAAGACTCTCTTTCTGGTAAGGTACATTTGGGGAGGGGTATTCATTTTTTTCTCTATATCTGGTTACTTCTTGGGGGTTACTTCCCCTCAGACTTACATCTCCATTACTTTACCTTACCCCACAAATTTACTTCTTAACCTTGGCTAATTTGATCAGGATATAATTTCATACAAAAACCTCTCCTATGTCTTGCAACTTCTCAACACTAACTTTTTTCTTTTATACTGGAGATTGAACCCAGGGATATTCTACCTCTGAGTTATACCCCCAGATCTTTTATGTTGTGTTTTGAAACAGGGTCTTGCTAAATTGCTGAAGCTGGCCTTGAACTTGAAATCCTCCTAGCTCAGCTTCTCACACTTGTTACTGGGATAAGTGTTTATTAAAATTTGCTGTTTTCCTAGAATACAACCTTACCGTTCTCTCCAGACATAAAGCTCTCTCCAAATGTATGCTTCCTGCCTGTCAAGTATATGTAAAATATTTCTTTCTATTCACATTTAAGCTGGATTCTACCCCTTCCTCTCGGTAATGGGAATTGAATTGAGGATTCCACACATGCTAGGCAAGTATTCTACCACTGAGCTACACTACCCTTCACTTATATTTAATATCCCACATATTTATAATTTAGCTATATGTTCTGTATCTGATAGAATCAAAGCTTAGTTAAAAAATCTATGGCTGGTGTCATTAACTCTTAAGTCTTCACTTAATATATACTAATCAATCATCATCATCTTTTATTTTAGCAATCACAAGGTTGTTATGCTTGCTACAGCCAAATCTAATGGATTAAAAACTAACAGGAGCAGAGCAGGTGGAGCATGCCTGTAATCCCAGGACTTGAAAATCTAAGCCCAGAGGGCTGCATGTTTGAGGCTGGCCTTAGCAACTTAGCAAAACCCTATTTCAAAATAAAAAGGGTTGAGGGTGTAGCTTGAAAGTAGAATGTTCCTGGGTTTAATCCCCAGTACCCCCCCCAAAGCAAACAAAAAGCCCCCCCCCCAAAACCCAGTAAAGTGATTATACTGGTTTTCAATAATTTTTCCTAAGAATCCCTTACTGGACAGGATAATAATGGTAACTAAAGCAACAATGCTCAGATTGTTTATAGCCAAGTCTCAAGGGATGAGAGATAAATAAGGGCAGGTATAGTTTGAAAAAGATTTTCTGGCCAGAGGAGTTTGAAACTGCATTCACCGTGCCAGCCCGGTGCATACTAACCCAGCAAAGGGCCTCAGAGCTAATACGCCTGCCCCAAAGGCTGGCCAGGGGCGGTACTGCCTCAGCATCTCAAACGTGTGAGTGAGTTTATGGTAGTCATTCTCAATGAAAGAGGCACTCTGGGAAACACTGTTAAAGGAAGTGACTGGAGACATTAACGGCATTCGGGGGATGGAGTCAGATTCAGTGATCTATAAGTCTCAAGCTGGCCCTGCACAACAGGGTCCTCCCATGCAACCTGGAATGTCCTCTCCAACATTTAGACAGGAGAGAAAACTGCTCAAAATCAAGTCAACTCAGAAACACTCCACATTATAAATAATGCAAAGCATTTCCCCCATTTTCATATGCAGTAAATTTGTAGGATTATATGAAATTAAGGGAAACGTGTACTGTACATAAAATTTTACTAAATTTTCAACAACAAAAAATGGTACCCAAATCGCCAATATATACATACACCTGCAACAACCTGCATTTGTAGCTGTCACATTCAGTGAGTCTACAAATAGGTGTAAAAATGTTATTACTTTATTCTGCAGTGTAAAAACATTACTTCAAAAACTTGGATACAGGCTAGGCATGGTGGCACATGCTTATAAACCTGGGAGGCTGAGACAGGAGGACTGCGGTTCGCAGACAACCTCAGCTACTTAGGCCCCTTACAACTCAGTGAGACCCTGTTTCAAAATAAAGAATAAAAAATAAGGCTGTGGGTGTCACTTGCAGGTAGAACCCAACTGGCTTCCACCCCCAGTACCACAAAATAAATGAATAAATAAATAAAAATAACTTGGATACAAACACAAGCCATTCAGAGAAAGAATTAAAATGCACACTCAGATCCAGTAGGTCTGCAGCAGGGCCTGAGAATATGCCTAGTAAGTCAAGCCTTTGGCCCAGAGACCAAATCCTGAAAAAAGGTTCTTGGCATTCATGTGTAGATACCTCTTTTTATAGTTATTCTCCTTTATTTGCATATTTTTGCATACCATTATTTGCATATTTTATGTGGCTATAAACAAAATATGTGGAGACATTATCAATGTCATTTTATGAAAGTAAAGGGGTAATATACAAAACGGGGTTTTAAAAAAGGATGAAATAAATGTGATAAAATTGAAAATCATGCATTTACAGAAATAGTTTCTGAGAACCACTGTAGTATAACATCTTCAGAACAACATGAGGCTGGTATATTGTAACACTGACATGTCCACACTGAAGCCAGAATGGCATTTCTTCCCACTGCCTTTGGGTAAAGTGCAAGCTCCTTAGCACGGTCAGAAAACCCTGTCTGATCATCACCTCACCAACCTCCTCTCTCACCACTGCATTCTACCCTCCAGTCATACAAATCCGACTGCAGAGGAAGTCTTTCGCATCCAGAAGCACCTTCCCCGGAGGCAGGGAGGCTGTGCCTCCCCTCCCTGCGATCTGGAGCTACCCCTGTGCCTCTGCACTGCACAGCGCTCCTCAGGCTGCGCTCGCACTCTTGTAAAAGGCAGGTACTGTCTTGTCTATCAGTGCCATCCATAGTGCCTAGCACACTGTCCACTGAAATGTCTGCTAAATAACCATTCAAAAATTGAGCTGGGTTAGCACTGAGCAAAAAGAATTATTCTCCAAGTATTCAGAAACAGTTAGTGGATGATATGGAATAGGCAAATGGTATAACAATATACCATTTAACTTGAACCCTCTAGATTTCACTTAAGCATCGAATAAAATAGTATCCTAAGCCAGGTGTGGTGGCACACTCTTGTAATCACAGTGCCTGGGAGGCTGATGCAGGAAGGTCACAGGTTCAAGCACAGCCGCAGCAAGTAGTGAGACTTTCACCAACCTAGTGAGACCCTGTTTCCAAATAAAAAAAGTAAAATAGACCTGAAGCTGTAGCTCGGAGGTAAATTTCCCCAGGTTCAATCCCCAGTGCCACACGCGCACACACACACACGTATTCGAGTGAGTAATGAATACGGGGAGTAGACAGTGCTCTGACATAGCACATCATCAGTACACTCGATTTCTTATTTTACTACACAGTGGGCCAGTTTAGTACTAACAGAATACAGAAGGCCATTTGACAAACTTGATGAAAATGTCCTGCTAGATATTTCTGGGGAATGCAGGCAAGTATTTACTGATACTACACAGAAAAACAAAAAAACTGGTAATAAGACGGATGGTCAAGTAAAGAACAAACCAACCGTGAGTACTGAGTACACTAGAATAGGATCTCTGTTCCTATCCTACTTAGGCAAGTACTCAAGAGTCCTTTGTCTCAGTTTCTCCTTTGTAAAATGAAATGGGTGCGTCCTCACAGACAAACTGCTGGGCTGCGGCTCTCTAGTTATGGATCCTACTATTACATGTTTCCAAGGAGCTGTGTACTTATTTCCTTTCCTTTCCTTTCCTTTTTTTTTTTTTTTTTTTTTTGGTGGTACTGGGGTTCCTGGAAGCCCTTCTACCTCCAGGCTACACTCCCAGACTTATTTTATACCTTTTTTAAAATTTGGAAACAGGGTCTCTTAAGCCAGTGAGGCAAGCTCCAAAACAGCGCAATCCTCCTGTCTCCACCTCCCAAGCGCGGGGATCACAAGCGTGCGCCACCACTCCCGGACTTATTTCCCTTTTTATAAATGTCCAACACATGGGTAAACAAATTCTTTCTTCCCTCTAGTCCGTAAGCTGGTTATGGGTAAAGTTTGTGTCTGGTTTGATAACTAATTTATCTCCAATATCTGAGTACTTAGCACATGAGGTGCATACTCAAGAAAGTTATCTGTAGAATGAATGAAGTAGGTCTCTACAAATCTAAATATTTAGGACTTCTAAAACTTCCTCATTGGCTCTAATTACCAAAGCCTCTAAATTTGCTTTTTGTTGACCACAGGAATAAATAAATGAATATACTTGACAATATTAGTATGAAGCTTTCTGGTATACAAAACTGATCTTAAACTTATCAATAAATATTTATTATTCTATTTACTTATTTATTTATTTATTTTGGTGGTACTGGGGTTCCTGGAAGCCCTTCTACCTCCGGGATACACTCCCACGGGCTACACTCCCAGACCTATTTTTTTTACCTTTTTATGTGGAAACAGGGTCTCTTAAGCCAGCAAGGCTGGCTCCGAAACAGCACGATCCTCCTGTCTCCGCCTCCCAAGTGCGGGGATAACAAGCATGTGCCACCACGCCCGGCTATTATTCTTTCTAAACTAATATTTTTGTGGGGAGCAATACTGGGGAGGCTGAGACAGGAGGATCACAGGTTTGTGGCCAGTCTCAGCTACTTAGTGAGGCCCTCTAAACTTAATGAGACCCTGTTTCAAAATGAAGAATTAAAAAATAGAAATGGTGGTATAGCTCACAGATAGAATGCCCCTGGGTTCAATATTTAGTACCACACACACAAAAAATAATAATAAAATAAAATAAAATAAGGCTAGGGTAGAGCTCAGAGGTAGCATTCCATTCCAAGTAACTAACACACACACACACACACACACACACACACACACACACACACACACACATATTAAAATTACTACTTGGGCTGGATTTAAAAAACAGGTCATTTAGACCTTTGGTGAGTTCAAGTAATTACATTTCCATTGCTGGTCTTTACACAGACACAGAAAAGAGTATTCACATCACATTTTAGCGTTAAGGACAAAAGAGAATCATCATCCATTTTCAGACTAATAGCACTACAGAGAACTCGAGAACTCTGGTTTAACTCTTTAATTTTACAATGGAAGAAACTGAAGCCAAAAAAGATGTAAGATATTTGCCTAAGATCATAACTGGTAATTGATTTCTTTGCAATTATTGAAAAATCATTTCCTGCCAAGTCTGGTTGGTGGCACATGCTTGTAATCCCAGTACATGAGAGGCTGAGAGAAAGATCACAGGTTCCAGAACAGCCTTAGCAAGTAGTGAGACTCACTTAACCTAAGGAGACCTTGTTTCAAAATAAAATTAAAAAATAAGCTGGGGATGTAGCTGGGAGGTAGAATATCCTCAAGGTTCAATCCTCGGCACCACCACCATCACCCCCAAAAAAAAAAAAAATTTGTATTTTCTCCCTTAATTTCCTATTTTCAAAGTAATCCTACAGTTGAACACAATCAAGTATTATTTTCAAATAAGCAAAGAGAAAAAATGTCAAGTTGACCAAAAAAATCACACACACACACACACACACACACACACACACACACACACACACACACACACGACGACTTACCTCTGGGTCAGCTAGGCGCTGAGAAAGACCTACAACAAAGACCAGGTTTTTTTGTACAACACGTACACTAGCCAAATGTTTGCGGTTTTCTGATATTTTCTGTTTTCTTTCATTCTGTTTCTGTTTTTTCTCATTCTTTATCCTTTGCAGTTCTTCCTGGGAGAGTGGTTTGTAAACTGCTGGGTCTTCTGGATATGGCTTTAAGCATAAAACAAACATACAAGTTAGTATTAAATAACTGGAAAACTGCATGAATAATAGTCTAATTCTGGATGATGGATGTATGGTTGTTATATTCTCCCTTTTTCTGAATAAATTGCTTAAAATATTTTGTGGGTATAAGGGGGTGCTAGGGATTGAACCCAGGGGCATTCTTCTGGTCATCTACCCCGAGCCCTATTTTTTATATTGAAACAAGGTCTCACCAAGTTGCTGAGAGCCTCAGTAAGTCTTGCTGAGTTTGGACACAAACCTGCTATTCTTCTGTCTCAGTTTCCCAAGTACCAGGATTACAAGAACCACCACACCCAGCTTAAAATACTTTTGTATTTAATAAAAATTAAATGTTAAAATAGCTCCCATAATACCTATTTTTCAAACTTAGCACAGACCACTTGTAGCACTAAAATATCATCACTAAATACCATCATTCAATCTTGGTTTTCCTCACAGTATGTAGGATACAGTCCACTGGAAGATTAAGCCTCCAAGGTGCTTTGTAAGAGGCAAAGAATATAATTTTTCCCGTCTATATATAAGTGTTACATATTAGAATCAATAAATAATGAAAATTTACTATGTGTTTTAAAATTATTAATAAAGTCACATACTTATTCTTTAATAAGTCCCTGTCCTGAGAGAGAAGATTGGCAAATGTCTAGATACTCTGGTTTAGAAGTTTGAATTTAGTCCAACACTTAACTAATCACGTAGCAGTGGGCAGGTTAATTAGATTGTTTGCCTCAGTATCCTCATATGTAAAATGAAAATAATCTTAATTATTGTTGTAAAGATAACACTCGTAAAAGCAACTATTATTGTGCTTGGCACATAATAATGCCTCAATACACACTAGCAATTTCACTGTTGTGTGTCTTTATTTTTTCTTTCTCAGAACTATGGTATTATTTCCATTCATACTGCTAATGTCAGAGACTCAAATCAGAGCTATGGAGCCAGGCGTGGGAGCGCACGCTTGTAAACCCAGCATTTGTTAGGCTGAGACTAAAGGACTGCGGTTCGCTGAGAGCCTCAGCTACTTAGGCCCTTCGCAACTCAGTTGAACAGTTTAAAAAACAAAAAGACTAAAAAGTAGTGATATGGGTGTAGCTCAGAGGGACAATGCCCCTGGATTCCATCCCCAGTACCGTAAAAAAAAAAAAAAAAAAAAATTAGAGCTATGGAATAAGAGTGCCTGGTTTCGAATCCTAACTCATCCTATCTGAGATCTGTGATCTTTCTGCTGTGGTCTTCTCATCTGTAAAATGAGAATCACAATACTTTATTAAGAGTGTTCTATAAGAGTTAAAAGAGACAGTATACTTATGAAATGATTAAAATTGTGCCCTACAAGTAAGCATTCAAATATTCACTTATTATTATTAATAATAAATATTGTTAATGATAAATGGGGCACATTAAGTGCAATAATATTTTAAGCTAGATATGAAGATATAATAAAATAGGAACTACAGCTGGGTGTGGTGGCGCACGCTTGTAATCCCCGCACTTGGGAGGCAGAGACAGGAGGATCATGCAGGTTCAAAGCCAGCCGTGCTGGCTTAAGAGACCCTGTTTCCAAATAAAAATATAAAATAGGTCTGGGAGTGTAGCCTGGAGGTAGAAGGGTTCCATCCCCAGTACCACCAAAACAAACAATGGGAACTACAGCGTGTGTTGGCACACTCCCCTAACCCCAGTACTTAGGAGACTGAGACAGAAGGACCTCACATTCTCCGGCCTCAGCAACTTAGTGAAGCGCTCAGCAACACAGTGACATCTTATGTCAAAATAAAAAGTAAAATAGGGCTGGGGTGTAGCTCAGAAGTAGAATGCCCCTGGGTTCCATCCAAAAAAAAAAAAAAAAAAAAGAATACAGGAATGAGGAACACCAGAAACAATACAAATAAGCAAACAAGTGGACACAAGGAAGAGTGAAGGGAATATCTAAAACCTGAACCTTAGGATGGCTTTAACGTCCCTTTCGCCCCTCACGCTGGAGAACATGCCCAGACCAATGAGGACGGCAATCACAGTGAGGCTTCCTTTTATGTTCCTCAACTTCTACAAGTTTTATCCCAAGGTCTCTGAAAACCTGGTTCTTTCCATTTTATGCCCACGTTCAACTTCAACTTATTGCTTTATTTTTAAAACTCATATACTCTATAGTTTAGCCTAACATCAACTAACAAGCTATCTGATTAACCTAAAAAAGGTACAGGCATAACTCTTACGGGTCTCACAGGATGTAAGCACCACGCCATCTTATCCCCCATTAAGAAACCTGAACCTCTTAGTTAACTGGCACTATTTGGTGTGCTCCAACTTAACTGTGAGTGGGAAGCATACTAAAGAGCTGACCTGAGTCAGCCACACAGTTTCTGCATGATCCTTAGGTCTTTTCCAGGGTCAAATATAAAGTGAGCCTGGCTCCCTTTAGAAGCTAAATAGGTATGTGACAGATGAACACCAAACTTATATCCAAAATTGGAAATCTAGCACCACTAATTTTTTTTAAAAACCTGTATTTTTACATTAAAATTAAATAATTTCTTGCATCTTCATTTCCTCAATTCACTATTCTGTTGGAGTCATCTGAGTTTTTCTCAGTGCTTGAAAACTTTCTCTTCTCCACTCAATTTTCTGTACCTGTATTATCTCCTTCAAATCTTAACTACATGGATGATTTTAATCTCTTGAAGATATTTGGAGCTATAAAGACACAAGTATAAAACTTGCCTAACAAGTACAAAAATATAAAAACGAATCACATATAAACTAGTTAAAATATCCTTCTATCAGCTGACGTAAGGTTTCCATTTACGCACAGAATTCCAGGATGGGTCCTTTTCAAGGGCTTACTGCTGAGCTCACTTGAGAGCTGTTGCTGGCATCTGTAATGGTGACGACCCACTCCCTTACTGATTAAGGAGGAATCACTCATGTTTTATTTTAAAGTGGGTCCATGCATTGTATTTTACCAGTTCGTGATAAGTAAACATATTAAGAATAAACGCTGAGTAACTACTGCCACAACATTCAAATATATCATCAGTTAGACTCTAAAGAATAAGGTATTTATCAGTGCAGGCCTTTATGTGACAGAAGCAGGATACTAAGCATATATAATAAGAAACTTTATTAGTCTTCGATAGATTGGGGGAAAAAACAAAATTTAGTTATTTTTTAATTTTCTTTGTGGTACTTGGAATTGAGCCAAGTGGTGCCAAGTGGTGCTTATCACTGAGTTATAACCCCAGACCTTTTCATTCGTTATTTTGAGAAAGGGTCCTGTTAAATTCCTGAGGCTGGCCTTGCACCTGCGATCTTCCTGTCTCAGCCTCCTAAGGATTGGGATTACAGGCATCTGCCACTACACCTGGTGTGTGAGAAGCACTAATGTACCTTTAACATGTGTGATGTGACACGCTAAAGTTTTCCCCTTTATTAGCATTCTAACAATAACACTGCAAAATCTTGATTTAAGAACAAAGCAATGTAAAAGCAAAAAAAAAAAAAAACTACAAAAACATAAAAAGAGTAGATGAAAAAGTAGGCTGTCATCTTCCCCATCAAGCATACTACAGCCACACGACCATGTTGTGCATATGAGCCTGGGTTAAGCCATTATCCATTCTATGCTATTCCCATTTTTCTTCCCTTTTGAAATAATACTTTACCAGCCTTCTAAGTCAACTTTGTTGGAACATATGTGCCACATAACGAAAAGATACAAACACAAGAGAACAAGAAGACAAGTTATTTTACTACAATTTACCTTCCGAAATATATTTTATTACAGCAATTCAAAGGAAGTTATAAATGCTAGCTTTTTAATCTAAACACATCTGTGAAGTTGAATCACTGTTGTTAGGAAGAATTAAATGTATTTTTCTGGAAAATAAAAAATGTAGGGTGATTTAATCTGGCCACAAATGGCAAATACATAATTGGAAACTTATTATCCTTAATTTATCTGAAAGTTTCATTAAAAGGTTGAAAAAGTATGCATCCCATAACAGTTACTCCATTACACAAACACAACCATATAACTGCTATATAATCCCAAGTCAGAAAAAATAAATAAATAAATCCAATGAAATGAAGAAGGGAGACCGGCTCTAAAGACAGGAGACAAAGAAACTTAATTTGTGTAACTGCAGAGTGAAACCCACAGAGCCAATACTGTAAATGTTAAAGATGAACATAAAGAGAGACACAGCTGGCCAAAATTCTGACTGAAACACAAATTATTCAAGGAATATAGCACTAAGTGAAAAATCTGAAGAAGAAAAATCTTGCTTAAAGATAATCGTATATTATGTATCCAACAAATGCTAAAGGCTCTCTATGGAGAAGCATTGGGTATATGTAACACTATTTTTTGAGTGTTAACTTGGTGATAAATCGCCAAATTACCACTTAACATGTTTTCTAGTCTACTGTAGTCATTTAACTTCTTCCCTATGTGTAGCTCTGATCTCACTCTGATTCCAAATGCTATTTACTTGTGTCTTCCCTTTTATTTGTATCAGAGTTGCCAAAAATTTGACTATTTTATCGATCTTGAGAGAGAACAAGTTCCAACTTTTATTAAAACTTTTCCCCCTATTTCACTAAATTTTGTGCACTCCCTACCTTCCATGTTAACAGGGATTTTCTCCCCCCATACCTTAACACTGAAAATAAACTCATTAATTTTTGTTCTGTTTTCTAGTAAATGTTAACTTTTCTTCTACATAGCACTTTGGCTGTTCTCTAGATATTCTGAGAAGTCACACTCAAATTACTGATTCAAAATAGTTTATAATTTTCTTTTGCAGGGGGCAGGGGAGATACTGGAGATTGAACCCAGAGACATTCTACCTCCAAGTTACACTCCAGCCCTTTTTTATTTTTTGTTTTGAAAGAAGGTCTCTCTAGGTTGTGGAGAGTCTTGCTGCATTGCTGAGCCTGTCCTGGAACCTGTGATCCTTCTGTTTTTGCTTCCCAGGTACTAGGATTACAGATGTGTGCCACCATACCCAGCTATTTTTGTGTTTTTGTGGTCTCACTAGGTTGCTGAGTTTTGCTAAATAGCTGAGGCTGGTCTTGAACCTGTGATCCTCCTGTCTCAGCCTCCCAAGTACTCCTCCCTAAATTAAGAGTTACTTAGAACCATAATTTTTACTGTACAGGTGGATAACAAAGCCCATATTCTAAAAAAAATATGATTTTGATTCTTTATCCTTTATATATGATCTACTTTTCCATTCTGAAAATTCAGAGAACTTCTTTCTCCTTTGCATTCTGAAATTGCAATATAAAAGTTTATGCTGGGTATTTAACTGGCCCTTTGAATCAGGAAGCTTATCTTTTGGGTCTGGGAAATAGTTTTCAATATGCTACATTTTCAGGTGTGTGTGTGTGTGTGTGTGTGTGTGTGTGTGTGTGTGTGTGTGTGTGTTTGAACTAGGAATTTAAGTACAGGGCATTCTGTCTTTGAACTATATCCCAGGTGTTTTGTTTTGTTTTTTGTGTGTGTGTGTGTGGGTCTGGAGATAGAACCCAGGGGCATTTCACTGCCCTATTTTTCTTTCTTTCTTTTTTTTTTTTACTCTTTATTTTGAAACCGGGTCTCACTGAGTTGCAGAGGGCCTCAATAAGTAGCTGAGGCTGTCTGCGAACCACAATCTCTGGTCTCAGCCTCCAAATGATGGGATTACAAGTGTACACCACCACGCCCGGCTTTTTTTTTTTTTTCTTTTTTAGTTTTTGTTTTGAAACAGGGTCTTAATAGGTTGCTGAAAATCTCATTAAATTGCTGAGGCTGGCTTCAAACCTGGATTTGATCTCCAAGACCACAAGAAACATTAAAAAAAGAAGCAAGCGAGGGAGGGGAGGGAGGGAAAAGAAGGAAAAAGGGAGGAGAGGGATAAAAGAAATAAGGAAAAGAAACTAGGGGAGAAGGCCACTCACCTATTTAGAAGCTAGGATCAAACAGAAACATGAAACTCTCTTGGTTTTAAAAATATTCCTGACCCTGCTTTCCAAAACTCTTAAGCCTTTTTGCAGAAGGGCAGGCTTCCTCTTGTGGGCCCTAACCAGACCCTGCCTCAAGTTTGCTCAAGTCCTCTCAGGGCCCAGGCTCACAGCGGCTTGGTCCCTCGGCCTGCAAGCTGGGAGCCACGTAAATGAAGCTTCATGGGCCTCTCCATTTGTGGCTCCCTCCCTCCATGCTAACACTGCCACTGGGGGCCTCCCCGACCGAAGACTTGCTGATTCCTGACTGACACGCTCAGCCCATGGCCCAGTGAAGGCTTTCCTTTCCTCTCTATTAAGAGATACGCTTCATGAAGTCAATCAAATTCATATTCCTTAAGTCTTGCATGATCCTGAAAGCCACCACTTTCAATAAAGTAATTCAATATGGGCAGGCATGGCGCACATACTCGTAATTCCAGCTCTTGGGAGGCTGAGACAGGCAGGTTGCAGAGTTGAGGCCAACCTGAGCAAGACCCTTTCAAAATAACAAATAAAAAGGGCTGGGGAGTGGCTTGGAGGTAGTGAGGGACTGAACCCCTGGGCTCAGTCCCCAGTGCCAAAAATATTCAATATGACTATCTTCTTTGAATGAATAAGAATTAAGTTTTAGAACAGGCATAAATGCTTAAAACATAAAATTTTATGTAGATTTTGACCAAATCAAATGTTTTTATGTACCTTTCCATTCACATTTCTTAAAGTATATTAACTATAAAATATGTGTCCATGAGAGATATATGCATAATACATGTTAACTATATATAAATATACAAACTATATCAACATGTAAATAGATGTAACTTGCTGGAAGTGGCGGCACATGCCTGAAATCCATGGTATTACATGGGAGGCTGAGACAAGAGGATGACAGGCTCAAGTCGGCTCAGCAACTTAGCAAGGCCCTTAGCAACTAGTGAGACCCTGTTTCAAAGTAAAAAAAATAAAAAGGGCTGGGGTGTACCTTGAAAATAAAATGCATTCCTTTAGTTCCATCCCCAGTACCAAAAAAAAATCAAATTTTTATTTAGGTAATATACATATTATGTGCCCATTAAATTTTTAAAAATAAATAAAACAGAACACTGTCTTCTGAAATTTCTTATAGGGTAAAGAGACAGACACAGAATGTTGTCTGAAGTTTAGATATGCACAGCCCATTTCAGCTTTCTCAAAATGTGATGGTAATGAACATAAGAACTCTTTGATAATCAGAAAGTAACTTTTAAATTATACAGACATTAAGTAAGAGCCACATCCCACAATAACATGAAGATCCTCAAATCAATCTCCAAGGTCACAAATAAAGCCCTTTAAATAGAAATACCTCAGTCTTTACCTACCCTGCTAGTTCACTTACTACTGTAACCATGTAACAACAAAACCCAGAGAATGTTAAAAACTACATTATTGTTAAAGTTATAAGGAGCTTTCCATAATGCCATATTTCAAAGCAAAGACTTCAAACTTAAAATCATGTCAAAATGTCAAATGTACTTACTACTCAAAAGTTGACAACCTGGACAAGTGTAAAATGAAGATAGTAGTATTGCCTAGACTATTGCAAGGACTCAATGTATGAGCAGCAACCATCTTCTGAGCCAGGATTTCTCCTTCATGTGGACCTCTTATCTTTTCTATTTTGTACTGGACAATTAAAGTGAACCCCACACACACGGGATACATGGTGAGTGTTTCCAATTTATCATCACCATCATCATCATATCCAACTCCATACTTCTCTATTCCTAATCCCGAACAGCATGTCCCACCGACTGTCCAGCTCCTCCACAGAGGCGTCACGCAGCTTCACAAAGGTCATAGAACTGTCACAACAGAGCCAACACTTGACTCCGACTCCAGTGCAGTGTTCTTTCCACATCACAAAATGCTATCTATAATCTCACGTAAGGTTTATAGATTCTTTGAAAATCACTCAAACTCATGGGGGGAAAAGATACAGTTAAACTGTACAGTAAAAGAAACCTGTACAGTTAAAAACAAACTACTATAAAGTTATATTGAAGTATTTACCTTTCTACATGCAGGACAAAGCCCGTTTTCATCAGTGCGAATTCGATGCCAACAAAATCGGCAAATCTGATAGCCACAGGTGCAAGGGAAAAAGTTGATGTCATCTATCTCCAAGGGCTCCATGCAAAGAGGGCATTCCACAGGGTCTTCCTTTGCATCGGGACTGCGAGACATCTTCACGTTTATTAAAGCAGCAAAAGTTTATAATAATTTAGGGAAGAAGAAAGTTCAGCACTGAGAGCTAAATGGTAGAACTTGAAGACCTGCATGAGAATAAATAAAATATTATTTACTATTAGAAAGAAAGGCATATTCAACAATCAAGAGTCATATTATCAAAAATTTTAAATTCTTGCTTATCGACACAAAAGGCCTAGAATTAACTTTTTTGATTCAACAGAAATATAAAAAAACTTTTATTCTAGATGAAACATTTAGTACTAACGTACTGCACTAATTATAACACACCATAGGACAGTAAGAAAGAAGTATCTTCAGGTTTAAAACACACACTAAAATGACACATCTATGATCCAAAAACTAATAATTCTGCCACATATCTAAAGAAATATTATGCTAAAATGTGTAATATTTACAAAAATGACCAGTGAAAAAGAAAAACTTCAATCATCTTGGTTATATGATGATATCAAATTCTTGCCATAGAAAAGATAGGCTACAGCTAAATAAACAAATACACTATAGAATCTACTTATGATTAAATGATAATATGCCAATGAAAATTTCTGAGAAAATAAGCAATACATTTTACAGCAAATGTTATTACTATGGTAATACTACAAAAAACCTATAAGAAATAGGGAAAGAGAACAGATAGACCTTCATATTCTAAAAACATTTTTAGAAATTTAATATGGCACCTTCTGCGCCCCCCCCCCTTAGTACAAAGGATCAAATCCAAGGCCTCACATATCCTAGGAAAGTGCTCTGCCACTGAGCTATTTCCCCAAGGCCTGATATAGCTTTTGAGATTATAGAGAGTTGAAAATTTTTAGGTAGCAATTTAGGCTAAAGTCACTCCTAGATTAAAAACTTATTTCGGGCTGAAACTGACAGGCTACAGATTGATCTGAAATTTGATGCAATCCCCATCAAAACAACAGTAACATTTTTTACACATACTCTGACTAATTCTAAAATTTACACTGAATAGTAAATGCATAAGAACAACTATGAAGCTTATGTGAAGATGGACCCTCTCTCAGATACTGAACTGCCCTAACACAAACTTGCAGATATTTAAGTAATTCTATACTGGTACAAAAAGTAGACAAAACAGCAAAGAAGCTAAATAAAGAATCTAGAAACAGACCCATGAATTTGAGCTTTCAATTTTTTTAACTTTTTTTTTTTTTTTTTTTTTGTGTGTGGTACTGGGGATGGACCCCAAGGGCATTTTACCTCCCAGCTACATCCCCAGCCCTATTTCTTATTCTTTATTTTGAAACAGAGTCTCACTGAGTTGCAAAGGGCCTCACAAAGTAATAGCTGAGGCTGTCCCTGAACCGTGATCCTGCTGTCTCAGCCTCCCAAATGCTGAGATTACAAGTGTGCACCACCACACCCAGATGAGATTTTAATATTTGGTAAAGGTTACATAACAAATCAATACAGAAAAGACGGACCATTGAATAAACAGTAATAAACAGTGAACTATCCATGTGAAAAAAGTATTTAACTCACATTGAAATCAAGATAAATTCCAATGATCTCTAAAGAGCTACACATTGAAATAAACTATTAAAGTTCTGGAAGAAAAAATAGTGTTTTTTTTTTTTAAATCTTGAGATACACTAGGCTTTCCTAAGATGCAAGAATACAATTGGCTTAATATTAACAACATGGAAAGAAGAAAACAAAGTTAAATACAAGCAACAGAATAAAGGATATCCTCACAATATACAACGAAGAATTAGTGTATCCCGAATATCTGAAGAACTCTTACAAAGCAGTAAGAATAAGCAAATAAAGGAAAAATATAAGAACAACATGAACAGAATATAAAGGGTAGCTGATTATAATAAATGAAAAGATGATCTCTTTAAGTCAACAATAAGAACATTTTTCTTATCAGCCTGTCAAAGAAATGTATACACGTGAACACGCTCACACACACTCACACATTCCCCAAAGTAGAGATTACCACTGAGCTAGCCCTCTTTGCTAGGAAATGAGAGAAAATGAGAGCTCACTACCTTGCCTTGAGTCACACAGATGTAAAATGGTACAGCCCTGATTCCTTCCAAAAATCTTAACCTCAGAATCCGTGCTTCAATCCACTCCCTTACCTAGAAGCTCTTCTATATAAATACACATCTGCACCACACATTGTTATTATGTTCTGCACATTTCTGGCACCATGAAGAGATGCCGCACGAGCAAGTTACCAAATGTAATCACAGGAACGGTTAAATGAAGGACAGCCGGATGTTACAGAACACTAAACTCAAAAAAGGGACGACTGCTTTCTCTCATTCACTAAGTACCTATATGATCTTGGATAAGGCACTCAAAAGCTCTAGGTCTTGATTTTTTTCATCTCAAAAATGCCAATAAATGCAAACTTTGAGGGAATTCCAAATATAAAGAAATTTCCCAAATATAGTCCCTCTGAACTAAGCTTTTAAAATAATCTTTGAAATACTGAAGTACAGCTCAGTGGTAGAGCATCTGCCTAGCATGTGCAAGGCCCTAGGTGTGATTCTTAGCACTCCCCCCACCAATAAATAAATAAATATTAAAGTAATCTTTGAGCTGCCAACATGGCCAAGTGGTTAAAATAATCTTTTTGGGGGATGGGGTACTAGGAATTGAACCCAGAGGCATTCTGTATCTAAGCTATACCTCAACCCTTTTTATTTTGAAACAAAGTCTCACTAAATTGCTGAGGCTGGCTTTGAACTTGTCATCTTCCTGTCTTTACCTTCCAAGTCCTGGGATTACAGGCTTGTACAACCATGTCCAGTTTCAAACTAAGAATAATTTTTCCAGCCAGGCGTGGTGGCGCACACTTGTAATCCCCGTGCTTGGGAGGCTGAGACAGGAGGATCGCACAGGTTCGAAGCCAGCCCCAAGCTACTTAATGAGGCCAGCAACTTGATGAGACCCTGTTTCCAAATAAAATATTTAAAAAAAAATAGGTCTGGGAGTATAGCCCAGAGGTAGAAAGTCTCTGGGTTCTACCCCCAGTATCACCAAAAATAATAATAACAATAATAATTTTTCTAAATAAGCCCTCTCCCTTCACAATACCTAAGACTCAGGTTTTTGTTTAGGGAAGACCAAACTTATCCATAAGCCAGTCTACTAGTATTAGAATAAATATAAAACAGAATGAGGAGAAAAAGTATAAAGTATTATTTATGTAAGTAAAGCCAGTGAGTTCCTGGACAGGTTTGTGTATGTGAGGGGGTACTTAGGATAGATATAATCAGTTTTTTTTATTTAGTAATTCATTTTGAAGGAAATAATATTTATTTTCATATATACCATATAATCTTCAAAGTAACTTGGTTAAGAACATGAAAGATTTATAAGAACATATACACCTATAAAGCACGGTATCCATAGTTTTGAGTTTAGAACTCTATTTAAAAAATATATTCCAAGCCAATGGCAGCACACACTTGTAATCCCAGTAATTGGGAGGCTGAGACAGGAGAATCACAGGTTCATGACCAGCCTCCGCTATTTAGTGAGGCCCTCTGCAATTTAGTGAGCCCATTTCAAAAATAAAGAATAAAAAAATCAGGCTGGGGATGTATTTCGGAGGTAAAATGCCCCTGAGTTGAATCCCCAGCACCACAAATTATACATACATACATACTCCAGCCAAGATGTCCAACACATGAATAGATTACAAAACTCTGGGAAATGTACACAACGGAATTTTACTCAGCCATAAAGAGCAGAATTATGTCATTTACAGGGAACTGGATGGAACTAAAAAACATTATGCTAAGTGAGATTAGTCAGTCACAAAAAGTATAACATTGGATGCTCTCCCTAATATGTGGAAGCCAGGGAGGAAAAGGGTCACGGAAGAACTCTAGACAAAGGAGGAGAAACCACAGAGGAGCAAGCAAGGCGACCTGGCTGAGGGGAGTGCAGGGGCCAGGGAAGCTCCCCAAGGTGCATGGGGGTACATTCACTAAGCCAACAAGAGAAGGCGGGGGGGGGGGGGGGATGGGGGCCTGGGGAAGGGCTAAATGATGGTGTGCGCATGTGTGCCTCTACCATCTGGTACTCCATTAAGATTTATGACCGCAAAACACCAATAAAAATTAAAATATATATGCACATATATAAACATGTATATGACTGTGTGGTGTGTGTGAGTGTGTGTGTATGTTACAACATAAAATAGTACAACTACTGTGGAAACTAATTTGTCAGCTATGCAAATACAAAGAATTGGCGTATGATCCAGTAATTTCACTTCCAGCGATATATTCAAAGAATTGAAAGCAGGAACTTGAATAGATACTTAAATACTAATTATTATTATTATAGCATAATTCACAAAAGCCAAAAAGTAGAAATAATCTAGGAGTATATTAAGAAATGGATAAACAGAATGTGGTATATCCATTCAGTGAAATATTATTCAGGGATAAAAGGAATCAGATTCTGATCCATGCTACAGCATGCATAAACTCTGAAAACTCAGTGCTAAGTGAAATAAACCTGTCACAAAAAAACAAGTATACTATGATTTCACTTTTATGAGGTATCTAAAATAGGCAAATTTATAAAGACAGAAAGCAGAACGGATGTTACTTAAGTGAGGGGCAGGAGAAAACGGACAGTTATTGTTTAATGGGCACAGAGTTTCTGTTTGGAATAATGAAAAGCTTCAGGAAACATAGGTAGCAAGCAACACTGTGAGTATACTTAATGCCTCTGAGCTGCATACAAAATGGTTACAATGATGTTACATACATTCTATCAGAGTATTTACAAAAGTAAATACACCAAACACTTTTACATAACACACAGGACTCTGCAAACATTCTTAATTATTAGGTTGTACTAGTCAAGCCCATTGATCCTTTCTGAGCCAATCTAAAAACTGAATTTTTATTAAGTGTATAACTACACTGAAGAGTTGCTTAGAAATTATATTCTTTACTATACATAAACTGTAATTACACATAATTAAATGCTATTTATAATTACAAATATATACGTACTTTGTTATCTAGAATAGAATCTTAACAATTCCCATAAAATGTACACACTGGTTCAATATATACCCAAACTATAAGCTATATATTTTTCTTTTCTTTTCTTTTTTTTTTTTTTTTTTTTTTGCGGGTCTGGAGATGGAACCCAGAGGCATTCGACCTCTAAGCTACGCCCCCCTGCCCGACTTTTTATTCTTTATTTTGAAACCGGGTCTCACCAAGTTGCAGAGGGCCTCACTAAGGAGCTGAGACTGTCGCGAACCGCATTCCTCCGGTCTCAGCCTCCCGAAAGCTGGGATTACAAGCGTGCGCCACCACGCCTGGCTTATAAATTTTTCTAAAATTATAATGTAAGTTTAATGCCACATACCTTATATTTTACTTTCATGTTCTGTAACTGAAACTGTTTACTTAATAATTAGCCAGTCTTGCTGGCACAGTGTCAAGAAGCTCCTAGTGCGTCACATTTACTGACACAGCCAGGCTGCTAGTAGCAGTACGCACTCATATACTCATATGCAACCAACAAGCAAGAGGGTGAACTGTGAGATGCCACTTGTAAACGAAAACCCTCTTCAAAACAAAGAAGAGCGTTCTTAGCTGTCTATTGTTTCTGTATTAAACGCAGTATTTCACAAAGTGCGTTATTTATATAAACTATAAAAAGACAAAGATACTGAACAGTAGCTATAAACAGTTCACTAAGTGAAAGAGCAAGTGTTTAAATGTGAGCACCAAGACTTACTCCCTTTTTAATTTTGATACTAAAGTCCCAATATCTATGTACCATGAATACACAAACACTATGGAACTAGGACTATCTGTAATACCATAGGGAACCCAGGAATCCGATTTAGGTTTTAAAGAAACACCTACCTCAGAACTAAAAGTCCCCCTCACTAACGGTTCCACTGCGGTTCCACAGAAAAGCAGCTATGTGGAGCTGCTTCCTACCTCCCTGCTTTGCTAGCTATTGAGTAAATACTTGTATTTTACTTTTCTAAGATGTAAATCAAAAGAAGCATCAAGTCTTTCATATAACATGTCCCCAGAGATAAAAAAAAAATGAAGTGTTTTTATCTTATCCATCACTTTGTTTTTTTGCCAGTTGCGCTTAAGTTTTAACTAATTTAATATTGTTGTTTTTCACTATAAAAGTAAACGTTCAGCCAGGCATTTTGGTGCACACCTGTACTAGTAGTACTTGGGAGGCTGAGACAGGAGGACCAAGGTTCAAGGCCACCCTCAGCAACTTAGCGAGGTACTTAACAACCTAAGGAGACACTATTTCAAAAATAAAAAATAAAGTCGGGCGTCATGGTGCACGCTTGTAATCCCAGCATTTGGGAGGCTGAGACTGGAGGACTGCAGATCAAGGACAGCCTCAGCTACTTTATAAGGCCCTTTGCAACTCAGTGAGACCTGTTTCAAAATAAAGAATAAAAAATAGGGCTGGGGGTGTGGCACAGAGGTCTAATGCCCCTGGGTTCCATCCCCAGTACCATAATAAATAAATAAATATAAAAATAAAAAATAAGGTTGGGGTTATAGCTCAAAGGTAAAATCCCCCTGGGTTTATCCCCAGAAAAAGAAACACACACACACACACAGTACTAGAAGATATGATGACAGTGTTGCATAAAAAAAAAAAATCAATAAAGAGACAGATCTATTGAAAATAACCAGACTAGGCCTGGTAATATACAATTGTAGTTCCAGTTACTAAGGAGGATAAGGTACCAAAATCCCTGAGTCTAGAAATTCTAGACCAGAAGGACAACCTATCAAGTGGCACATGGTGGCGCATGCTTGTAATCTCAGTACTTGGGAGGCTGAGACAGGAGGACCACAAGTTCGAAGCCAGCCTCAGCAACTTAGTGAGGTTCTCAGCAACTTAGTGAGATATTTTTCCAAATAAAACAGAGATGGGAGGTAGGTACCCCTGGGTTCAACTCCAAATACTGCAAAAAAAAAAAATCTTTAATTTAAAAAAAATCTGCAGTTGAAAAATACAATGAATGAAAAAATTTACTAGAGAAGTTCAAAAGTACATTTGAAAGAACTAGCAAACCTGAAGACAGACTGATAGGGATTATGCAAACAGTTTATCAGCAAGAAGCCTCCATTAATGAAATCTCTACAAGTGTTCTTAAGGTTCAAAGAAAAAGATCCATGAGAGTCAGAAAGCAAAGAAGGGATGGTGAAGAAAGAATCTGGTAAAATTACATGTAAACTGAATCACATATATAAAAGTAAAAACTATCCAATTTGTCAGATTGAAGAAGGGTAACATAAAATGTGAGAAAATGTCAGTTTGGAGTAAAAAGAAAAGATAAGTTAGCACCAATTTTAGAAATGGCAAAACATTAAGGATAACCCCATCACCCTCTATGATCTACTAATTCCACTGACATCTGCCTTAGAAATCGGCAAGTCTGCATGAGGAACTGTGTGCAAACACTTGGAGCACTGTTCACAACAGCGCAAACTGGGGTTCCAACTGCCCAAGGAGGAGAAACGGCCTCTTCATAGTGCATCAAAAAATGAAAGCAATTAAAAGACTGAGATGAATCGGCACATGCCAACATTTGGGATGAAAAGGCTAATTTCAAATACTGGATATCAGCTTTCATTGGAACTTTTTCTCTTTATAATTATACAAGCAAAAACAAAGAAAAATAATATACAAACTACTCAAAGTGGTTTCCTCTAAGAAAATAAGAAAGAGAAGTGGAGGAATTGGAAACTTGAACATTATACTATTATGCTATTTGTGTTTCTTCAATAACAGCACATTAACTTTGATTTTTAACTTTTTTTTTTTTTTTTGCGGTACTGGTGATGGGACCCAGGGGCATTCTACCTCTGAGTTACACCCGCAGCCCTTATTTTATTCTTTATTTTGAAACAGGATCTCACTATGTTGTGGAGGACCCACAAGTAGCTGAGGCTGGCCTTGAACTTGTGACCCTATTTTGACCTCCCAAGTACTGCAATTACAAATGTACACCATACAACCGGCTTAAAAAAAAAAAAAAAAGGCTTTTGTCATTGAGTAGTTTGGTCTAGAGGTAGTTTATTTTCTAAAATGAACATTTACTTTTTTCCTTCTTTTTTTCTTTTCTTTTCTTTTTTTTTTTTTTTGTTGTTGTTGTTGTTATTGCAGGTCTGGGGATGGAGCCCAGGGGCATCTGACCTCCGGGCTGCACCCCCTGCCCTATTTTTATTCTTTATTTTGAAAGCAGGTCTCACTGAGTTGCAGAGGGCCTCACTGAGTAGCCGAGGCTCCGCGAAGCGCAAAGCGAGATCCCCTGGTCTCAGCCTCACAGCCTCAGGGATGCTAATGCTGGGATTACAAGCGTGCCCCACCACGCAGCGCTTCTTTTTTTCTTCTTCTTCTTCTTTTTTTTTTTTTTTGGTGGTACTGGGGTTCCTGGAAGCCCTTCTACCTCCGGGCTACACTCCCAGACCTATTTTTACATTTTTATTTGGAAACAGGGTCTCCTAAGCCAGCGCCCGCGGCTGGCTTCGAACCTGCGCGATCCTCCTGTCTCTGCCTCCCAAGCGCGGGGATTACAGGCGTGCGCCACCACGCCTGGCTCTTTTTCTTCTTTTTTTAAGTACTGGAGATTAAACCTAGGAATATTCTACTCCAAGCTACACCCTCAGACCGTTTATATTTATGTTGAAACAGTGTCTCATTAAGTTGCTGAGGCTGGCTTCAAACCTTTGATCTTCCTGTCTCAGCCTCCCAAGTATGCCACAAAGCCTGGCTGAACATTTACTTTTATAATGAAAAAAATTAAATCAGTCAAACCTTAAGTACAACTGGCAAACAAAGTGATCAATAATATAAAAAACTTAAAGCCAGGTGTGGTGTCACACGCTTGTAATCCCAGCATTTGGGAGGCTGAGGCAGGAGGATCACGGTTTGCAGACAGCCTCAGCTACTTAGTGAAGCCCTCCACTACTTATTGAGACCCTGATTCAAAATAAAGAATAAAAATTAAGGCAGGGGGTGTAGCTCAGAAATCAAATGCCCTTAGGTTCCATCCCCAGATCCATAAAACAAACAACAACAAAAAAAACCCTTCGGTATATAATTAGAGAATCAGCATCAAAATGTTTCATATTAATGCCTCTGTGTTTAACAAATTAAAGGCTAGGTCTGATGAATGTGTTATTAATAAGATAATATTAAATCTGCACAAAAATCAAGAGAGAGACTAATGTGCTGTCACACTTGCGGAAGGTGTCAAGAAAAAGAGTTTCCTATATCAATATATTTTCAACTGGGGGGGGGGGTTCTATTTGATTTTAAAAAAAAAATAAAGGAAAAAGGGGGCCTAATAGGAGGGTGTGCCTACTTTTAAATTTCTAAAGCCTGACCTAGACACATATTTAAAACAAATGTATCCAAGTATCCCTTCTAGTTGGTCTGGACTTAAAAATCTGTTCTTTTAGAGATCTTTCTATGTATCAGTTTATATTTGTAATGCATGAAACAAAAAAGTTAACTCAAGGATAAAGACTAAACTGACTTACTAGTAAGAGTATTTTTTAATTATTTCTTTTTCTTCTTCTTGGTGCACACTTGTAATCTCAGTACTTGGAGGCTGAGACAGAAGGATCACAAATTCACAGCCAGCCTCAGCTACTTGGTGAGACCGTTTCAAAATAAAGTATAAAAATAGGGCTGGGGTGTAGCTCAGAGGTAGAATGCCCTTGGGCTCAATCCCCAGTACCCCCCCCAAAAGAATCCTGTTCAGTGTACAAGTAGTTCATTCCTACTCCCAACAGAAAATGCTAACAAAACTAATATTCATGTGAAAAGTCTCAAAAGATAATGAGTATGTCAGAATGTTTTAGAGAATAAAACATTCGATACACAACACTAGCTCAATTGCAAACAAAGAACCTATCAGTCTATTATCTCTGCTTCACAAAAACTAAAAAATTATGTGGGGCAAAAAAAAAAAAAAGCTTTAAATCTATAAATCAATGCAAACACATTCAACCAACTCAAAAGCTGAGCTTCATGCCGGGCGTAATGGCGCACGCTTGTAATCCCCGCGCTTGGGAGGCTGAGACAGGAGGATCACACAGGTTCAAAGCCAGCCTCAGCTACTGAGTAAGGCTCTCAGCAACTTAGTGAGACCCTGTTTCCAAATAAAATATTTTATATTTTAGGTCTGGAAGTGTAGCCCGGAGGTTTTAGAAAGCCTCTGGGTTCTGCCCCCAGTACCACCACCAAAAAAAAAAAAAAAACTGTGCTTCTTACTGTAAAGAACAACAGTGAACGATGGGTGCTGTTTTATTCTTTAAATTCCCTTATAGATACATAATATACACATACTTCAAAACCACAATCTGAAAATAAACGTCCATGATCAACTATGTTCAAAGCAATTTAGAAAGGAACATCATATTCTTTAATAGCCAAATGGCCTACATAAGTAAATCTATAATTTAAATGGCTTCAAAAATTTTTTTGGGGGGGCAGGTCTGGGATTAACCCAGGGGCATTCCACCTCTGAGCTACACCCCTAGCCCTATTTTTTATTCTTTATTTTGAAACAGGGTCTCCCAAATACTGAGATTACAAGTGGGCACCACCACGCCCAGCTGGCTTCAGGAAATTTTTAAAAGACTATATATATGCATGTAAATCTTGAGATTGAGAATATTTGATTAATCAATTTTGAGATGAAAAATAATATTAATTCATCCACACCACTGCCAGTTTAGAAAGTAAAAGCCCCATTTTAAAATGTAGCACTAGCCGGGCATTGTGGTTAACGCTTGTAATCCCTGCGCTTGGGAGACTGAGACAGGAGGATCACACAGGTTCGAAGCCACCCTCAGCTACTTAATGACGATCTCAGCAAAGTAGTGAGACCCTGTTTCCAAATAAAATAGAAAATAGCCCTGGAGGTAGAAAGCCTCTGGGTTCCACCCCCAGTACCACCAAAAAATTAATTAATTAATTAAATAAAAATGTAGCACTTTCATCAGCTCGTGTGGTGGTGCACAGTCATCATCCCAGCATTCGGGAGGCTGAGACAGGAGAATCACGGTTGGCAGACAGCCTCAGCTACTTAATGAGGCTCTCTGCAATTCAGTGAGACCCTGCTTCAAAATAAAGAGCAAAACATAGGGCTGGGGGTGTAGCTTGGAGGTAGAATGCCCCTGAGTACCATCCCCAGTACCACACACACAAAAAAGTAGCACTTTAGCTTAGGCTTGAGTGCAGGCCTGTCAGTCCAGAGGCTGAGAGATCAAGGACAGCCTCAGCAAAGTAGTGATACTCTCAGCAACCTAGCAAGACCCTCATTTCAAAAACAAAACATAAAAAGGGATGGTGGTATAGCTTGGAAGTAGAATGCCTGAGTTCATTTCCTAGACAGACACACACACACACACACACACACACACACACACACACACACACCCCAAAATAATACATTCAAAGAGAGGCTTTTTTGTGAAAGGCTAGACCGTAAATACCCTATACTGTGTGGGCCTCATGGACTGTGGCAATTACTCAACTCTTTTATAAATGCACAGGTAGTCACATACAATATATAAATTGTGGTTGTGTCCAATAAAACTTTATGTTCCTGAAATTTGAATTTTGTCATGTCACAAAATACTATTATTCTTTTGATTATTTTTTCCACGTCCCAGGACTCAAAAAACAAGGAGTATGAAGAATTTGGTCACATACAGTCACCAGTAGAGACTTTTTCAATAAGACCCCTAAAGCATAGAATCAATAAATGGGATTGCATCAAATTAAAAAGCTTCTGTGAGCCGACGTGCTAGCACACACTTGTAATCCCAGTAATTGGGAGGGTGAGACAGAAGATTGCAGTTTCGTGCAAGCCTCAGCAACTTGTGAGGCTCTCCACAACTTAGTGTGACCCTGTTTCAAAATAAAGAGTAAAAATTAGGGCTGGGGGTGTAGCTTGGAGGTAGAATGCCCCTGGGTTCCATCCCCAGTTCCACACCCCCCCCAAAAAAAAAGCTTCTGTGCAGCAAAGGAGACAGTCAAGAACCTAAAAGAGAGCCTACAGAATAGGATAAGATCTTTGCCAACTAATCCTCTAATAGAGAACTAATATCTAGAACATATAAAAAAGCTAAAAGAAAAACCTTAATACTAAAAATAAAACCCAATTAAAAGATAAGCAATAGAAATGGATACCTCTCAAAAGAAGAAGTGAAACTGGCTAATAAATATAAAAAGTGTCTGACATCACTAGAAATCAGGAAAATGCAAATTAAAATTACACTGAGATTCCACTTAACTCCAGTTAGAATGGCAATCATTCAATCATCAAGAATACAGCAGCTTTTCCTAGCAAATAAAAATAAATTAAAAATACAAACAATAAATTCTGGCAAGGATGTGGAGAAAAGGATTTCTTTTACACTATTAATGGAAGTATAAATTAGTACAATCACTATGGGAAACAATTCAGAAGTTCCTCAAAATAACTAGGGATGGGTGGACATGGTGGTGCATGCTTGTACTCCCAGTACCTGCGAGGCTAATACAGGAAGATTGTAGGTTCGCAGCCAGCCTCAGCTACTTAACAAAGCCCTCTGCAACTTAGTGAGACCCTGTTTCAGAAGTAGAGACTAAAAAATAGGTCTGGGAGTGAAGCCCAGAGGTAGAAGGCCCCTAGGTTCAAATCCCCCATACCACAAAAAACAAAAACAAAAACTCCCACCTAGGAATGGAACCACCACACAACCCAACAAGAGCACTCCTTGGTATCTTTCCCAAAGAACCAAAGTCAAAATAGTATAGTGATACATGCATACGTATGGTTATAGCAGCACAATTCTTTACACAGCCAAATGACAAAACCAACCTAGGTGTCTACCAACAGATGAATAAAGAAAATACGGTATATAAATGCAATGGAATTTAGTCAGTCGTTAAGAAAAACAAGATTATGCCATTCACAGAAAAATGACTGGAACTGGAGAGTATGTGCTGAGTGAGATTAGTCTCAGAAAGTCAGAGGTACTACTTTTTCTCTTACTTGTGGAAGCTAAAGAGAAAATAGGCAACCTAAGAGAATTTAAATGACGCCGAGACTGATGAGTAGAGTAGTTGAAGAGGGTGGAGGGCTGGGAAAGGACACCGCAGCAGTAGTGGACGTATTATTACCAATTATTACCAATCTGACCCCTGAGGGGAGGGAGGAAGGGAAGGGTGTGCGATGTGGCGGTGAGCACACAAAGAGCTGTGCGCATGTATGTTAACACACGAAAACTCACAATGGCAATAACTGCAATGCACCAAGAAATTATGAGGAAAAAACAAAAAGAATATGGTCAGTGAAACAGTTCACCCAGTGTACTGTAAACCAACTAAGAAACTTCAGGAATTTGAACAGTCTTGGGTCTCATTCACAGCCATTTCTCACTGAAGAAATCTATTTAGCATTATATTAGGCAAATGAGTTTTCTCCCCTCTAAGCATTTACTTTTACATGAAATGGTATCTGATATGTATTTGGTCCTTGTCCCCAGGGCCTGTTACAGAGCAGCTCAAAGTTGAAATTTTCTAACAGGGATGTCTTGTTATTGAGAATTGGGATACAAAAGGAACTTTCCGCGAAGGAGGAGAAACCCCAGTGAAGCTAGAGAGGTCCTCTGGGGAGGGGCAGAATTAATGAAGGAAACACAATCTCAGTATCATGTACGAGGGAGGGAGTAGTGGGGAGGAAGTCAACAAAACTAAGTGCTGTGGGTACGTATGTCACTGTATCGCTATGAGCTCCATTATGGTGTGGGGCTATAAGATTATAATGCACCAATAAAACTACTTTAAAAAAAAAAAGCCCCTTAGGATTACACCTGGGCTCATGCTAATGAGATGACTAAGCCTAGAGTCCTTAGATACCCTTAGGATGGAGCTGGTCACAAGAAAAGCCAAGTGATATGCCGGGCATGGTGATACACACTTGTAATCCCAGGATGAGACAGGAAGATCACAGGCTCAAGGTCAGCCTTTCAAAATTAAGAATAAAAAATAGGGTGGGGAGTGTAGCTTGGAGGTAGAATGCCCCTTAGGTTCAATTCCCAGTACTGCAAAAAGGAAGGAAGGAAGGAAGGAGGGAGGGAGGGAGGGAGAGAGGGAGGGAGGAAGGAAGGAGAGAGAGAAAGGAGAAAAAAGAAAAGAAAAAACCCAAGCTGGGCGTGGTGGGGCATGCTTGTAATCCCAGCGCTTGGAAGGCTGAGACAGGAGGATCGCGCAGGTTCGAAGCCAGTCTCAGCTACGTACTTAGTAAGGCTCTCGGGAACTTAAGGAGACCCTGTTTCCAAATAAAATAAAATTTGGTGGCACATACTTGTAAAACAGGTCTGGGAGTATAGCCCAGAGGTAGAAAGTCCCTGGGTTCCACCCCCAGTACCACCAAAAAAAAAAAAAAAAGAAAGAAAGAAAAAGAAAAGAAAAGAAAGAAAGAAAAACCAAGTGACTGGAGGATGGGAACTTTCAGCCCCACCTGTGGAGCTCTGGGAAAGGGAAGTAGAGAGTAAACTCTACAAAATCTCTTGAACCACTCGTTTCATGACTTTCCATTGCTCAAACTCATTACTGGAGGTGCTGGGAAAGTGGTGAGCTAAGAGAAGGCAAGGAAACTGCGCACACTCCATACTGCATCTCTTGATCTGCCTGTTCGTCCATACCCTTTACCAGAAATTGAGTAAATGCTAAGCAAGTCTTTCTCTGAGTCCTGTGAGCTGTCCTAGCAAATCCAACCCGAAGAGGAGCAATATACGTACAGCAGGTCAAAAGTTTAAGTGACTACTTTAGATTGTTGTCTGAAGTTGGTGGCAGGCAGTCTTATAAGACTGAGTCCTTAGCCTGTGGGATCTGACTTTAGCACCAGGTCGATGGTGTCAGAACTAAATTAAAGGGTTAACGGGGCATGGTGGTGTACACTTATAATCCCAGTACTTGGGAGGCTGAGACAAGAGGATCAGGTTCTGAGCCAGCTTCAGCTATTCAGGTCTCAGTGATACCCTGTTTCAGAATAAAAACTAAAATAGGTCTCAGGGTATAGCTCAGCTGTAGGATGCCCCTGGGTTCTATCCCCAGTAAAGCGCGCGCACGCACGTACACACACACACACACACACACACACACACACACACTAGGACATTGTTGTTATCTGCCAACCCCCCCCCCCAAATAAATCACTTTACTTGCCTTGCTGAATTCACCCTAGCATGTTATGAAAAACGAGAGTACTAATTTATTTATTTATTTATTTATTTATTTATTCTAAGGATTGAACTCAGGAGCATTTTACCCCAGCCCAATTTTATTTTTTATTTATTTTTTTGAAACAGGATCTCACTGAGTTGTGGGGGGCCTCACTAAGTAGCTGATGCTGGCCATGGACCTATGATCCTCCTGTCTTAGCCTCCCAAGTACAGAGATTACAAGCGTGCACCACAACCAGCCTGGTACTATTTTATTTATTATTTTATTTATTCATTTATTTATTTGGTGGTACTGGGGTTCCTGGAAACCCTTCTACCTCCGGGCTACACTCCCAGACCTATTTTTATACTTTTTTTTTTTTTAAACAGGGTCTCTTAGGCCACACAACTGGCTTTGAACCTGCGTGATCCTCCTGTCTCCGCCTCCCAAGCATGGGGATTACAAGCGTGTGCCACCACGCCTGGCTGATACTATTTTAAAATACAAAAAATTATTTCTGTATTTTCACACTCTTATAATAAAATTCCACAAACTTGAAGTAATTTGATGATACTGGCTTATTTTCCAAATAGACAAAAATTAACAAATAATAACAGTAATAAATATTGACATTAAATATTCACCTACCAAACAATAATTACAATAAAACCAAGACCACTTTGAATCACACGTGAGAAAGTATTTAGTATCATTGTCCCTGAAGATGTTTTGAGCACCTATGGAGAATTAACTATAAGTTTAAAACTGAGTGAAGTTTAATTTTCATGTACAAAAGGAATTCCATCTGTAATATAAAAAATAATAATAAAAATGAAATATAATAGAAAATGAAAGCTCAATGAAGGTAAAGGTTTGGAATGTAGATAAAACATTTCTTAGATTCTAGGTTAATTTTTAACAAGAAATGATCAAAAGTAGACTAACAGCTGGGCATGGTGGCACACACTTATAATCCCAGCATTTGGGAGGCTGAGACCTGAGGATCATGGTTTGCGGACAGCCTCACCTACTTAGTGAGGCTCTTTGCAACTCAGTGAGACCCTATTTCAAATTAAGAATAAAAATATAAAAATAGGGCTGGGGGGAGGTAGCTTAGAGGTAGAATGGCCCTGGATTCCATCCCCAGTATTGAAAAAAAAAAAAAGTGAACTAATAAATTTGATATAACAGAGGAAGAAGCTGGATTTAATTAAAGAAAAATGATGAATATGAGCAATGGTAATAAGGAATAAAAGGAGAAAGGAGGAATAAAGAGCAAATATTCAAATAAATAATTAAAATCAAGTTGCAGCCAAGAGTGGTGACACAACTTGTAATCCCAGTAGTTGGGAGGCCAAGACAGGAGGACCACGTAGATTCAAGGCCAGCCTCAGTTACTTAGTGAGGCTCTCAGCAACTTAGTGAGACTCTGTTTCTATATAAAATATAAAATAGGTCTAGTAGTGTGGCCCAGAGTTAGAAGACCCCTGGGTTCCATCCCCAGTATCACACACACACACACACACACACACACACACACACACACACACACAATTAAATTGGCATTTAGTTATACAGTTACAAATATTTTTCAGATCACTTTTGTAATATAGTTATAGTCTTCCAATATACAGAAACATGTAATCATTACAATTACTAAAAAAAAGAAAAGTATATCTTTTAATGGAGGAAGTTAACAAATGAAACTAGTGATACTAATAATAACCAGTCATAACAACATGTTATAAATAACTGAACTATGCTATTATACTTATGGAATATAAACTGCACAGTGAATAGAACACCAGAACTTAAATTTCACCAGTTTTTTTTGTTTAGGTTTGTTTTGGGTTTTTGTGGCACTGGGTGCTGAACTCAGGGGCATTCTACCTCCAAGCTATACCCCCAAGTCTATTTTATTTTTATATTAAAACAAGGTCTCGCTAGGGTAATGAGTGTCTCACAATTTGCTGAGGCTGGCCACGAATATACAATCCTCCTGTCTCACCCTCCCAAGCACTGGGATTACAAGCGTGCTCCACCATGCCCGGATCATCAGCTTTTTTGAGACTAAGCAAATTGCAGTTAAGTGTTTTTAATACCCGCAATATGTCTAGAATATTTAATGCACAAAATATAAACTTTTAGAAAAAGAAAATCTTGCTTCAAAAGAACAAGAATAAACCAGGCATGGTGGCACACGCTTGTAATCCTCAGCATTTGGAGGATGGTGGTTCAAGGACAGCCTCAGCTACTTAGTGAGACCCTGTTTCAAAATAAAGGGTCAAAAATAAGGCTGGGATGTAGCTCGGGGTTGGAATGGCCCTGGGTTCCATTCCCAATACCGAAAAAAAAAAAAGAATAAAAATATATTAAGTAGACATCTGTATCTACTAACAACCAAAAAAACTGATCAAGTAGCAAAATTAAATTTAAAAGATGTCCCCTGAAAAAAGTGCTTTGTATAATAGATTACAGAATTACAGAAAAGAATGAAGGATAAAAGGAAGTGCAAAAACAGACTAGATGAAACTTAGATAAGTCTAATACTAAAATCTCAGTTTAAAAAAAAGCCCTACAGACCAGTCTTATAAAAAGACTGATTTTATAAATCCTTAATACCATACTAGCAAAACCAATTCAACAATATTAGACTGTTCCCAGAAAAGCAGGAAATTGTAATTCTCTGAGAAATTCTTTATCACCTCAATTATTCATAACAAAAAATGGTCCATCTCAAGAGATTCAAAAAGTTGCTTGATGAAATCCAATATTTTGTTCTCATAATATCTTTTAAATAACTAAGAATAAAAATATAATCTTCTATATAACAATTGCTATCTACTCCAATCTAATGACAAAAACATTAAAGAAATTTTTACTAAAATTAAGAATGTAAGATTATATCACTGCCAGTAGAACATTATTCCAGAAGTTGTAGGCAATGCTAGATAAAACATTTTTATTAGCTGGGCGTGGTAGCGCACGCTTGTAATCCCTGTGCTTGGGAGGCAGAGATAGGAGGATCATACAGGTTCAGAGCCAGCCTCGCTGGCTTAAGAAACTGTTTCCAAATAAAAATATAAAATAGGTCTGGGAGTGTAGCCCGGAGGTAGAAGGGTTTCCAGGAACCCCAGTACTACCAAAAAAAAAAAAAATTATTATTAGCCAGATATGATGGGACACACTTGTAATATCAGTATTTGGGAGGCTGAGGCAGGAGGATCACAGGTTCGAGGACAACCTCAGCAAGTAGTAAGATTCTCATTATCCCAGGAGACCCTGTTTCAAAGTAAAAACAAAATAGGGCTGGGGGTATAGCTCAGACATAGAATGCCCCTGAGTTCCACTCCCAGTACTGGGGGGAAAAAAAAAAAAGTAATACAGATCATTACTGCTCCTGCTGAGTTCATTCCCCAATACCAAAAATAATTTTTTTAATAAAAGGAAATGCCAAGATACTGTAAAAATGCAACTTTCTAGAACTCAATGAAGAAGAAAATCTAGCTGTCCTCTATAGGTTAATGTAATTTAATTTTAGTTAAAAACCTTCCTAGATGAATTCATGGGTAAAATCTTCAAATGTTTAGATGTTTGGTTTGGTTTTGGTGACACTGGGGATTGAACCAGTGGTATTCGAACTCCAAGCTATACGCCTCTAGCCCTTGGTATTATTTTGTTGTTGCTATTTTGAAACAGGGTCTTGCTAGGTTACTGAGAGTGCTAAATTGCTGATGCTCTTCTCAAACCTGTGATCCTCCTGTTTCAATCGCCTAAGTACTGGGATTACAGGCATGAGCCACCAGATCAAAGGAGAGCGCAAATCAGTCCCCCATTATTACAAATTACGCAGCTGAGTTTCCCACATCTGGGGCAATCACAGGGGTCAGCACATCCAGAGTGCAATGCATGAGCCCCACCCTGGGAAGACCACCTTCCTCATTATGGTACATTCTCTGCCAGGGAAATGTGATAACCCTGTCTTAACTTGACAAAAAAAAAAAAAATTACAAGAGAATTACTAAACAAGGACCTTCAGGAACATTGACATGAAAATCCTAAGTATCTTAGCAAACCAAATATAGCAATACCTTAAGGGAAATTATAACTGTGAGCTATTCCAGGAATAAAAAAAGTAGTTGAACATTAAAAAAAATCAGTAAGAAGCCAGGCATGGTAATAATGCATGCCTGTAATCTCAGAACTTGGGAGGCAGAGAAAGGAAGATGAAAATCACACATTCAAGACCTGCCCCCACAACTTAAGGTGATCTTGTTTCAAAATAAAAACAATCAAGTAGGACTGGGGGTATAGCTCAGAAGAGGAAGAATGCCCCCAGGTTCAATCCCCAGTACTACAAAAACGAGGGATAGGGACTGTGGACATCAGTTAGAGGTAAAATGCTGCTAAGTTCAACCCCTAGTACCAAATAAATAAATAAATAAATAAATATTTTTAAACCCAGTCAATGTAATTCACAATAGCAGAATAAAAAAGAAACGTGACCATCTTAAAAGATACAGAAAAAAGCATCCAACAAATGCTAACATCTATTCATTATAAAGACTTTGACCAAGCCAGGCGTCGTGACAGACCTAGAATTTCAGTAATTTGGAGGTTAAGACAGGAAGACTGCAGGTTTGAAGACAGCCTCAGCCACTGATGAGGCCTTCCACAATCTGGTGAGACCCCATCTCAAACTAAAAAATAAAACAGGGATGGGGGTGTAGCTCAGAGGTAGAATATCCCTGTGTTCAATCCCTAGAAACACACACACACACACACACACACACACACACACACACACACACACACAACTTTGAGCAAACTAGAAATATAAGAAAACTTCATCAGTCTGATCAAAATAACTAAAAGCCTGTGAAGCCCTTGTAGTTTCCTTAAAGTCACAAACAAGTCAAGAATGTCTGCTCTCAATTTACCCAACATTTTACTAGAAGTCTTAGCCACTGCAATAAGACATGAAAGAAATAAAGATATAAGATTGAATAAAAAGTAAAACTACTCTCTTAGAAAACCCAAAAGAAGCTGGGTGTGGTGGCGCACACTTGTAATCCCCGCACTTGGGAGGCTGAGACAGGAGGATCACAAAGGTTCGAAGCCAGCCTCAGCTACTTAGTGAGGCTCTCAGCAACTCAGTGAGACCCTGTTTCCAAATAAAATATAAAAAATAGGTCTGGGAGTATAGCCCAGAGGTAGAAAGCCTCTGGGTTCTACCCCCAGTATCACCAAAAAAAGAAAAGAAAAGAAAAGAAAAGAAAAACCAAGAGAAAAGAAAAACTATTTAAACCATGAGTTTAGCAAAATCATTGGGTATAAAACCAATATACATAATCCATTGTTTTATTAAAACACTAGTAACATTCAATGGGGCCAGGCATGGTAGCACACGCTTGTAATCCCATTATTCGGAAGTCTGAGAAAGGAGGATCGTGGTTCACTACTTAGTGGGCCCTCAACTACTTAGTGAGCCCCTCCACAACTTGGTGAAACCCTGTTTCAAAATAAAGAGTAAAAATAGGGCTGGGGGTGTAGCTCAAAGGTAGAATGCCCTTGGGTTCCATTCCCAGTATTGCCAAAAAAAAAAAAAAAAATTCAATGGGAACAAAGTAAAACCATAACACTACTTATAAGAGCATTAAAACATCAAATACCTAGGAATAAATTTAACAAGAGATGTGAAACACACCTACATTAAATCACAAAATACTGCAAAGGGAAATGAAAGAAGAGTGGGTGTTACAGACAACACAGATAGCAGTGCGTAAAAAGTCAGTACAGGTAGAGTTCCTAAGCAACAATGCTTGGGACCAGAAGTGCTTCAGACTTCAAAATCTGTTGGACATTGGAATTTTGCACAGACATTGCGAGATATCTTGAGGAAGAACCCATCCAAGCCTAAACATAAAATTCACTTAACTTCGTATGTACCTTAAATGCATAGCTTATTTTACATAATACTTGAAGTGCACCTGTACTGTGAATGTGACCCATCAAATGAGGTCAAATGTAAAATTTCCCACACATGGCATCTTATCAGCACAAAAGAAATTTTCAGATTTTGGTAGAATTTGGATAAGGGATAATCAACCTATATTTTACTTTACATATGTAAAGTATGCACTTCAATAATATATTAGAAAGGGAAAGAAAACAAAAAGTAAAGGGAAAGAAGAAGATTAATTTCATGCTGGGCATGGGGGTAACACAATTGTAACCCCAGTACTTGGGAGGCTGAGATAGGATCCACATAAGTTATTTTAATTGTTGTATAATTTAACTATAAATAACACCTGGGCCCAAAGTAGCACAATTAAAGTAATTATACCTAATATTTTCACTCATCTCATACAAGGACAAAGAATGCAATGCTGTGGCAATAAAGGAAATATTAGGTGAAATAATAAAAAATCATATGAGAAAATACAGAAAACTTCCTAAAACTCTCCTGAGGAAAATTATGATTTTTAAACTAATTAGAAAGTGGGTAGATTAGTGTATAAAATCTTAGTATAAAATCTTAGTATATACACCAAGCTAGTAAGAGGAGTTAGTTATCTAGGGTTGAAATAAGAAATGTACAGCTTAAACTTTTTCTATAAATGCATATACTTATTTCTTATATGGTTAAAGGTAATTTTTTTCTCTTAAGAAAAATACAAAATAAGACATATTACAATACAAAGGTAACTGACCAAACTTCACTCAAAATGGATAAGAGAAATTAGAAGTATGACAGTAGACATCAAGAAATAATTGTGCCATCAGACAGAACATGACGGAGAAAGAGGGGCAGGTTTACATGTGATACACAAGTGTCCAGGAAAAAAAGACAAATGACATGAAGTAAATTCAAACTTTAATGAACTAAATACACTAGATATGCCGGGCGTGGTGGTGCACGCTTGTAATCCCCGCGCTTGGGAGGCAGAGACAGGAGGATCGGGCAGGTTCGAAGTCAGCCGCGCTGGCTTAAGAGACGCTGTTTCCAAATAAAAATAAAACAATAGGTCTGCGAGTGTAGCCCAGAGGTAGAAGGGCTTCCAGGAACCCCTGTACCACCAAAATAAAGAAATAATAAATACATACATACATACATACATACATACATACATACATACATACACTAGATATTCAGGGCAAGAGCTTCTCCCCTAAATATTCTATTTCTAAGGAGAAAAAAAAAAAAAAAACAGCTGGGAATGGTGGTACACACTTGTAATCCCAGAGCTTGGGAGGCAGAGACAGGAGGATCACACAGGTTCAAAGCCAGCCTCCACTACTCAGAAACTTAGTGAGACACTGTTTCCAAACAAAGTATAAAACAGGGCTGGGAGTATAGCCCAGAGGTAGAAAGCCCCTGGGTTCCACCCTCAGTACCACACACACACACACAAAAAAATCTACTTTCATTTTTTTCCATCAGGAAATTTTCCAGACTTGAAGTTCATCACTTTTGAAACGGCAAATCCTATTAAGCACCTATTATGTGTGAAATATAGTACCAGGCACTTATCATCGATGATGATGGAGTTGTTGTTGGAAAGAGAAGTGTTAACGATTAATACATTTACTGTATGCTCAGTGACCTGCACTCTATGTACACTAGCACATTTCAGGTTCTTCCAGATTTAAAAATATACCAGCTATGTTCCACACATAGCTGTGCAAACTACTGTGCAGATCTTGTCTACGCCATGCTGCCACTAGTTTCGCATCATTACTATGAGACAAGCTTTCTTTAATCAACAAGCTATGACATGATAAGTCAAATTTCTCAAAACTAAATGTTTGAGGAAAACAGAGTGGGAGTGGTAAGGATGGAGGCAAGGAGAGGAAAATTTAAATGTTGGCACTTTAATTGAATTATAAAGAACTTTTTTTTACTTTGAAAATATAAAGTCATCTGTTTGCTTATAAAAGTAAAACATATTCCAGATTACTTGGTGTGTTCCTAAGATTTATTTTGAATATTAATTTGCAGACTTTGGAAGCAAAGGAATAATAGATTTCCCCCTCTCAAAAAAGCCATGAAGATCCCTAACTAGAAAATGTCATATTCACTTTAAAACTCCTGCCTTACTCCCAATATTGTACTCTCTAGTGCATATATATAATCTTTACCTTCCACCTAAAAAAGGATACAAAGAAAGAAAAGAAAAGGCTACAGAACTGACCGCTTGAGTCTGTAATGAAAGAAGAGGCGGCCCATGACGACCGTGAAAGACAACCAAGAGGGAACAACGAGAACGGGGAGGGCGAGGGCAGTGGGGACAGACGCTGGACAGGGCGCGTGGCTAGGCACTGCGCCGGCAGGGGACACACCAATGACGGAGAAAGGAAGGCAGCACTTTCCGTATGACGCCCAGGGGTGCCCCCGAGCATATGTTCACTCGTCAAATTATTGAGTAACGTATCATACTGTTTTAGGCATGAGATCATCTGAATGAACATATACAGAATTCAAAGTAGAGGTGACAGCCAATGAAATATAAATTTTGGAGTTAGACATATATGGCACCTTAAAGCTTTGACGTCACCTATACTTCCTCATTTAGGTTGATACCTCCCCACACACACACCCAAAAATAATTTTCTACTCTGCACTGGATATTTAAATAATCCAGACTTCAAAAAGCAATCAGGGTACAAAATATACATCGATTTTATTCCCTATTGTCATCCCTCCCATGGCTTTTCCCATCTCTAACCTCCAATGCCCTTCATCACTAAGTTCCAAACATTCTGGGGACTGAGCTCAGGGGTTTTCTACCTCTAAGCTACACCCTGAGCCCTTCTAATGTTTTTATTTTGTAGGAGGGTCTTCCTAAGCTGCTGAGGCTGGCCTGAAACCGAAGAGCCTCCTGTCTCAGCATCCCAAGTACTGGGACTATAGGCATGTGTCACTGCGCTTGGTTGAGGAAAAAAAAATTTTTTTTTAATTGGGGATCAAACCCAGGGGTATTCTACATCCAAGCCACCCCCCCCAGTTGTTTTATTTTTATTTTGAAACAGCCTCACTAAGTTTCTGAGGCTATACTCAAATTCATGGGCTTCTTGTCTCAGCCTCCCAAGTACTGTGATTACAGTGCCACCATGTCCGGCTTGAGAAATTAACTTTTAACAAACATATGCCCTTCAATTCTTATTCTAGATATTAACCCCCCCAAAATAAAAACAGAGTCCTTAGTGGGCTTATACATAAATGTTCATAAGCACCTTTGCTCCTCTTAGCCCAAATCTAAACCACCTAATTGTCCACCAGCATGTAAATTAATAAACAGTGGTAAATGCACTCAACAGAGTATTACAATACTACTCAGCAATTAAAAGGAACTGCTGATAAAGGCATCGTGGACACATCTGAAAAGCACCATGCTTAGTATAAGAAGTCAACTGGAAAATTATTTCATTAAGTTAAAATTCCTTAGTAATCAAAACTAATGATAAACGCAGAACAAAGCCCAAATATTTTGGGAGACAGGCACTGAGTAGGAAGGAGTCTGAGGAAAGTTCCTAGGCTGATAGAAATATTCTAAATCTTGATATGAGATGTGGGTTACAGTGCCTGTATTTGTCCACATGTATTTAAGAGCCGGGCGTGGAGGCGCATGCTTTGAAACCTGGTACTTGAGAGGCTGAGACAGGAGGCTCACAGGTTTGTGGCCAACCTCAGCCCTATTCAACTTAGTGAGACCCTGTTTCAAAATAAATAAAAAATAGGGCTGGGGGTGTAGCTCGGAGGTAGAATGCCCCTGGGTTCAATCCCCAGCATCACACACAAAAAAAAGTATTTAACACACACGGAAGATTTTTTCATTCTATGTAAATTAAACTTAAAATTTTAAAAAAAAAATTTAGGCACTGGACAAAATCTCTACTCACCTCCTTGCCTGCAGAACCCTTAGAGTTCAGCACATTCATTTAGAATTTGGCTGTGCTACTCAGTTGATGGTAAAAACTTAAGAGCAGGCCAGGAGTGGGGGCACACGCTTGTAATCCCAGCACTTGTGAGGCTGAGACGGGAAGATCGAAGGTTCGCAGCCAGCCTTAGCTCCTTGGTGAGGCCCTCTGGCAACTTAATAAGACCTTGTTTCAAAATAAATAATAAAAAATAGAAAAATAGGTCTGAAGCCGGGCGTGGTGGCGCACGCTTGTAATCCCAGCATTCGGGAGGCTGAGACCTGGAGGATCACGGTTCGCGGACAGCCTCAGCTACTTAGTGAGGCCCTCTGCAACTCAGTGAGACCCGGTTTCAAAATAAAGAATAAAAAATAGGGCAGGGGGTGTAGCTCAGAGGTCAAATGCCCCTGGGTTCCATCCCCAGACCCGCCAAAAAAAAAAAAAAGAAAAAGAAAAATAGGTCTGGAAGTATATCTCGGAGGTAGAATGCCCCTGGATTCAATCCCCAGTAACACAAAAAAACGTAAGAGGATAATAAGACATGTTCTGCAACTCTAAACCCTAAAATAATCAAAATAAAGCAAACCTTCAAAAAAAGGACTAGAAGAGGTGTAGAAATACAGAGAAGGGATTCTGGTGTTTTTTTCTTTAAAAAAAAAAAAAAAGAAAAAAAAAAACTAAACTATTATGGATACCAAACAATTCAATGACCACTCAAACTACTAAAAAAAAGTTGGCACTTTTAAGAAACACTTTATTCTCTTATAAAACTCATGGTTCCTAAAATAAATCAGTAAATAAATAAATAAATAAAAACATTTGGCAGTTACTAATTAGCATGAGAGTCATGACACATACCTAGAAATAGTATCTTCATAACTGAGACTAAATTTGTAAATAAGTTAAGTACCTGTGAAAGAATCATATTAAAGATATTTTAAGCCGGGCATGGTGGCACACGCTTGTAATCCCAGTACTTGGGAGGCCAGGACAGGAGGATCACAGATTCTCAGCCAGTCTCAGCTACTTAGTGAGGCTCTATGCAACTCAGTGAGACTCTGTTTCAAAATAAGGAATAAAAAGATAGAGCTGGGGGTGTAGCTCCGAGGTAGAATGCCTCTGAGTGCTCTGCAAAATATTTTGCAGCACCAGATCTCTGGTGCTGCAAAATAAATAATTAATTAATGAGTAGTCTACTGCAGAATCTACTTTTAATAAAATTGTTGGTTTAATGATTTGAATAAAATTCCTAAAAATATTCACTCAACCTCCCACTTGAGATATCCCTTGTTTTCTGATAAATGAACTAGTGACATTCTTTATTTTAAAAGACTAGTGAAAGTGGGGGCTCTTATGGCTCCTACCTGCAATAGCTACCCAGTGGGTTGAGGCAAGAGGATCATGAGTTCAAGGTCAGCATAAGCAACACAGCAAGACCTTGTCACAAAACCAGAAATAGAATGTATAAATTAAAAACTACATTCAAAAACAAAAGAAAAAGGGGTAGAGCTAATTACTAATCCCTTCTGAATAAATGAAGATACATAAACATGACAAAAATATTTTTATTTCCCTGCAATATATATTACCACATTACTCACTTGGCAAAGAATTAAAAATAACTTTGTAAACTGACTGCCACAAGCAGACAGAGACATATTTAGGAAGTGTCTACAAAATTGCAAGATAAAAGTAGCATATTATTCTATTCAAATTCTAGAGGGACATAAGACAAAAGAAGAACTCTGCTGTTCCAAGAATAGAAGAGTAGTACTCTTTATGGCTTTTCTTCCCAAGGATGCTCTATTTCATTATGCTAATGACCAATCCTAATTTTAAACTGGTTCTGATTCAACACATTAATGCAGAACACAGAAGGCTGCATGAACCAAATGTTCTGGTTAAGAGTTAACATGTTTCTAACCTGCTTCTGGTTTCTTCCTTATTTTTATTAAATTTCTATACAATGTAACTGATAACTTAAAAGAAAGCAACTTTCATTTCAAATTTTTACCTCTAAACAATATTGCTATACTTCTAAGTAAAACATTTCAAAATAGTGAGACCTAATTCTAAAGAAAATATATTAAAATTGAAGTGCTTATATTCTGTTGATGGCATTATAAATTGGTTCAATCTTTTTGAAAAAACACAATGCAAAGTCATAATGATGATGATATCCTCTGATCAAATAATTTCATGTCTGGAAATTAAGCCAAGAGCGAATAATTTAACTAAAAGAAATGCTGGCTGTTTTCAATTTTGCCTTACATTCAGAGTGCAGTTAATACAATTTAGGAGTCAATTTAAAGAAGCTGAAATCTCGTTTAAGTCAGTATAAACATCTGTATTTGCACAGAGCATCCAAACTGACTCGCTGTACTCCCCAGGTGTTATCTGTGTGATAGAAAAATCAATGGAATCTACAGAATAAAACTTTATCACAGCCAAGAGTAAGTCAACAGCAAGCAGAATTCCACATTTCATGTCTCATCACTGGAAGAAGAAGGCTCAAAAACAAAAGTTGTCAACATCACAGCTAATGAGAAGGATGCAAGGACTCTGAAACTCACTGTGTTAGGTAACATTTTAGAGAAGGAAAGGATGGCTTGTTGTGGTGCTGGGGTTGAGTCTGGGGGCATTCTACCTCTGAGCTACACCCCTAGCCCTTTTAATTTTCTTTCTTTCTTTTTTCTTTTTTTTTTTTTTTTTTTTTTTTTTTTTGGCGGTACTGGGGTTCCTGGAAGCCTTTCTATCCCCGGGCTACACTCCCAGACCTATTTTTTATTTGGAAACACGGTCTCCTAAGCCAGAGCGCGCAGCTGGCTTTGAACCTGTGCGATCCTGTCTCTGCCTCACAAGCGCGGGGATTACAAGCGTGCTCCACCACGCCCAGCCTTAATTTTCTATTTTGAAGGAGGGTCTTCCTAAGCTACTGAGGGTCTCACTTGCTGAGGCTGGTCTGAAACCTGAGATCCTCCTGACTCAGCCTCCTAAGTAATGGGATTACAGATGTGTATATATACCACATGCTCGGTGGAAAGTTTATTTTGGTTCTTTTGGGGAAGTTTAGTCCATGGTCAGCAGGCTCTAAAGAACAGTTGTCCCAGGGACAGAGCATAGCAGGGGAATCAGCTCATGGCTGCCAGAAAGCAGGACAAACGAAGAGACCAGAGACAGATACAGTCCTCGAAGGCAGACATCCCCAGTGACAGGGATGTCCTCCAGCCATGGCCCACCTGCTTCCAGTTACCACCCAGTAAAGACATTTAAAGTTAATCCATCAATGAGGTTAGAGCCTGCTGATTCAATTATTTTGCCTCTAAACACTGATGTGTTGCCTAAAACATGAGCTTGGAGGGACGTTCCCTAGCTAAATCAAAACACTGAGTTTGACAAGAAGTAGTCGCCCCATGATATCAAAGAAAAGTTGTTTACAATTTTCTTATAGATAAGTTAAGAAGTAAAACATCAGTCTCTTATCCAATTCAAAAAAGACTACAAATGGCAGTTCCAAAATTCTGAAAACTGTGACAAAAACTGCACAAGGTAAGATATACTGCTGTCTAGAAAATAATGTATCGACTCTTCTTGACAAAATCTCAGTGTGCACCATTTGATGTAGGAAAACAGAATTTGGCAGAAGTTCAGAACTAATATACAAACACCCAGTGTGGTGGACTGTACTTGTGCTACCAAGTGGGCTGGAGGATCCCTGGAGCCCATGAATTCGGAGCCAGCATTGGCAAAACAGCAAGATGGATGGGTGGGTGGATGGGTGGGTGAAAAGACAGATGGACAGAAAAGAATGCCCCTAGATTCAATCCCAAATAGCAAAACAAAACTAGTAGACAAGGAATAAAGAAGAATCACTGCTTTTTATGCCATTTTGGCTTTTAATTTCCTGCCAATGTCCCAGTTTTCAGGTGCTCAGTGACATAATTTGATCATAATACCTGATTTAGCACTCTCTCCCATCCTCTAAATCCTGACCAGTGGCCAGGTGTGGTGGCACATGCCTGTAATCCCAGTACCTGGGAGTCAGAGAAAGAAAAACTGCAGGTTCAAAGCTAGCCTCAGCAACTTACCAAGGCCTTCAGCAACTTAGTGAGACCCTGTTTCAAAAAGAAAAGAGAAGAAAGGAAAAGACAGACAGACTAGGTTGCAGCTCAAAGATAAAAACATCCCTGGGTTCAATTCCTAGTACCATTAAAAAAAAAAAAATAGGAGAACATAACATTCTTTTCAAGTATCCATGGGACATTCCTTCAGTTACAGTATATTCTGGGCCATTAAACATACGTTAACACACTTCAAAGAATTGAAATCATACAGAGTATGTTCTCTAAACATAATAGAATCCAGATTTAGAAAACTCACATCATACTACTGAATAATCCATGGATCAAAGAAATATCAAAGGAAATTTTTCAAAAATGCATAGACAGTCAGGCGTGTGGCACACGCTTGTAATCCCAGAACTTAGGAGGCTGAGATAGGAGGCTGCAGATTCGCAGCCGGCCTCAGCAACTTGTGAGGCTTTCCTTAACTCAGTGAGACCTGTTTTAAAATAAAGAATAAAATAAGGCTGGCGGTATACCTCCGAGGTAGAATGCCCCTAAGTTCAATCCCCAGCACTGCAAAAAAAAAAAAAAAAAAAAAAACCACATCTCTTTGAAATCTTAATAGCTACCCAAGAAATCAGGTGATCACTTAAAAAATACTAAGATTTGAAAGATATACTTCTTGGTTTAAAACAAAATCAAGGTTTAACACTCTAAAAGGTATTCATTAAAGTCTACATAAATATTTTTACAAAAAAGTTAATATGAATAAAACCACAATCCTAAATATTTGAAATATCAATCATCACATGGGGTAAGGGGTGGGCTTTACAAAACCCCAGTGGTAATGGCTGCTTAGGGACCAAGTTTATAAAAGGTGTGACGGCATACCAAGTGATGAGTGCAAGTATTTATGTCTCACTTTGAATCTCACTATGATGTATAATGACAGTGCACCAATAAAAGGATTTTTTTAATGTGTGACAGGAGATTGAATCAGTACAGGTGTTTTCTGTGTGTTTGTTTGTTGGCTGGGATTTATGTTCAAGCATACACATCTCTCTCTTCATATGTAAACTTTCAGTTCACTTCTTTTTTTTTTTTTTTTTTACAAGTTACGATTGTCTCTTTTGTTTGTTTGCTTTTTCCCTAACTAGGAACTGAAACCAGGGGCTTTCTAACTTTGAACTATGCTCCCAGCCCTTTTTAATTTAAAATATACTTTAACCAAAATGCACTGTAATCACACAGCTTAATGGAATTCAGAAGGACAGACATAGCAGTTGGTGAGGTTTTTTTGTTTTTTGTTTTTTGTTTTTGTTTTTGTGGTACTGGGGATGGAACCCAGGGGCCTTCTACCTCCAAGCTACACTCCCAGACCTATTTTATATTTTATTTGGAAACAGGGTCTCTTAAACCAGCTAAGGCTGGCTTCAAACCTGCGTGATCCTCCTGTCTCAGCTTCCCAAGCATGGGATTGCAAGCGTGTGCCACCATGCCTGGCTTATGAGGTTTTTGATTTTTTGTTGTTGTGGTACTGGGGATGGAATCCAGGGGCATTCTACCTCTGAGCTACACCCCCAGCCCTATTTTTTTCTTTATTTTTCAAAGGGCCTCACTAAGTACCTGAGGCTGCCCACGAACTGCAATCCTCCCGTCTCAGCATCCCAAATCCTGGGATTACAAGTCTGCACCACCACACCCGGTTTATGATGAGCTTATTTTTTATTTTCAAACAGGCGCTCACTAAGTTGCTGAGGTGGCCTCAAATCTGCAGGCATGTGCCACCACACCCACTGCCTTTTCTTTAAAATTTTAATACTAGAGGGATTGTAAAACGTACCATTCATAATCCTAATATTAAGAAAAAAACAAAAACATAAACCCTGATACTTTAAATTCCATCTTCAAAATCCTTCCGGGCAATGTAATAAAAGAAAAAACTATGCTTTTTAGGAATATGGTTAGGGTACAGCAATAGTCAAATGGTCTATAGAAAGAAAACTCTAAAATGTATGAGAGTACTAGAAAGGGCAAAAATAAATGCAGTTCACTTCAGAAGAAAATTATTCTATAATATATAATATTAAAATCATCTTTAGTGAATATATAAAGTCATTAAATGAAATAAAATAACTTCAAATATGAAGGGCAAAAGAGAAAGATAAGTTTAAGACAGCACTACCCAAGAGAAATATAAGGCAAACTACATATGGAATTTAAAATTTTCCACCAACCACATTAGGGTAAAGTAAGAACAGAATGAAAATTAATTTTACTTAACCCAACATATCCAAGATGTGATCAGCTCAACATGTAATAAATTTTCAAAACTGCTAAGAAGGGACTTCATATTCTTTTGATTTGTTTTTGTGGGATTTCTTTTAAGCTTCAAAAATTCTAACTCCCATGCTTATTTTACACTTAGCACAGCTCCATTCAGACTAGCCACACATTTCAAGTGCTACGTCACCACATGTGGCAAATGGATACCATATTAATCAACAGAGGTCTACACAACTTGAAAAATTGGGCAAATATGCTTTAAAACAAAAAATTAAGTATTGAATTGTGATGATTGGTGGCCCAGGAAATAAGCACTCTCTAGGAAGAAAACCGATTAGAAAAGTTGCCTTCACAGGAAAGAATGTAAAAAGAAAAGAAAAATCTCCATGGTTCTTTGTAGTAGAGTACAACTCCTCTAGAAATCATTTGCATTATTACCTTAAGAAAAGTACATTCGGAGCACCTAATGCAAACATCTTTCATTCTGCCCACAATTTCACACGATTTCTTCTTTACCTATCTGTATCAGTTTCCCTTTTACTATCAGTTCAATATCACTCTGCAGGAAATTAATTAACAACAATAAAACCAACCCACATAATATCAGAAGGAGTTCTGCAAGTGTGAAGAGTTTAAAGTATAAACTACTAATTCAAAGATAGCCCAAAGTCTAAGAAATACAGTATTTTTATCTGACAACATTGAAAAATATAAAGGACAGGTATCCAGAGGAGACACTGATCTCAGCAGGGTTTGAAAAATCAAGAGTGTTGCTGAAGGAGGCTGGTTACAGATAGCAACTAAATAACAGACCTTGCTTGAAAAAGTGTGGCCCAGTCTTCCCTTTAAAGCAGCTTTCCAGAACAGCAACCAGTCCAGCCCTTTCTTTCTAATTTCCTCAGGAACTTCTGCGTTGGGTGGGAGAGAGAAGGATTGGTGCGTAGAAAAGAGGGACAACTCCTTCCCCAGCCATGCAAACATGCATACTCCACGAACAGGTATACTCAACACCTACACTAAATGTGCCTCTAGGGCCAACATGATTTAGTAACATAGGACGGCTAGAACTGCCTCTAACCTTAACCATCTCATGAAATTTCTTAAATGTTGTGCAGAATCCCTTGCCACTTAGCTGTGTACTCAAAGGATCACCTGACTCCCGTTAAGACCAGATATCGAGGGCAGGGGTGGAACCAGGAAAAGCTGTGAAGGACTCTGCAGTCACCTAGCAAGAGGCGACAGCGGCTGCAAGGTGGTCAGAGCTGGTGGGACTCTGGATATTCTGAAGGTACAGCTGATGGCTTACTGATGGAATGAATATGGGATATGAGAGCAAGAGACAAAATGACCCCAAAGCTCCTAGCCAGGGCAACAGGAAGCTGCCAGAATCCAAGATGAGGAGGGCTGTGTGGGCAGAGCAGGTAGGAAAGGGCATGTTTAGGGGGGAAAAGCAAAAATTCCACTTTGGACATGTTGAGTTTGAGATGTGTAATAATCATGCAAGTAGGAATGTTACACGTGTAACGATGTACAAATCTGAGTTCAAAAGAAGGATCTAGGCTGCAGAAATACATTTTAGCGTCGGCATTTAGAAGGTATTCAAAGCTATCAACTTAGCAAAGATCCATTAAGAGAGTGCATGTAGATAGAGAAGGTAACCCAGGACCAAGCCTGCAGTACTCCAGTAGTTAGAGAGGCAAGGAAAAGCCAGGCTTGGGGCACAGCTGTAACCCCAGTACCTGGGACGCTGAGATAGAAGAATCACAGGTTATATACATTATATATAATAATCAATACATTATACGATAACTTGCTTAATAGCCTCAGCAATGTAGTGAGACTCTCAGCAACCTAAAAAGACCACATTTCAAAACAAAAAGTAAAAAAGGTATAGCTCAGAGGTAGAATTCTCTAGGTTCAATTCCCTGTACCATCGGGAAAGGGTGGGGGGCAGGAAAAAGATTATCTAAGAAAACTAGAGCAGCCGGTGAGTTCTGAGGAAAACCAAAGAACACAGTATTTTTATGAGCAAGTTAAAGAGGTATGTCAAAGGAGTAAAAAATAATTTTATCCACTGTGGACTGATCATGATAAAGACAGAACTGTTGGGCAATCTGAACAAAACCATCTTTGATCTTACTACAGTAGTAGGGACAAAAGCTTGACTGAGATAGGCTTAAGAAAGAACACAGAAAGGAAATCCGAACAAGTGCATTCAGATAGGATGCTCCAGCAGTGAAAACAGAACAGAGAAAGGCAAGACACAGATCAAGGAAAGATAGGTTGCAGTTTAAAAGGGCAATTCTATGTGTTACAGGAATGGTCCAAAGGGGAGGAGGACGGAGGTGATGACCATAGGGATGATTCTGAAGAGAAAGCAAGGGTGTAAATCAAATCATCCAGGAGGGGGAAGACCGACTAGACTAAGGAGATAGAAGACAATATTCAGAATCAGACACTATTCAGGATCAACTGAGGTTTCTTACCACGAGAGCAGTCATCAAAGTTGTATTTTCCTTCAGCCACTTTCAGCTGCACTGGTGCAGGCACAAAGGCTCGGAAGGCTGGTTCAACTAAGACAAGTATGTATGAAGAAACAAGAAAGGAACAAGGGAGCTGAGGGCACTTAAGTGAGAACAAACCTAATGGTCAGGGACTGTTCACTAGATAAGGAGGGAAGAGGAAATAAAGGGGCCAGGAAACAGCAAAAAAGAAAGAATCAGTGACTGGAGATCTTGATGACAGTAAAGGATTGCTGAGTTGGAGTACCAGGTAGAGTGAGCCAAAAAGATAGGTGGCAGTCAGAGAGGGGGTTGCATGAAATGGAAATCACAGAAGGGATTCATATTATTGGTAATAACAAGATGTAAGATATGACCGTGCAGTGCCTGAGATAGGCTGGAGAGCAATAATATTAGAGAAGAGGACTTTAAAACTTAAGAGGGCACATTAGAAAGACTACTAATGATATATGTTGAAAGTGCCCAGAATAAAAGAGATAGTATTAGTAAGAATGACAATAAGCTAGAAGATAAATCAGGCAAGAAAAAAGAAGGAATAAAGCCGGGCGTGGTGGTGCACGCTTGTAATCCCCGCGCTTGGGAGGCTGAGACAGGAGGATTGCACAGGTTCGAAGCCAGCCTCAGCTATTTAGTGAGGCTCTCAGCAACTTAGTGAGACCCTGTTTCCAAATAAAATATTTAAAAAATAGGTCTGGGAGTATAGCCCGGAGGTAGAAAGCCTCTGGGTTCCACCCCCAGTACCACACACACACACACACACACACACACACACAAAGAAGGAATAACCCAGTAGATGCCAGCAAACATAAAGGTTTATGGGCAATGTAACCATAACAGAAGAGTTTTAGAAAGAAGACAATGGTGGACATCTGCCCTATCTCCAAGCTCAGGGGAACGAGGCTCCCCCCACCCTCTAACTCTTATTCAGTGGAAGAGGTCAAAGTAGTGGAATGTCATTTTACACCTCAGTGTATAGGCTGTCCACTGATCCTGTATAGCATATACAAAATGGAAAATATAGCCAAGCACAGCGACACGCACCTGTAATCTCAATACTTGGGAAGCTGACACAGGAGAAGTGCAGGTTTAAGGTCAGCCTCAGCAATTACTGAGATCCTGTTTCAAAATTTAAAAAAAAAAAAATTTGTTAAAGGGTTGGGGTTTTGGCTCAGAAACAGAATATCCCTGAGTTCAATCTCTAGTATCAAAAAATAAAAAACAAAAATTTCTGAAAATAAAAAATATAATAGCTAGCACATAAGACTGCTATAAAAGAAATAGCAACTTTGAAAATGTAGAAAGTAAAGAAAATTGAGAGTTGAGAAAAAATGAACAAAGAATTTTGCTGATGACAGACTGGATTCTGCTGGGTTACACGATGGCAAGATTTCAAGGGTTGGAGAGGAAGGAAGAGTGTAATGTGTGAAATCTTGTGAGGGTTAATGTGAGACATGACGCGTCACCAGGAAACCAGCAGTCGCTGACACAAAAGATACAGGGCACAGCAGGACAGTCCCAGTAAACTCTCAGGCAAGTAGTGGTACTGAGGCTGTGAATGCTGGAGGGAGAAATGGGCTATCTGCAACTCCCTGTCAATGGAGGACAACAGTCTGGAGAAGCGTGCTCTTGATCACTGTGCAAAGGCCCCTGATGGTGGCTTGTGACAAACCAGAATGTACCTGTGAGGTTGTTGTAAGATTTTTTAAAAACTAATAAAGAAACTGGGAGTAGTGGCACAAGCCTGTAATCCCAGTATTTGGGAGGCTGAGATAGGGGGATCACAGGTTTGAGGGCAGCCTCAGCAAGTAGCAAGACTCTCATCAAACTAGTGAGACCCTGTTTCAAAAAATAAAAATAAAATAGGGCTAGGGGTGTAGCTTAGAGGTGGAATGCCCCTGGGTCCAATCCCTAGTAACACACACACACACACACACACACACACACACACACACACACACACACGGTAAGCTGTATTAGCTAATCAAATGTAAAATATAATTACTGTAGCAAAAAGAGAGACAGGCAGATGGGGAGCCAGAGGAGGAGGAGAAAGGGAGTCAGGGAGGGGGAAAGGTTCATTTTATTCCTCAACTAAATGGGTTTCCCAAGTAAAAATCAGTATCAAAATAAGACTCAAAACCGGGTGTGGTGCTGCACGCTTGTAATCCCATAATTCAGGAGGCTGAGACCGGAGGCTCTCGGTTCGCGGACAGCCTCAGCTACTTAGTGAAGCCCTCTGCAACTCAGTGAGACCAGGTTTCAAAATAAAGAATAAAAAATAGGGCAGGGCAGGGGGTGTAGCCCGGGGGTCAAATGCCCCTGGGTTCCATCCCCAGACACCTGCAAAAAAATAAAAATAAAAAGAATAGACTCAAAACACTCATGTAGAGTGAAAGAAAAGTTTCTGAGGAGGACAACTTTCATAAAGTATCCATCAATTTCAGGAAACTGACTCTTATCAAAAAAAAAAAAAGGACTACCACAAGCATCCGAATTGGTTTCCCCAACCTTTTCCATCTTAATGGTAGAATAATTATTTCATTCAGAAAGTATATATTAAGTATACTACTCCTAAAACCTCAAGTTCATAAGTGAACAAAATAAAGATTCCTGCCTTACTGGAGACAGAATGACAACATATATAATGAGTAAGTGAATTATATATTTGAAATTTAAGTGTTAGAAAAAAAGTAAAAATAGTGCAAATATTATTTTTGGGTCCCAAATCTAAACTGCAAATACAGTAGGCCTTTTGAGAAAGTGACTGTTTGAGCAGAGGTCCCAAGATGAGACCGCTATAAGGATATGAAAAGACGTTCTTCAGGCAGGAGCATCATCCAAAGAAAAGGCCCGAAGGCATTTCCGTTGGCTCTTGCACTGCTTGGCAATAATCTACTACTTTCTTTTTCCTATTTCTTCTCTTCAAACCTTTATTTCCACTCCACCTTACTTCAGCAGTGTATGATAATGATAGCTAACACTTGCCAAATATTTACCACATACCAAGCAGCATCTTGAACAGATCAAAAATTGTAATCCTTACAACACATCTACAAAATAGGCACTCTTTCCCCTCCATTTGACAAGGAAGAAAACTGAGCACAGGAGATCGCATCGCTGACACGTGGTAGCCCTGGAACCGCATGTGGACACATCTGTAGTAAGAACATTTGGCATGAATTGCCTCGGGTTTCTCATCTCTAATAAATAGAATCTCTTGAAGTCCACATACAGTAACTATGAAAACTGCAATTATAATGTGCTTTGTTTCCATCTGTACAGTCATTTTCTTGCCTGGCAGGTCTTCACCATGGTCCCCACTCACCACGCCCTTTACCTCCTCATAATCTCGTCTCCACTTCATTCCCGACCTACTGAAATTGCTCTAATGTGGGCAATGATCACTGCACCAAGTCAAAGGTTCTTTCTCTATTGTCGATCTCTGTGAATGTTGTACTGGACGACTTCAACTCCTTTCCTTCCAGAAACTTCCTTGGCTACCTAGAAGCAACACTATCCCGGTCTTCCTATCCCTATCTCTAACCTCTCTTCCTTTGGAAAAATCTTTTCCTTTGCTTTCCAAGACTTAAATCTTTCTATTTTCCTCTACCTCTTCAATTGTTTCTTTATAAATACCTTTTTTTTATTCCTACCCCTGAAATGTAGGGACCCTTCAAAGCTTTAGTCCTTTGCTCCCCTTTCTCGACTTTATCTCACAATCTCTTAAATTCCCTCCCAGTAAGTATTTACTGAGCACTTACTATCTATTGCATCAAGTCAAAAGGTATTATTTAAGGGTTGACTGATGTTCAGTGAACAAAACTGACCAAGAAAAAAAAATCCTGGGTCTATAAAGTCAAATAATTCTAGGCCAACAAGGACACTCAAATCCAGTGCTGGGAGTATAGCTCAGTGGTACAGCACTTGCCTGCTATGTGCAAGGAAGGCCCTAGGTTCAATGCCCAGCACTACCCAAAACAAGCAAACAAAATGCATCTCCCACTAAATTATATTTAAACACTCCTGACTTGAAGAAATAAAAAACTTGGCAATGATTCCTTCTTTCTTTTTTTATACTGGGGATGGAACCCAGGGGCATTCTACCTCCAAGCTACACCCCCAACCCTATTTTACTTTTATTTTGAAACAGGATCTTTCTAGACCTGTTTGCTGAGAGTCATCCTAAATTAGCCTCTCATGTACTGGGATTACAGGTGTGCACCACCACACCCAGCTTCAATGATTCCTTCTTATTAACCACAAGCACATTTCTTCGCCTCAGTTCAAAGTATTCAATAATTATTTTCTATCCTATCTATCCAGGCTCATTTTCTATTACTGCCTAACTCAAAAGAATTCCAGGGAGGCCAGTGCTTTGATTACCACTCAAATATACTGTTTCTATTTCCACTTGGGCAAATAACTGCTAAAAACATGTGTCCCATTCCTAGACATAAAAAGAAAGTATACTGAATAAGAAGAGTAAGTCTTCAAAAGTGAATTTTCTTTTTTTTTTTTTTTTTTGTGCAAATCTGGGGATGGAACCCAGGGGCATTCAACCTCCGAGCTACACTCCCTGCCCTGTTTTTTATTCCTTATTTTGAAACAGGGTCTCACTAAGTTGCAGAGGACCTCACTAAGTTGCGAAGGACCTCACTAAGTAGCTGAGGCTGTCCACGAAACATGAACCATTCGTGATCCTCTAGTCTCAGCCTCCCAAATGCTGGGATTACAAGCATGTGCCACCACACCCGGCTAAAAGGTGTTTAAATGTAGAGTAAGAGCAAACACACAGGGCTATTTGCCAAACACTATTCTTGGCACTTTACATATACTAATTCAATTGTTCCACACAAGAATTCTAGGTCATTTTAAAATGAGTAAAATGACTTTTCCTAGGTCTGACAGATAGTAACTGGGAGGTTGCGCAAGAGATATACAAGTTTGAGGCCAGCCTCAACAACTTAGTGACATCCTGTCTCAAAATAAAATTTAAAAAGGGCTAAAGTGGCCAGGCATGGTGGCACATACTTGTAATCCCAGCATTCAGGAGGCTGAGACTGGAGGATCACGGTTTGCAGACAGCTTCAGTACTTAGTGAGGCCCTTCACAACACGTAAGACCCTATTTCTTTTCTTTATTTTATTTTATTTATTTATTTATTTTGGTGGTACTGGGGTTCCTGGAAATCCTTCTACCTCCGGGCTACACTCCCAGACCTATTTTATACTTTTTATTTGGAAACAGGGTCTCTTAAGCCAGCACCGCTGGCTTTGAACCTGTGTGATCCTCCTGTCTCTGCCTCCCAAGCATGCGTGCGCCACCACACCCAGCAAGACCCTATTTCAAATATAAAAAGACTAAAATAGAGGGCTGAGAGTGTAGCTCGGAGGTACAATGCCCCTGGGTTCCATCTCTAGTACCAGGGAAAAAAAAGGGCTGGGGTGCGGCATAAAGATAGAGTACCCCGGGATCAATCCTGAGTACAATGGGGGAAAGAAAAAGGTTTCTAAGTACTCACTGAGAATTCATCACGTTATTTTATAATTGATTACATGAAATGAAAAATCAAAGGCGCTATTTCTTCCACAAAACAATCCTAACATATGAACGCTTACACTGGGAACTCCATACTATTATTTTCTTCTATTTCCAGTTTCCCCATCCTTTCCAGCAAGACATGAATTTGCCAGATTTTAAGCTGGGAAGATTCACACAAGCCTGGAAAGGGGCACCAGTTTGAAGTGAATAAGACTAAATACTGTAGCCAGTTAAAATAGCCCCAAACTTAGAAAAGAAAACCTACAGTACAGATAGTGACCTTGCAAATCTCTCAAAAGCACACATATACACTCTCTGTTGGCCTAGGGACACATGTATTTCTCCTTTGAGACTAGATATAAATTTTAAAAATATAAGAAAAAGAAAAGAAAACCTAACATACAGCACCAAAGGCAGGCTATCAATGCCTTACACAAAAACACACAGGAGTGTGTTTAGAATTTGAGGTATCCCCACTTTATTTTCTGCCTCCCTTTTCTCCTGGATATATAAAATACCTATCATCCTCCTGACTACCTAAGGCACCCTCAAAGATACTCACTAAGTACAAAACTACATTCCTAAGTATTATATGAATGAAAAGTATGTAAACGAATGATCTGAAACGAATTCAAATTAGTCTCTAATCCCCAAACTGCCTGGAACAGATTTTGGAGCCAGAGGTAATATTCTCCTTCCCTTACCCACTATCATCAACTGTGATGCTCTTATAAGTGACTCCGTACTTCAAGAGTGAGTTAGTCAGCTTTAGGTCACTATAACAAAATATCTGACACAACTAAAGAGATAACAGGTTTATTTTGGCTCCCAGTGCTAGAGGTTCTAGTCCACGACTGAGCAGACCCACTACGTTTAGGTTCTGGTATGATGGTAGAGGGCAACGGTGAGAAGCATGTGGAGGAGTACAACTACTCATCTCATGGCTGGCGTTTCAGTTAGCTTGCTTGTCACTGTGACCAAAATACCTGACAAGAGCAACCTGGAGGAAGAAAGGTTTATTAGGGTCACCGTTTCAGAGGTTTGGTCCACAGGTGGCCAGCTCCAAGGCAGAAACATTAGAGCTGTAGTGTGTGACAGATAGACACACAACTCCTGGCAGCCAGGAAGCAAAAGGAGACAGAAAGGGACCAAGACAGATAACAGTCCCAAGTTCATACACCCAGTGACCTAGCTCCTCCAGCCATACCCTCCCCATAGTTAGCACCCAATGAATCCACTCAAATGATTAACCAACCAATCAATTTATCCACTGTTGAGGCTACAGCCCTGATTCAATTATCTCACCTCTGAACATTTCTGCATTACCAACACATGAGCTTTTCTGGGAGACATTCCATATCTAAACCATTACAGTTGGTAAGCAAAAAGAAAACTGGGAGGAGACCAAGGTCCCACAATCCCCTTCAAGAGCCTGATCCCAGTGACTTAAGGACCTCCCACAGGCCACATCCCTCAATGGTTCCAACATCTCTCAATAGCCCCAACCTGAGGACCAAGCCCTTATTTAACACATAGACCTTTAGGGGACATTCTCTATCCAAACTATAGTAAAAAAAAAAAAAAAAAAATTAAATAAAAATCTCTTGAGGGATAAGACTAAACTGGCAGCGAAAATTGCACATTTGATATTTACTTCCCTCTCATATATACTAGGGGCAATAATAATCCTTCTCAAGATTCGGCTACACAAAGGCTATCTCAACTCAATCGTTAATCAAAAATTATGATTTTTGATCATTAATGCCTGTTAAAACAAACCTCCAAAAAAGGCAATAAATTTATATTTTAAATTTTTACATAAATTTATATACTAAGATCATTCTTGAAAGCACATGTGGCCAGCTAAAAAAAGTTTAAAAAAATATAAAAATAGCTATGTTAGCCAGGCATGGTGGTACATACCTGTAATCTCAGTAGTTGAGAGGATGAGACAGGCAGATCACAGGTTTGAGGTGAGCCCCAGTACATTAGGTCCTCAGAAACTTCGTGAGACTCTGCTTCAAAATAAGATATAAAACGAGTGTAGCTCACAGGTATAACCTCATTAGGTTCAATCCACAGGACACACATAAAAATGTTCTATCATATTATAAGAATTAAGGCCCTCTAAGGATAGAGGGAATGTCGATGAAACCGACTATAGGTTATGAATTCCTTATCTGAAATGGAAGTTTTTCAAGGCTCAGATTTTCTTGGATTCTGAAATATTTGCAGATATATAATGAGACATCCTGGAAATAGGGCCCAAGTTTAAACACAAAATGCATTTTTTTCTTGTACACCTTACACACATTGACTGAAGGCAATTTTATATAATAAAGTTTACTTTTAAAGTGCCTGACTGTTGACTGCAAGCTATCGTCATATGAGGTCAGCTGTGGAATTTTCCACTTACGGCTGTCATGCCAGAGCTCAAGTTTCAGATTTTAGAACACTTCGAATTTTCGGACTGGGGATGCTCAACCTGTTTTTCCCAATCATGTACTATACTCCATCATGGTTTTTATTAGTAAAAAGTATTTCCCAAGTATGTAATAGGTCCATGGCATTATCATAGTTACTTTTATAACACAGAAAAGAAAATGACTGGTAAAATTAAGATAAGTTTAATTTAAAAATTGCAAACATTCTGAGCTTGAGATATTTTCAGTCTTGATTGTGAGAATCTTTGAAATCTACATGTTAAATATACTAGGGGGAGCTGGGCGTGGTGGCGCACGCTTGTAATCCCCGCACTTGGGAGGCTGAGACAGGAGGATCGCACGGGTTCGAAACCAGCCTCAGCTACTTAGTGAGGCTCTCAGCAACTTAGTGAGACCCTGTTTACAAATAAAATATTAAAAAAAAAGGTCTGGGAGTATAGCCCGGAGGTAGAAAGCTTCTGGGTTCCACCCCCAGTACCCCCCTAAATATACTAGGGGGGAAGTAGCTGAGATATTGAAGGAAGCAGAAAGAAAATAAATGGTAATATAGTATTATTCATCTACCATTTCCAAAGCCAGAAGCAAAAAACCTTTTCTTTCAGGTTTAAAATAAAATGTGAAGTTTCCCTCCACAAAACAAAGAAAACATGCTATTCAGAATACACAATGGATGCAAAGCTGGCTTACTGAAGGGTCAACAAACCAAAACAAAGAATAAAAGAGTAACTTCAAGGGTCTCAGAACTTTTAAAAAAATTACACATAATTAATCAAATTTCTGAAATGCTAATTTTGGAAAACAAAATATATTAAAGTAACTCAAATTAATTTTCATGTCACAAATTCCCTACATTCTTCGTCAACCTGCTAACCTGAGTTTATCCTCCTTAAAGGAGATTGCAACTGTCAATATCTAATGACCTACTTTATCAGAACTTTCTGCCATTGTTTCTGCTCTAATCAGGCCATTATTAAACTTTAAAGACATCCAATAACTATTACTGACTATACCTATTCAAATAAAAGTGTCCTAATATGACTTCTGTACTAATAAATGCTCAAAAGTAGATGAGACATTAAGTTTCTTTTGACAAATGAAGTATGTTCCTTTTCTTACTATATCATATAATAAAGATGTTCATTTTCCAAACTGTTATTCTGCAACAACTTAAAATCTAAAATTATTCAAAAAGATGTGTAGCTATTTTCTACTGAAAATGTTTTGAGGTTATTTTAAAAATCATGTCTCACTTATTTTCCAAACATTGGGCTTCCATGCAGGGCGCAATGGTGTAGGCCTATAGTCCCAAGCTACTTGTGCACCTGTGGCAAAAGCTTCAGCACAGGGCTTTGGGGTCAATCTGGGCAACCTAGTGAGATCTTGTCTCCAAAGACAAGAAAAGAAAAAGAATAAGCAAAAGGAAAAAATTTTAAAAGCTAGTTTGGATAACTAATTGCAGTTTAACATCAAAGACAAATAGATCATATATTTTCAGTCCTCTACAAAACCTTGGTGTTGCTTTTGGGTATAAGGAACTAAAGAGAAGATGGAATCAATGGCTGCCAAATAATATAGAATTTCCGCAATAATATCTCTCAGAATAGCCCTAATTTTTTTCAAACAAACCTCAACTGTCAACCCCAAAATATGCTGCAGAGTCTTTTTCTTTCTTTCTTTCTTTCTCTTTTATTTATTTTTTGGTGGTACATGGGGTTGAACTGAGAGGCATTGCACTTCTGAACTATAGCCCCAGCCCTATTTCTATTTTTTATTTTGAAAAAGAGTCTCAATAAATTATTAAATTAAATAGAAGCAATTACTTAACTGCTGAGAGTCTTAGTAAGTGGCTGAGGCTGGCTCCGAACCTGCGATCCTGTCTCGGCCTCCCAAGTACTGGGATTACGGGTGTGCACCACCAGGCACCGCTGGAACAGTCTTTCTTCATCGTGTTATCTCCAGTCCACTACCAACCGCTTTTGTTTCCTTCTTGCTTAGCAGACCAAATTCAACCTTGCTGAATATACTTTTCATAATCTAACTTGACCCAACTAGTAAAGTCATCTGCACCATTCCTGAAAACTAACACTTTACTCTACAGAGATCAGACTCCTTACATCCTCTCCCGTCGTGCTGGTCCCACCACCAAGCGTCTGTGCGTGCCTGTGCCCTCCACACGGAATGTTTGGAATGCTCCTCTGGAGATGCTCTGCCCTACAAATAGTCCATATTCTTTAGGCAAGTCTGGCTTTCTCCAGGAAGCCTAGCCTCGCTCCTGTAACTGCAATCTGAAGATACCCTCACACTCACACTCAAAACTACACACACCGCCAGGCGTGGTGGCGCACACTTGTAAAGCCAGCATTCGGGAGGCGGAGACCGGAGGACAACGGTTCCCAGACAGCCTCAGCTATTTAGCGAGGCCCTCCGCAACTTAGTGAGACCCTGTTCCAAAAAAAACAAAGAATAAAAAGTAGGGAAGGGTGGTAGCTCAAAGGTCAAATACCCCTGGGTTCCATCCCCAGACCCCCCCCCCCAAAAAAAAAACTACACACACGTATCATCCATTTTAAGTATGCTGCTTTAGACACGGCTCGGGGTATTATTACAAAAGAGTTACTGGCAAGATAAACTCTAAGATGCTGTACCATTTTCCATCAAATGAGTCTATAAAGAAGCACTCAAAGACTATTTGAAAAGATGACTGAACAATCCCAACTAAAAAAATATGTAAATAAAAATATCTGATTAAGTCAAAAAAGTTTAGTAAGCTGGGCATGGTGGTACACACCTGTCATCCCAGTACATAGGAGGCTGACACAGGAGGAGCACAGGTTTGAGGCCAGCCTCAGTAACTTAGTGAGACCCTCAGCAACTTAGGGGGACCCCTGTTTCAAAATAAAAATATATTTTGGGGGTGTGTCTCAGATGCAGAATGCCACTGAATTCAATCTCTAGTACCACGCACACACAAACAAAATAACTCAAGTACAAATAAAATAGTGTGATAACTAGGATTTGCTTCAAAATAATGCGAAGAATAGAAAGAAGAGGAATAAAGTAAGTGGGGTCTAGATGAAACCAAATTAGCAATAATTTGATAACCTCTGAAGCTAAGTATCAGCTACACAGTAGTTCTTTCTACTTTTGTACTGGTTTTACATTTTTAATTTTTTAAAATACTAATACTGTATTTCATTTTCAATGACAAAAGCAAACATTATTATAATTTCTTTACTTAACAAATACCAAGGTCTACATTAAGAGTTAGGAAAAAAAGAAAGATTTGATAGGAAACCTGCAGCATCCTAATTCTCATCAAAATTTGTGAAAGCAGAAAACTATCCAAATGAAGAGGATCTTTATCAAATGAAAAATTAATCTTCTAAGCAACATTGTCTATGTTACAGATTTTTATTCAATTATGGCATACATAAAATGGCTCTCCCGCAAATACTTACTGAAAATAGAAAACATTGAAAAAAAATCACAAAATGTGGAAGGCAGAAAATTTTTTTATTTTAAAAAAGAAAAGGTTGACTGGGCGTGGTGGCACACGCTTGTAATCCCCGCACTTGGGAGGCGGAGACAGGAGGATCGCACAGTTTTGAAGCCAGCAGCGCTGGCTTAAGAGACCCTGTTTCCAAATAAAAATATAAAAATATAGGTCTGGGAGTGTAGCCTGGAGGTAGAAAGATTTCCAGGAACCCCAGTACCACGAGAGAAAAGAAAAGAAAAGAATAGAAAGAAAGGAAGAAAGAGAAAGAAGAAAGAGAAGAAAGAGAAAGAAGAAGGAAAGAAAGAAAGAAAGAAAGAAAGAAAGAAAGAAAGGAAGGAAGGAAGGAAGGAAGGAAGGGTTGTTACAATCACTGTTCAATAACCCAAATCAGCCAGTGTTACTGAAAATTCAGTCTGAAGCCACCTAGTCCCCTAACAGGGAATTAATAGATTTTTAATTTATCAGAAAATAACACTTCCTTCTTTATTCCAGGGACTGAAAAACAAGCTTAAGAAATTCCAGGTACTTGGCTTAATGACAATGTATCTCATTTGTTGCTATTAAGGAAAGCTATACTGTCTTTGATGTTTCAGCCTATAGCTAATATTCAAAATTCAATCACTATTTTCCCTACATCATTTGCTAATTCTTTCCAAAAGCAGTGATACGACATCTACTATTTTTAAAGGAAAATTATTTATTCCTCTAGTCATACTTTTTTTTTGCCTTGACTTTCTTTTCCATACTTATTTTTTTTTGGCATTTACAAAGCCAATTTGATTATAATGATTTCCAAATCTACTATGAAATTGCTTTAAATTTGCAAGAAACAATATTTTAGTAAACACACACACACACAAAATGTGTTTTTGAACATATACCTAACACACCTATACAAATGGCAAGGTTGATCTTAATAAATCATCTGTCCGTCACTTAATACCATTAAAGCTTAAAACAGGGCAACCCTCCAGAATAAACAAAATTTAATAATAAAAAAAGCCATCCTCACAAATAAAACTGTGTAGAAGAAAAATAAACCCATACTCAAACCGCCTTACACTATCTTTAAGCTGGGTTTTCCTCTTCTGGTAAAAAAGGATAAACACATTGCTAAAATATGGGGGAGGGGAGGCCAGAGCACAGCAGCAGGGCTACAAACCAGCTCGGCGGGCCTACAGAGGCAAATGCAAGGCCATGGGTTTGATTTCCAGCAAAACAAAAAACATAACTCACGAGGCCAAAATAGTGCTGGAACTTTCCATAAACAGCTTTCTGATTAAAAAATAAAAGGACCATATCATGAAAGAGAAATGTCAGAACCCATCAGATTATATTACTACATTTGAAAAAGCTAACATTTATCAAATAACCTTTTCTAATAAAGAAGTCTAAATAACGAATTAAAAACAACTTTGACGGCTGGGCGTGGTGGTGCCCACCTGTAATCTCAGTTCTTGGGAGGCTGTGACAAGAGGACCGCCAGTCTGAAGCCAGTCTCAGCAACTTAGTGAGATAAGAAATAAAACAGGGCCGGGGATGTAGCTGAGAGGTAGAATACCCCTGGGTTCAATACCCAGTACCACACACACAACTCGAACACATGAATTTTCTAAATGAGATCTTTAGGGAAATCACTATATATGTGATTTTTAAAATCTCATCTACTTTCTTTCCTTGCATTACAAAAATAATTGAGTAAATTATGCTTTGTCATTTGTATACTCTGAACCCTTAAGAACACATACACACATAAATACACACACATACACACATATACACTCTCACACGCATTTGAAATCTTTAAAATATCAGGAAGAATGGGTGCTTGCAGATTTTTCCAATCAACTCTGAGGTGACATAAATATGTAAAATGCCAGAACGTGTTAACAAATTTTACCCAACACATGCTATTCCAGTGGGATGAAAACCATTTACGAGTTCCATTTAGTTTAAGAAATCCTTTGAGAAAAGTCTGTAGTACATTCTAGTTCTACCGTTTCTAGAACAGCAAAAACCTCTATAACCTAATTCCCTACTATTGTCTTCAGAACCAGCTGAGCTAAATGTAACTTCCTTCCCAAAAAAGAATTATCAAGACAGAATTATAGGTACTGACAGAGAACTAACTGAATTTTCATCAGAGACTGAAGTTTTCACAACTTTCTATATCACTTAAACAAAACAGTCTATAAAAGCAAAAAGATTGAGTTTGAATAGATTTATCAACAATGATTAGCCAGACATAGTGGCATTTGCCTATAATCCCAGTCCTTGGGAGGCTGAGACTTGAGAATTGCAGGTTCGAGACCAGCTTCAACAACTTGGCAAGACCTATTTCAAAATAAAAAATAAAATAGCCAAGCATGCTGGCGCACACTTGTAATACCAGCGCTTGGGAGGCTGAGACAGGAGGACCGCACAGGTTCAAAGCCAGCCTCAGCTACTTAGTGAGGCTCTCAGCAACTTAGTGAGACCCTGTTTCCAAATAAAATATAAAATAGGTCTGGGAGTATAGCCCAGAGGTAGAAAGCCCTGGGTTCCACCCCCAGTACCAATAATAATAATAATAATAATAATAATAATAATAATAATAGCCAAGCATGGTGGCGCACACTTGTAATCCCTGCACTTGGGAGGCTGAGACAGGAGGATTGCACAGGTTCAAAGCCAGCCTCAGCTACTTAGTGAGACCTTGTTTCCAAATAAAGTATACAAATAGGTCTGGGAATATAGCCTGGAGGTAGAAAAGTCCCTGAATTCCACCCTCAGTACCACAATAAATAAATAAATAAATAAATAAATAAATAGGCTGAAGTATAACTCAAACAGAAGGTCCCTGGGTTCAGTCCCAAGGACAACAACAAAAGAATTCTTTGCAGTCACATAAAAAATTCATTAAAATGAAAAGTGGAGCTTCACTTTAAAACTGAGGGTAGAAAAGAAAGACTCTAAAACCAAACTGCTTTAACTGAGGAGTTTTCATTCACCTAAAACATGTAAAATTATTTTAAAAATAAAACTCTCTTGAGAGCAATTGCCTGGCATGTGCAGGGCTCTGAGTTAGTCCCCAGCATCACAAAAATAAACAAATTAATTAAATAAATAAATGTCTCTAATGCTAGGAGTTTGTCCTAGGCAACACCCCCTTAGTTTTACACAGTACATTGCTAGTACTCCCATTGGAACTGACAAAACAAACTTATTTTCCTGTATTTTACTTTTTGATTATAATTCTCATCCTAAAAGAATTAAATATTTGTCTATGCAACTTTCTAAAGACAAACTTTATAATAAGCCAACTTTAAGTAACTCATGTCTTTTGTTTGTTTGTTTGTTTGTTTGTTTGTTTGTTTGTTTTTGCAGTATTGGGGATGGAACCGGGAAGCATTTTACCTTTCTAGCAACACCCTCAGCCCTATTTTTTTTTTTAATTATTCTTTATTTTGAAGCAGATGTCCATGAGTTGCAAAGGGCCTCATTAAATAGCTGAGGCTGTCCGTGAACCGCGATCCTCCGGTCTCAGCCTCCCAAATGTTGAGATTACAAGTGTGTGCCACCACACTGGCAGTAATTCATGTTTTAAAATCTTCTTGTACAAATAATGTATTCATTTGAAGAATGCGACGACTGAGCCTATCAGAAAATGTTCCAAATTATCAAAAGAAATCACGAGAGTATGAAGCTGCAGTACCGTTACAACTAAAAACTTAAATCATACAAAAATATTTAGAAATTTCATCTTTACAATTCCTATCAAACTATCAAAGAACTTTATACAGCTTCCCTAAACATACTAAAGTTCCCCCAAGTAAATTCGTTTTGACTTCAGAGGTCTGAAACTAAGAATTTGATAACTGCAGGCAAAAAGTATGGAAGGGGAAAATTACTTGAGAAAACATTTTATGAGTCAAATAACTTTACAAAAGAAAAGATGTATTAAAAACCATTCACCCCCTTCTATCAGACAAACAGTCCTCTCCTTAGAACACACTGCTTATAATTCAGCCAAGTATGACTGCCAAGGTTTCCAGACTGGTGTTTGTTCGAAGTGGCAAGCTTCTCCACCAACATATATTTTCACTTGACAAGCAGTTGTATTAAATATGCTTCTACTGATAAACTAAATGTAAGTAATGTTTTTTTAAAATGTCAAATTATAACTCAGGACAAGGCTAGCTACATAAATTGATTCCAATTCTTAGAAAGGCAGGGATTTATTTAGTTCCTCCAAATAGGGGTTTAAGTGACTGAAGAGGGGGAAAAAATAGTTTATAAGCCCTTTTCTAACCTTAGTTTACATTTGGTTAAAAAAAAAAAGAACATTGTTCACTAAAAGTAACTATAATATCAAATGTAAGATTCCTCAAGCTTACAGCTCAAATATGTGGAAATTACAATAAAGTAATATACAAAAGTAACTAAAGTAGAACTGCATTTGTATTTACACTTAAAGAATCATTACATTTGCCAATAAAAGATAAGGCTGCTGTGTGAGATTGTTACTATGACTTTAAATTTTTTAATATATATTAAGAACACAATGTCTTATTTATGTTCAAACTTGACATGTGTGCATGACATGAGTGCATCTGATCTACATAATCCTGTTTGCTCTTCTGGCAACTCTTTATTTCAAAGTAGTTTATCATGGCAAAGACTCCTTCCCATTATGCCATTAGTCACATTTCCATTTTGCTTTCACTAAAACACAAACATCACAAGCCACCTCTTGCTTCTAGTTTTCTGCTTTTTACTCTAGATAACAATGACAGTGAGGACTATTAAATGCATGTTATGTGTACAGCTTGGTGATTTCTTTTCCCAGCCTCCTTCCTGTCCATGGAAAAAAATATATAAGGGATTTAAGTTTACCAAAACAAAATACAGGTTTTTCTTTTGCATATACAGCTAATGTATTTTCAAGATAATTTATTCACATAAGTACCATCTTAAAAATGTCAAGATAGAGTCTCCCAAATCCAAAATTACGAAGTAAATCTGATATTGGCTGCTGAGAAAATTTCCACTCAACCCATAAATAAAATGTCATCCATTCAAACTGAACATCACTATAAAAGTTAGTACTCGATTTTCAAGATAAAAGAGATCTATAACCCACATCTAACCAAAATACTACTTATATATGCTTGTGAAGTTCACAGATGAATTGTGTGTGCACGCCTGATTTATCGTATTTTGAAATGCTTAGACTAATATTTATTGGTATAATCAGGGCCCATATTAAGTATCCTGGGGAGAGGCAATTCAGAAGAACGCTTAGTAACATGGAGAAGGTCCAAAATGAAAAGGAAGGGGGAAAAGCCACGTCCCCAAAGAGCGAATGATCGACAAACAGATCACTGAAAAGCAGAAGGAAAACGCTCCTCTCCTGAGCGGTCTCAAGAAAAGATCTTCACTCGGAGACGTCTAATAGTATCCTACCTCGCTTCATTCACTCCCCAACTTCCTTTACTTTTCAAGGACCAACACTGGCATTCCTTTTTCTGGACAAGTGTGTGCTCAAAGAATCTGTATAGGAAAAGAGGGAAGGAACGGACAATCCTCAAGAAGGCTGAGAAAGAAACAGGTGGGTTAGGAGGAGCAGCAGCAACATCTGGATACTTCAGGGGACAGCTTTAGGATGACAGATGCGGTTAAAGGAAAAGGACTGCATATCCGAAGGAGCTCCGGGCTGCCGAGCAGCCGGGGGCCGACTGCACGCAGCAGAGTGGGGCAAGGCTAACTCCGGAGCGGCTGCAGCGAGCAGAACCCAGGCAGCAGGACGGGTGGGCTACGAGCAGCGGGTTTAGTCAAGACCAGCAACACGGGTCGGAGTGAAGTGATGGCTCTGGTCTGGGAGACCGGGGCCGGGAGGAAAGGACGTCAGGGAGGGGCAAGGGGCCTGGGGAAACCAGGACGGAGACCTAAGAATCGTACCCCTAGAAAAATGTGGGGGGAGGCTGGGGACGAGAAGCCGCCTGGGCTCCCCAGTTGAAGAAATTCTCGCGGGGGAGCTGGCGCTGGCGGCCGCGCTGCCTCCTGCCCCGCTCCCTTTTCCTGGTGGTAACTGCTGTGGCGTAGAGGGGAGAGCGAGGAGGAGGAGGAGGAGGAGGAGGAGAAAGGCCCGGGAGCAGGGTGAGGATGAGGCGGGGGGTGGGGAGAAGGGGGCTGCGGCCTGCACAGTCCCAGCGAAGCCTCCGCTCTCTCGTAGCCGGTCAGCACCGGGTTTCCCCTAAGCCCAGCCCCGCAATAGACTCACCCGCCGGCCGTGCCTCGCTTTTCCCTTCGCCGACTCCACGCGCTGCGGCGTCCTCACAAGAGACCACTGAACGGGTGTCGGGGGGAGAAAAAAACTCTTCACAACCGGGCCTGATTGCTTCAGCGAGTCCGACCTTTACGGCTGAGAGAGGGTGAGACTCTCAGCTTTCGGTGGGTTCCACAGCCAGACGGGCCACCATCTTACATTAGGGTAAGACTCCTCCGGCCTCCAGTGCGCAGGCGCACGCCGATCTAGCCGGGAGGGGCGGGGGAGGGGCGGGGCGAGCGGCGGGCGTCCGCGCGCGCGGCACCCTGGGAGTTGTAGTCCTCACCGCGGTACCGCCCCGGGGCCCGCCGGGAGTTGAAGTCCTCGCAGCGAGGGCGCCCGAGATGGCCCGCGTCACGTGGCTGCCGGCCCTGCGCCTTTCTGCGTGTTTTGCTTCCTTCTCTGCGCGCGTGTCGGGCTGCAGTATCTTTGGGTGGGTGGTTGTCGTTCCTGGTTGCGTTTTCTCCGTGTCGGCTGACATGGGGGAAACCAAAACTCGGGGTGAGCGGAACCAATTTGGGTGCGCCCCGAGAACGTCCGCTCTCTGCCCCGCCCACCATAGATAGGTATCTGAAAGGGGCGGGATGGAGGTGGAGGCAGGTTGGGGGTAAGAAGAGCGCGGGATTTGATCTGGAGTGTGAATTTGGCTCCGGCTTGGCGTCTGTTTGGGGAAAGTGAGGGTGAACTCGTTTCCCAGTCTTCGCGCGTTCTGGAACCACCCTCCTTGAGCCCATCCTTACCGTAAAATTGCCTGCGAAGGAATATCCTGAAGACCCTTGCACCTTAACATGTTTCCGATGATATGAGTTTGAGAACAGTATGCGGACTTGGGCGCAAATTATTGATAAATTAGGGAGTCCTTGCCTGCACAGCTGTGTGTGTCAAGTTCACAAAAGGGCACACAGCAGTACATCCCAATGGACGTAAAAGGCAGCCGCAGTCCCTATGAGCACCCGGGAATCCTGTTACAAAAATCAGTCGACTTCCTTGTCCTTCCTGATTGCCTCCTAAAAGTCTACTCAATGCAGTCGATTTTGCTTCACTGCCTGTATTCTTCCCCATTCATACAATAAACTCAAACAACATACGCATTGAGCTCCTCCTGGGTGTCAGGCGCTGTCTATACGTTAGCAATACAGTAGCGAGGAAAACATAGGAGTCCCAGTCCCCATTCTAGCAGTCAATTTTTAAAGTACATAATTACAGTGCATAGTATGTTAGAACTGATAAGGAAGGAATTTAAAACCTGAAAGTGGAGTGTGGAGAGATTGCAATTTTAAGTCTATGAATCTAATCTCATAGCCAGAAGCCCCCATTTCTTTAAATAAAAAAAAAAATAGTGCCGAGTGTAGTAACACACGCCTGTAATCCCAGTACTTGGGAAGCTGAAACAGGATCGCAAGTCAGTTTAGCAAGGTCCTGGGCAATTTAGCGAGGCCCTATTTCAAAATAAAACATTAAAAAAAAAAAAAACTGAGGGTGTAGCTCAGAAGTAGAAAACCACCTGAGGGGATGGGAGGAGGAAAGAGGGAAATACTCTAATGTTCATGATGTACATTAGCAAACATATCAAAGCCAATCACTAAGCCAAACACGAGGAGGGAGGGGGAGGGAATGGGGAGGGAATGGGCAAGGACTAATTGGGTGATGTGTGCATGTATGATTCCAGCATCTTGACTCCATTAAGACGTATGACTACAATGCACCAATAAAAGATTTTTTAAAAAGTAGAACACCCCTAAAATCAATCCCCAGCAACACACACACACACACACACACACACACACACACACACACACCACACGCTGGGGCTATAGCTCTGAGGTAGAGTGCTCACCCTGAGTTCAATTCTCAGTACCATAAATAAATATTTTTAAAATGTTAGTTTTCATTGTTTCAATTTCTTCTCTATCGAGCCCAGAAACAATAATTTGGTTTGAAAAATTAGAATACGTAGCCGGGCGTGGTGGCGCAGGCTTGTAATCCCCGCACTTGGGAGGCTGAGACAGGAGGATCACACAGGTTCGAAGCCAGCCACAGCTACTTAGTGAGGCGCTCAGCAACTTAGTGAGACCCTGTTTCCAAAAATAGGTCTGGGAGTATAGCCCAGAGGTAGAAAGCCTCTGGGTTCCACCCCTAGTACCACAAAAATAAATAAATAAAATAAAACATTATGTAATAAACTTGCATTTACTATAGCTTTTAAATTATAGAATTCTGAAGTGATTGAATAGCAAGGAAACTTTGGAAATCATTGCAGTCACATGTCAAAATGTTGCATGTAGATGCCATGTATTTTTTAATGTATGTTTATTTTCTCTTACGTATTCCTAGTTTTATAATGGATAAACTAGTGAAAAGAACAAAATATAAAAAGAGTTATTTCTGTTACTGAAGAGTAGAAGCAGTTAGAAATATTCACAGGACTGGAGGGAGCCCTAAGCACCATGTCATCAGGTGTTCCTTTAGCTTACTCAGCACCCCCAGGAGGTGGTCTAGGGGAAGGGAGGAGGGAGAATCAATGAAGGAATCACTTTCATTGACCTTATGTGTGTATGTGAGAATCCCAATGTCAATCTCAATATCCTTGATGGGGAAGGGGAGGGAGCAGGGAAAGCCCACCAAGTGCTGTCTGCCTGTACTCACTCTCACTCTGAACTACATATATGTGAAACTATAAGACTATAATGCACCGGTAAGATATTCTACCTCTGAGCTACACCACCAACCCTATTTTTTTTTTTTTTTTTTTTTTTTTTTTTTTTTGGCGGTACTGGGGATGGAACCCAGGGGCATTCTACCTCCAAGTTGCACCCCCCCAGCCCTATCTTTTATTCTTTATTTTGAAACCGGGTCTCACTGAGTTACAAAGGGCTTCACTAAGTAGCTGAGGCTGTCCACAAACTGAGATCCTCTGGGCTTAGCCTCCCAAATGCTGGGATTACAAACATGTGCCACCACACCCAGCTTTTTATTCTTTATTTTGAAACAGTCTCACTGAATTGCAAAGTGCCTTACTAAGTAGCTGAGGCTGGCTGTGAACCTGGATCCTCCTGTCTCAGCCTCCCAAATGCTGGGATCGTGATGTTGTTTTAATGATACTTTGTTTTAATGTTGTTTATATGCTTTGTAAAATATAAAGAAACGTATTTATAATAAAATTTATTTGTATTTTAGAATATAAGTGCTCAGGTGTGACTATTTTAGAAAATAGAATGGATTCATCACTTGCCAGCACTTATAAACAAAATCCCCATGAATGTGAAAACTACAAACTCAACTGACACCAGTGTGGTGTTTTCTTCCATTTTGCCCCCCTCTGGTGAACAACTCTGATGAGTCCTCAGTGTGCACAATTGATCTAGTCCTAAAACACTGTAAGAACTAAAACCAACCAAAAAAAATTGTGTTCAGATGTAAAATAAGTTACATTTTAGGTTCAGATCATTATAAACAGTTTTTCACCAGTAGTAAGACATTTAAAGGTCTCAAGGGCCGGGTGTGGTGGCACACGCTTGTAATCTCCATGCTTGGGAGGCTGAGACAGGAGGATCGCACAGGTTCAAAGCCAGCCTCAGGTACTTAGTGAGGCTCTCAGCAACTTAGTGAGACCCTGTTTCCAAATAAAGTATAAAATAGGGCTGGGGGTATAGCCCAGAAGTAGAATACCCCTGGCTTCTATCCCAGTACCACAAAAAATTTAAAAAAATAATAATAATAAAATAAAGGTCTCAGGGGCTGGGCATGATGGTGCATGCCTATAATCTCAGTTCTTGGAAGGCTGAAACCTTAGGATCACAATTTCAAGGCCAACAATTTAGCAAGACCACTGGCAACTTAGTGAGACTCTGTTTCAAATTTAAAAATTTTTAAATATTTAAATGGCTGAGGACAAAGCTCGAGGTAGAATGCCTCTGGATTCAATCCCCAGTACCAGTCAACCAATCAGTTAATCAATAAATAAATAAAGTCACGAGGGACACAAAATAATTCTTCTTTGTGAGAAGTAGGCCTGCATTTTGCAGAAAGCCTGGCTTGTCCCTGTAGTCTAAAAGCCAGCAGTACCTCCCAGAGTATCCAACACTAGGGGGCAATGCCATGCTTACATTGAGAACCATTCACTGATGGAGACTGACCTTAAGGGACAGTTCTTAGGTCACCAACTAAGCAGTACAGCCACTACTCTCTCAACCCAATGCTTCTTTTCTACATTATATTGCCAGTTTCTTGTGTGTTTATTTTAATGTATGTGCATAATTTCATAGAGATATTCATGTAACAATTCTCAAAAATACATGAATATATTTCTGTACTATCACAGGAAAAAACAGAAGGATTCCTAAGCATGAAATATTTTGTATGTGATTAGTTATCTGGGAGCATTGTGGTTATAAAGAGAATCTGAGCACAGTGGTGCCTGACTCTAATCCCAGAACTTGGGAGGCTGAGACAGGAGACTAAACAAGGCCTGTCTCTGCAACTCAGTGAGACCTTGTTTCAAAATAAAAAGGGCTAGATGTGTAGCTTAAAGGCATAATGCTCCTTCCTGAGTTCAATCCCCAGGACCCAAAAGGAGGGGAGTGGAAAGAGAACATAACTTTTTTTTTTTAAATGGCTGCATTGATTTCTTCTTATGTGTATGAAATAGTTTCATACTTTTTTTTTTTTAGATAGATCACGTTGCAGTGTGGAGAGTGAATTGGAGGAAAACAACTAATTAAGAGAAGATTTCAGTCCTCCAGATGGTAGCTCTGATTGTGGTGGCAGCAAAAATCGTTTTTAAAAAGGTGGTGAATTTATGACATATCTTTTGAGATTGAAATAATAGGACACAGGAAGGAGTTCTCGTGAATGCCGCACTCTGGCTTCACCTTGTAGATGGCGGCTCCTTAGGTAGAAGGAGAATGGTGAATATTGCAAGGGCATCTGTGGAAGGTAGTGCGGCTTCATCAGAGAAACATCAGGAACTCGGGAGAGAGTCACTGCCCACTCGAGACTGGGAAATTTAAAACTCACAGTCAAGGCCTGGGGGTAGGACTCGAGTAGAGTGCATGTTTAGTACACACCAAGTCCTGGGTTCAATCCCCAGCAGCAGAAATGAATAAATGAATGAATATCATGACTTTGCCTAACTTGGTGATTTTTTCTCTAGTAATAATGCCTGTCTGCTTTAGTTCTACCATACAGACAACATGTAGTTGGTATTATCTGGACTGGAGAAGGAGAATGAAAACGAGGGAGGATTGAGGGATAGTCAGTGTTACGGGTGGTTTCCCATCTTTTCAATCCTTATAAATCATGAATAAATAGGTATTTCAAATAAATAAAATTTTCAAGTTATATTCTTGTAACAGTTTCAGATGTAGACCTACTAGGCCAGAAAAAAAATATATATACTAATTTATATATAAATTTATATATATATTTATATTCATATATATTTATATTATATTATATATTATATATAAAATATATAATATATAACATATTATGTATATTATATATAATATAATATAATATATAACATATTATGTATATTATATATAATATAATATAATTTAATATATAATATATAACATATTATATAATATATAATATATTAATATAATATAATTATATTTTATATATTTTTATATATTTATATATAAATATATATTTTTTGTACTGGGAATGGGATCCAGGGGCATTCTACCTCCGAGCTATACCTTCAGCCCTATTTTTTATCCTAGGGCCTCACTAAGTAGCTGAGGTTATCTGCAAACTGCAATCCTCCTGTCTCAGCCTCCCCAGATGTTGGTGGAAAAAATCCTCATTTTTGTGGCCCTCGTTATTCACCGATTGCTTTCATATTAATAAATATTAATGCTACTTATTTGTGAGTCTTTTTTCCATAACCCAGCTGTCTCAAATATTTTAGAGTTTGAAAGGGAAGATAGACAACAAAGAAAACAATAAGCAAAACTCTTATGTGTCATCAAAGTATTAGGAACAAAAACAAAACAAAACAAAAACACTAGAAAGAAATATCAGGAGCCGGCTTGGAGGCGCACGCTGGTAATCCCAGCATTCGGGAGGCTGAGACGGGAGGATCACGGTTTGCCTTGGCTACTTAGTGAGGCCCTTAGCAACTCAGTGAGACCCTGATTCAAAATAAAGAATGAAAATATAGGGCTGGGGTGTAGCTGGGAGGTAGAATGCCCCTGGGTTCCATCTTCAGTACAGAAAGAAAGAAAGAAAGAAAGAGGAAATAAATATCAGGAAGAGATTACTTTGGATTGGAAATCCTTTCTAAAGAGATGACCTAATCTCAGATTGAAAGTTTTAGAAGAGATTATCCACTTAAAGAAAGGCCTGTGCTGAGACCCTGGTGCAAAAAAACCGGCTTAGCACATTGGGAAAATGAGAGGCAGTAAAGTTATTGCAAAGGCAGAGTGGTGGGAGGTGAAGTTAAGGAAGGAGGCAAGATTCCGATTATGTGAGAAAAAAAGACATTTGAGCAGTCAAGCGAAGGCATGACATGACCGGGTTTATCTTTTCAGAAGATCACGGTGGCTGCTGTGTGGACTGGGGTGGTTAGCAGATAAAGGAGTGGAGAGACTGGTTAGGAAACTACTGTACAAGTGTCCCATGGAGAGCAGGTGTGGCTGGAACCAGGGCTGGACGAGGACTAGGGTGATCTGCGTGAGGCTTTTGCCTTGGGCAGAAAATCTAAGCAAGCCTCACCAAGTGCTGTAGGCATGTATGTCCCTAGCACCCTAAACTGCATTATGTGAGACCACGATGCACCAATAATTATATCTTTTAAAATGTAAGCAAGCACCACAAAACTCAGTAACCAAGGTAAATAATTCTGGCGTAAAACAATTTTGGCTGAGCATGGTGGCACATACCTATAATTTCAGTACTTGGGAGGCTGAGATAAGAGGCTAGCAGCTTCAGAAACTTAGCAATGCTGAGTGTGGTGGCACATGCTTGTAATCCCAGTCCTCAGGAGGCTGAGACAGGAGGATGGAAGGTCTGAGCAGCCTCAGAAAAGAGTAAGATTCTCATCAACCAAGAGAGGCCCTGTTTTAAAATAAAATAAAATAGGGCTGGGGCATAGCTGAGGGGAAGGAAGGAAGGAAGGAAGGAAGGAAGGAAGGAAGGAAGGAAGGAAGGAAACTTAAACTAAGCTATCAACAATTTAGTGAAACCCTGTTCCCAAATTTAAAAAAATACATATATAGGACTGAGGATGTAGCTCAGAGGTAGAACACCCCTACATTCAATCCCCAGCAACACACACACACACACACACACACACACACACACACACACACACACACTTAAAATAGTACACACCTATAATCCCAGTATTGGGGATGCTGAGACAGGAGTATCACAGATGTGAGGCCAGCCTAGATAAATTAGCAAGACCCTGTCTCAAAAAGTAAAATAAATGCCGGGCGTGGTGGCGCACGCTTGTAATCCCCGCGCTTGGGAGGCAGAGACAGGAGGATCGCGCAGGTTCGAAGCCAGCCGCGCGCGCTGGCTTAGGAGACCCTGTTTCCAAATTTAAAAAATGTAAAAATAGGTCTGGGAGTGTAGCCCAGAGGTAGAAGGGCTTCCAGGAACCCCAGTACCACCAAAAAAAAAAAAAAAAAAGTAAAATAAAATCTGGTGTGGTGGCGCTCGCTTGTAATCCCAGCATTTGGGAGGTTGAGACAGGAGGATCTCGGTTCACAGACAGCCTCAGCTACTTAGACCCTTTGCAACTCAGTGAAACCGTTTCAAAATAAAGAATAAAAAAAAGGGCTGGGGGTATAGCTCAGAGGTACAATGCTCCTGGGTTCCATCCCCAGTACTGCAAAAAAAAAAAAAAAAAAAAAAAGTAAAGTAAAGTAGGGCTGGGTATGTGGCTCAGAGATAGAATATCTCTGGGTTCAATCCCCAGTACCATGAAATAAAATAACTTTTTAAATTTGGTACTGGGGACTGAACTCAGGAGTATTCTACTTCTGAGTTATACCCCCGCCCTTTTTACTTTTTTATTTTGAATCAGGATCTCACTAAGTTGCTAAGGCTGGCCTCGAAGGTCTCAGCCTATCAAGTACTAGGATTATAGGCATGCACCACCAAGCCCAGTTGGTTTTATTTTTAAGTGGTTCATATAAGAGGAAATACAAATGTCCATTAGTATATACCCTACAATGGCTGGGCATGGTGGTGCATGCCTGTAATTACAATATTTGGGAGCTGAGATAGGAGGATTGCAGGTTTAAGGACAATGCACAGTCATTTAGAACCTTTAAAAATAAAAAAAAAATCCCAGCATTCGGGAGGCTGAGACCTGGAGGATTGCGGTTCGCGGACAGCCTCAGCCACTTAGTGAGGCCCTCTGCAACTCAGTGAGACCCAGTTTCAAAATAAAGAATAAAAAATAGGGCAGGGGGTGTAGCTCGGAGGTCAAATGCCCCTGGGTCCCATCCCCAGACCTGCAAAAATAAAATAAATAAATAAATAAATAAATAAATATAAAAATAAAAAACAGAAACGGTTAGGAGTATAGCTCAGAGGTCAGAAGTAGAACCCTAACTAATGCTGCCACTGAAGCTCCTGGCACATCTGTGTAAGATGCACATGCCACACACATATCCTACAACCAAGCAGTTTCATTCCTGAGTAAATGAGTGTGTGTGTGTGTGTGTGTGTGTATGTGTGTGTGTGTGTGTATCTTACACGGGTATGTCAGGAGCCTCAATGGCAGTGTTAGTAATAATGAAAGCACTGGAAATAGACCAAAAAATAGACCAAAAGTTGATTCGTAGTAGAATGGATAAGGACATTGTACAGTTGTTTAATACAATATAACAATGTACAATGAATTACCACTTCAATTTCAAAGAATGATGATTTTCAAAAACAAAATCTAGGGCAAAGGAAGAAAGATATAAATGAATAAATAATAGTATAAAATATTTTATATGAAGTTCAAAATGTTTTCTATAAGGTTTAGAATATGGGCCAGGCACAATGACACACACTTGTAATCCCAGTATTTGGGGGGCTGAGACAGGAGGATCACAGGTTCACAGCCAGCCTTAGCAACTGAGGCCTTCTGCAATTTAGTGAGACCCTGTTTCAAAATATAGAATAAAAAAAGGGCTGGGGAAAGCCGGGCTCAGTAGCGCACACTTGTAATCCCAGCATTTGGGAGGCTGAGACTGGAGGATCATGGTTCGCTGACAGCCTCAGCTACTTAGTGAGGCCCTCCACAACTTAGTGAGACCCTGTCTCAAAATAAAGAATAAAAAAAACATAGGGCAGGGCAGGGGGTGTAGCTCGGAGATCGAATGCCCCCGGGTTCCATCCCCAGACCCACAAAAAAAAAAAAAAAAAAAAAAAAGGCTGGGGAGTATAGCTTGAAGGTAGGATGCCTCTGGGTCCCATCCCCAGTACCACAAAAAAAAAAAAAAATATATATATATATATATATATATATATATATATATATATATATGGTTACTCCTGTGTGAAGGAAGAGGAACATAGGATCTTCTAAGGAATTAGTGCTAGCCTATTTCTTAATCTATGTTATAGAAATACAGGTGTCCATGTTGCTATTGCTTCTATAAGATATATCTTGAATTCTTCTTTATATGTGGTATATTATGTCCCCCTGAAAACAATTATATTATTCAGGAACATATTTATGAAGGTTTTGTTTTTTTTTTTTTTTTTTTTTTTTTGGTGGTACTCGGGTGGAACCCAGGGGCTTTTCTACCTCTGGGCTATACTCCCAGACCTTTTTTTTTATATTTTATTTGGAAACAGGGTCTCACTAATTTGCTGAGAGCCTCACTAAGTAGCTGAGGCTGGCTTCGAACCTGTGTGATCCGCCTGTCTCAGCCTCCCAAGCGCGGGGATTACAAGTGTGCGCCACCACCACATCTGGCAGGAATTTAAATTAGCAATCAAGGTTTCTCTTTTGTAAGACACCAGGTCTGAATATTTTGCAGGCTCGTTTTGCCAGTCTTTCAAGAAATGGATAATCCCTCCCTTACTCAACTGTTCTTATTCAGCTTCTTCGCTTGTTAATGCCTTATAATTTACTGTATCAACAGATTGCAAGAGAAAACACAAGTGGTGGTTATTCTACTCCACGCAGAAAATGCTTTCAGTAAAAGTCATCACTTGCCGGATATGGTGGTACACACCTATAATCCCAGTACTTGGGAGGCTAAGACAGGAGGATTGCAGGTTCGAGACCAGCCTCAGCAATTTAGCAAGCCTCTCAGCAGCCTAGTGAGGCCCTGTTTCAAAACAACAACAAAGTTTAAAAAGGGCTGAAGTTGTAGCTCACAGGTAGAATATCCCGGGGTTCAAACCCCAGTACCACACACCCACACAAAAAAAGTCAATGTTCAATTATTAAAATATATTTTTTACAAGCCAAGCATGATGGCGCGTGCCTGTCATCCCAGCACTTGGGAGGCTGAGGCAGCACTTCTTCAAAGCATGCCAAGGATACTCCCTGCTATCATGGTTACTATTCAGGATCATGGTGGAGGGTCTAGCCAGTGCAAAAAGATATAAAAAAAAAAGAGGATAATCAGGCATGGTGGTACATGTCTATATCACAGCTACTTGGGAGGCTGAGGCTGGAAGGAGAATTGCAAATTCGAGGCCAGCCTGGACAACTTAGCACAACCTTGTTTTAAAATTAATTAAATAGCCAGGCGTGGTGGCGCACACTTGTAATCCCCACGCTTGGGAGGTTGAGACAGGAGGATCGCACAGGTTCAAAGCCAGCTTCAGCTACTTAGTGAGGCTTTCAGCAACTTAGTGAGACCATGTTTCCAAATAAAATATAAAAAAGGTCTGGGAGTATAGCCTGGAGGTAGAAAGCCTCTGGGTTCCACCCCCAGTACCACCAAAAAGAAAAGAAAATTAATTAAATAAAGCTGGGCATGGTGGCGCACACTTGTAATCCCCGCGCTTGGGAGGCTGAGACAGGAGGATCGCACTGGTTCGAAACAGGCCTCGCTGACTTAAGAGACCCTGTTTCCAATTAAAAATATAAAATGAGTCTGAGAGTGTAGCCTGGAGGGAGAAGGGTTTCCAGGAACCCCAGTACCACAAAAATAAATAAATAAATAAAAATTAATTAATTAAATAAATAAGCTGGAGATATAGCTCAGTGGTAGAGCACTTGCCTAGCATGTGTGAGGCCCTGAGTTCAATCCCCAGTACCTCAGAGAGAGAGAGAGAGAGAGAGAGAGAGAGAGAGAGAATATATGAAAAAGCAAAAATATCTGACAAGAATTCAGCAAGGTTTTTGGATACAAAATCAACATTCAAAAATCAGTAGCATTGCTATGCATCAGTGATAAGGAAAGATGCATCTGAAATGTGGGAGTGTAGCTCAGAGGTGGGGCACTTGCCTAGCGCCAAAAAAGCCTAGTGAATGTAAAGTAAGATTTAGAGAGGAAAAAATTACTGGCAGAGATGCAGTAGGTCCTATTTTTCATTAGCTAAGAGATACGCATGCTTAAGCCTGATATACATAGATTAAGTATGCCCCTGTTCCCGAAGGGAGGATTCTGGGTGAGAGGCCCATTCTCCTGGGATTCTCTTATTCTTTGGTGGTGTCAAGGATTGAACCCAGGGTCTTTTTTTTTTTTTTTTTTTTTGGTGGTACTGGGGTTCCTGGAAGCCCTTCTTCCTCTGGGCTATCCTCCCAGACCTATTTTATATTTTGAAACAGGGTCTCTTACGCCAGCGCGGCTGGCTTCGAACCTGCGTGATCCTCCTGTCTCCGCCTCCCAAGCGTGGGGATTACAAGCGTGCGCCACCACGCCCTCCTTCTTCTCCTCCTCCTCCTCCTTCTCTCTTCCTCTTCGTCCTTCTCTCTTCCTCCTCCTCCACCTTTTCCTCCTCCTTCTCCTCTCCTCCTCCTCCTCCTATTCCTCCTCCTTCTATGTATGTATATGGTACTGGGGATTGAACCCAGGGACATTCAACCTACAAACTCCACCTCCAGTCCTTTTCTTTTTTCTTTTCTTTTCTTTTCTTTTCTTTCTTTCTTTCTTTTTTTTTTGTTTTTTATTTTTGTTTTGAAATAGCATCTCACTAGGTTACTGAGAGTCTCACTGCATTGCCAAGACTGCCCTAGAACCTCCAATCTTCCTGTCTCCGCCTCCCAGGAGCTGGGATTACAAGTGTATTTTACGACTTCCAGGCCAGAGTACTTCTTGCTAGGCTACTTGTGTGACTAGCTATTGCCACAAAAGCGCTGTGTAATAAACTACCCCCAAGATGCAGTGACTTAAACACTGCAGTGGTCATTTGTTGTCTCCTTATGCAAGCTCAGCTCAGCCGGGTGTCAGTGGATCTAAGCTGGGCCCATCTGGGTGGCTGTGCGGCAAGCGGCAAGTCCAGCTGGGACTGGCTTCTCTTGATGGGTTAGGTTCAGGATTGGTTTCATGAGTGTGAAGGGACAGCGACTTGCTGAGGAAAGCCGTTCTCATGACAGGGGCGCAGGATGGCAGACAGAATGCGTAAGCACCACCTCGTCAAGCCTCTCCTCGCACCACATGTGGTAACAGCTCAGCGGTCAAAGCATGTTGCATGGCCGAGTTCAGCACCAAAGGGGCCGGGAAGCAGACTCCTCTCGTGGAGCGCGGGGACGTGGATGAATACTTGCTGAATGATAATCCATCACAGTAACGGAAGCGGGGAAGAAGCAAATATCCAGCACTGTCCGGATTTGTCACTTTACACTCCATGTTCTGGGTCTTGGGGCTCATTCAATACAAGTCCATTTGTCCTTCCAAAGGCATTCACTTCTAATCCCTTTGTTCTTTTAAAGACAACTAAAAAGAAGCTGGATGAATACGGGAAGCATTTACTAAAAAGCATTAAAGACAAAAATATAGTAGGCTTTGAGCTGGAAAAGAGTTGGAACTTAAAAGAGGTGAATTGAAGCCATTTCTGTCTGAGGGCGTTTGATCTCTCAAAAAAGGCAGCAGAGAGACAAGGCCGCCTTTGGCCAGTTGCCAAAGGTAAAGGTTGCCAGAGACAGAGGTCCTCCCTCCTCATTTTCTTTGCAAAAGGACTACTGCTCTTACCCTGGGTCATTTGCTAATCTGAGGGGAGTAGCAGAGAAGCAGAGGGCCTTCCCGGACACCTGAGCTTCCAGGGACAGGGGCTGTAAGTGAACACATGCTGAAGACGGCCCAATATAATTAGTATCCCCAAAACAGAAGAGACACTGGAGTAGAGGCGATATTTAGAGCGAATGGCCAGGTGCTTTCCAGAACTAATGAAAAGCCTTGATTCAAGATGTCCAGTGAGCCGGGCGTGGTGGAGCACGCTTGTAATCCCAGCACTTGGGAGGCTGAGACAGGAGGATCGCAGTTCGTGGCTAGTCTCAGCTACTTAGTGAGGCCCTTTGCAACTCAGTGAGACCCCGTTTCAAAAATAAAGAATAAAAATAGGGCTGAGGGTATCTCAAAGTTTGAATGCTCCTGGGTTCCATCCCCAGTACCGCAGGGGGAAAAAAAAAAGACATATGTGTTCATTCTGGGGTCCAGGCTGCAGGGCCAGCTGTATATATTACTGGATACTACTGGGTCTTTCTTTTTAATCCAGTCTGATGATTGCCATCTTTTAATTGGGCTGTTTTATGTGAAAGCTAAGGAGAAATGGGTCATAGAAGGAACTCTAGATGAAAAAGGAAATCCTATAGAGAAGCAAACAAGACATCCTAAAGGAGGAAAAAGGAGGGGGGAGGAGGAAAATCTCTAAAACACACAATGTACTTAAACGTATTGAAGTCAACCACTAAGCCAAGCAAGGGAAGAAGGGATGGGGAGGGAATGGGGTGGGAATTGGATAGGGGTTAAATCGGTGATGTGTACATGGATGTACACACAAGTTTTTTACCCCAATATGATGTATGAATATAATGCAACAATAAAAAATTTTAAAAACAAACAAAAAAACACAAAAAATATAGTCTTTTTTAATCTATTACATTGGTATTTTTCTATTTTCCCAATCTACATTTTGATCTTTTCCAGCTTTCTTTTTCTTTTCGTGTGTGTGTGTGTGTGTGTGTGTGTGTGTGTGTGTGTGTGTGCTAGAGATTGAACCCAGGGGGATTCTACCTCTGAGCTATAACTCCGGCCCTATTTTATTTTTTTATTTGGAAACAGGGTCTCGCTAAGTTGCTGAGGCTGGCTTTGAATCTGCAATCCTCCTTTCTCAGCCTCCCAAGAACTAGGATTACAGGCACATTCCACCATGCCTGGTTTCCTGGTTCCTGTGTGTGTGTGTGTGTGTGTGTGTGTGTGTGTGTGTGTGTGTTACTGGGGATGGAACCCTGAGGCATTCTATCTCTAAGCTATACCCCCAGCCCTATTTTTTCTTTATTTTTGAAATAGATTCTTACTGAGTTGCAAAGGGCCTCACTAAGTAGCTGAGGCTGTCCACAAACTGCGATCCTTCTGTCTCAGCTTTCCAAATGCTCGGATTAGAAGCGTGCACCACCATGCATGCCTGGCTTTCCTGCTTCCTTTTGTATTGGGTATATTTTATTATTCTATTTTGTTTCGACTGCCAGCTTATTAGTTATACCTCTTTTTTTTTTTTAGCACTGGAGATTGAACCCAGAGGCATTCTACTTCTGAGCTAAACCCAATTTAATTTCTTATTTGGAAACAGGGTCTCACTAAGTTGTGGAGGGCCTCGCTAAGTTGTCGAGGCTGGCTTCAAACCCGTGATCCTCCTGTCCCAACCTCCAAGTACTGGGATTATTACAAGTGTGTGCCACCACGCCCGGCTTTTTAGTTAGATTGCTTTGCTTTGCTTGTACTGGGAATTGAACTGAGGAACATTCTACCTCTAAGCTACACCCCCAGATCTTATAATTTTTGTTTTTTGAAACAGGGTCTTAAAAAGTTGCCAAGGGTCTCCCAACCTTCAATCCTCCTGTCTTAGCCTCCCAGGTACTGGGATTACCGGCCTGTACCACATGCCTGGCTTCAAGCTGTGCTTTTGACTGAACCATTATGAATCAGGGTTCTCATGATCCTCTCCTTGTGTTCAATTCATTTTCTACAGTGCCTCACAGAACTCACGGAAACATTACTTACATTTACCAGATAATGATATAGGTTGTTACAAAGGATACAGGTGAAGAGATGCAGAGAATAAGGGATGGGGAAGGGGTGCAGAGCTCCCAGTCCCTCTCCCAGGGCACCACTCTTCAAGAGCATCAATGTGCTGCCCTCTCTGGAAGGCCTCTGAACCCTGTCATTTTTGTCTTATATGGAGGTTGCATTACATAGGCATAATTGATTAGATCATCAGCCTTTGGTAATCAGCTTAACCTTCAGCCTTCTTCCCTGTCCAGACACTGGGGATTAGGATTTAAAGCCTCAACCTTCTGAAACTGCCTTGGTTTTTTCTGGTGACCAATTCCCATCTTAAAGCTTCCTAGGGGCCACCAGCCATGGACTGACTAATTTATATACAAAAAGAAATCCTAACTTTGAAGATACCAAGAATTTTAAGAGTTGTATGCCAGGAAGCTGGGCAAAAATCAAAAATATATTTCACAATATCAGTTACTAAACCAGGCACAGTGGTGCACACTTGTAATGCCTGCATTTGGGAGGCTGAGACAGGAAGATCCGATTTCGCAGATAGCTTCAGCTATGTAGTGAGGCCCTTTGCAACTCAGTGAGACCCAGTTTCAAAATAAAGAATAAAACATAGAGCTGGGGGGGTGTATTGGAGGTAGAATGCCCCTGGGTTCCACCCCAAGTACCAAAAAATAATACCAATAATACCAAGTACCAATAATAATAATAATAATATCAGTTGCTATTTTTGCTTTGGGCATCAATTTTTTTTTCCACAAAGTTACTTCACACAGGCCTCAAACCTGCAATATTCCTGTCTCAGCTTCCCAAGTACTGGGATTACAAGCTTATGTCATGACACACAGCTCAAGATACTTCTTGGACATCACAGGGTAAATGATAAGGAGGTAACTGGTTATCTAAATATGTTTTATAGTGAAGAGGTCAACTCTAGAGATAAAATTTGAAAGTTATCATGTATAGCTGGTTTTTTGGCATCAATTATCTCTTTAAAAAAAAAAAGAAGAAGAAAAAGAAAAAGGCAGCCGGGCGTGGTGGCGCACGCTTGTAATCTCTTCAGCATTTGGGAGGCAGAGACTGGAGGATCGCGGTTTGCAGACAGCCTCAGCTACTTAGGGAGGCTCTTCACAACCCAGTGAGACCCTGTTTCAGAAATAAAAAGAGAGCTGGGAGTGGTGGCGCACGCTTGTAATCCCAGCGCTTGGGAGGCTGAGACAGGAGGATCGCACAATTTCAAAGCCAGCCTCGGCTACTTAGTGAGACCCTGTTTCCAAATAGAGTATAAAATAGGTCTGGGGGTATAGCCTGGAGGCAGAAAAGCCCCTGGGTTCCACCCCCAGTAGCACCAAAATAAATAAATAAATAAATAAAGACTAAAAATAGGGCTGGGGGTGTAGCTTGGAGGTAGAATGCCCCTGGGTTCCATCCCCAGTACTGAAAAAAAAAGAAGAAAGAAAAAAAGAAAGAAAGAAAGAAAGAAGGAAAGAAAGAAAGGAAGAAGGAAGGAAGGAAAAGAAAAGAAAAGAAAGGAAAAGGTATTTTTTAGTTACCTTCATGTTATCATTTGTGGCGCTTTTGTTTCTTCACACAGCTATAAATGTGTGCCAGGTATTCAATTTCTTTTAACATTTCCTGTAATGCGCATCTGCTGTCATTAATCCCCTCAGCTTTCGTTAGTTTGAGAAAGGCTTTATTTACATTGACATCTCTGTTGAAAGATGAGTTCCCTGGATGTGAATTCCGAGTCAGAAGCTAGCTTTGGTTTTGAGCAGTTTGAATATTGTTTCCGCGGAGGAGCTGCCCGGCTCACGTGTCCTCTGAGGAGCACCTGCTGCAGAGAGCGGGGCTGCCTGGCAAGCCCACGATGTGCCTCTTAGTGGACCACCGGGTCAGGACCAGCCAGCTCCGGGGAGCACTGAAGACAGAGTACGCCAGCTCAGAGAAATACAGTCAGGGGAAGCGCCATCCTTTCAACTGCAGTATTTACATTAAATCAGCGTCCACGGGACACAGTGTCTCCGATTGGAAAAACATATGGTCCAGGAGATTAGGGTGAAAGCCAAAGCGGCCCGTTTACCCTGCTTCCCGGCGACTCCCTGGAGGTTTTGTGCTCCCATCTTGGTATGGAGGGTTAAAGATTCTGGGACCCAAGAAGGCCACTTGCTTGCCAAGGATGGAGCAAGCGTCCTACATTCAACTTTAAGTTACTGCAAATGCTAGTGCACTTTGAACTCCTTGTGACCAGGGGTCAAAAGTGAAAGGGTCCCCAGCATGGGGAGTAATTGATCTGATCCACAGAAGGAAGTGGGCTGCTTTTATACAACCGAGGTAGGGTGTGTGTGTGTGTGTGTGTGTGTGTGTGTGTGTATGTGCGTGGCACTGGGGGTGGAACCCAGGGGAATTCTGCCTCTGAGCTACACCCCCAGCCCTATTTTATTTCTTAATTTTGAAACAAGTTCTCACTAAGTTGCCGAGGGTCTCACTATGTTGCAGAGGCTGGCTGCGAACCTGTGATTCTCCATTCTCAGCCTCCCCAAGTACTAGAATTACAGATGTGTGTTCATTTTCTTTCTTTCTCTCTCTCTTTCTTTCTTTCTTTCTTTCTTTCTTTCTTTCTTTCTTTCTTTCTTTCTTTCTTTCTTCTTTTTGCAGTACTAGGGGTGGTGGTGCCCAGGGGCATTCTACATCAGAGCTACACCCACAGCCCTATTTTTTATTCTTTATTTTGAAATAGGGTCTCACTAAATTGCGGAGGCCTCACTAAGTAGCTGAGGCTGGCTGCAAACCTGCAATCCTCCTGTCTCAGCCTCCCCAAGTACTAGAATTATAGGTGTGTGCCCATAGTTTGTTTGCCTCTTTCTTTCTTTCTTTCTTTCTTTCTTTCTTTCTTTCTTTCTTCTTTTTTTCTTCTTTCTTTCTTTCCTTCTTTCTTTCTTTTGTGGTACTGGGGATGGAACCCAAGGGCATTCTACTCCCAAGTGAGCCCCCCAGCCCTAATTTTTATTCTTTATTTAAAACTTTGTCTCACTAAGTTGAGGAGGCCTCACTAAGTTGCTGAGGCTGGCCATGAACCTCCAGTCCCTGCCTCCCAAGTACTGGGCTTACAAGCATGCACTCCCACGTCCAGCTGGCCATAGTCTCTTGATGGACGTATTTTTCTCACTCTCTGTATGACCTTGGCTGCTGCCATCTCAGAGTCCTCCTGGGTGACCTGAACTTGCTGCTCCGCTGCCGGCTCTGTGCATCCACCCTTCACTTTAGCCCACGGTGCTTCTGGCATTAGCCCAGCAATGTTTCTCAGGTGGATGCCTTGGGTCAGGTTCACTTTCTGAGAGTGTATCCTCAGAATGTCCAGCTGAGCCCCCTCGTTGAGGGATGGGAATTCAATGTTTCTAGGCGCTGCATCACAGAATCCAGGATATGAATCCTGTTAGTAGCCATGATAACTTTGAAATTCTTGGTGGCCTCAAGATGGTCCAGCTGGTTGAGCAACTCGGGCATTGTGCAATGCATAATGTGCTCCCTCCAGCTGTGATGAGCCGATGGAGCCAATTTCATCTATGAAGTCATAGACAGAGCATGAGGCGGACATGATGGTGCATGCCTGTAATTCCAGTAGTTGGGAGGCTGAGACAGGAAGAACATAGGTTCCAGGCCAGCCTTAGCAACTTAGTGAGACCCTCGGCAACCTAGTGAGACCCGGTTTCAAAATAAAAAGGGATATGGGTGTAGCTGGGAGACAGCATGCCCCTGGATTTAATCTCTGGTTCCTACCCCCCAAAAAAATAAATGGAGCATGTTCTTGTGCCATTACAACAGCTCCCTTACCTTTCTTGCCCCTTTTCCGGTGAATTTTCATACCAATTCAGAGTCAGAGACATGCATAAAGGCACAGTCTATGTGATGAACCACAGCCCAGGCCAGCAGTGTCTTCCTGGTGCCCGGGGCTTCATACAGTGTACTCCCTTGGGTTTTGCAAGGCCTGTGCTTGAGAGAGCGTAGGGTGTTTCACCAGCAGCTCAGTCGCTGCTTTGATCACCTTGATATGCTTGCCCAGCCCACCAATCATCTTCTAAATCGGCCTTCTCCACCATCATCAGTGACACCAGAGAGTCCACCTTGTTGGATAGGAGCTTGTGCAGAGTGTAGCTGTCATTTCCTAGAGCTACCCCGTAATTGAGTGTTACATCATTGACATCAGTGTTCCTGTCGACATCTCTGACAAACATGGCTTCAGGATGCACCTTGACAAACACTTTCTTCTTATCTATGGGCCAGGCTACTTCCTCCACACAGGAGCCCTGTTCTGCAGGAGCTGCAGCTCTTCCTGCAATATGCAAACATTTGCAATTAGCTCATCCCTCTGTGCCTGCTGCTGATGGAGGTTTGGCCTCTTATCATTCATAATCAATATTTCTATTAAAATTTGACTCTTGAAGCTCAGTGCAGTGGTGGACACCTGCAGTCCCAGTATCTGAGAGGCTGAGACAGGAAGATCACAGGCTTGAGGCCAGCCTCAGCCTCAGCGAGGTCCTTGGCAGCCCAGTGAGACCCAGAAGTCCTTCAATCTTAGATAATATTGGTGGAGTCCACAGTCTATGTTCCTTTCTTTCAGCTCCATCTCCTAAGACATTTAGAAGGACTCCCATATACATGGGAGACTTTTGCATTGTGGCAAGTGCCATGCAGACATGAGGTGTTATTACTACAGACAGAGTCAGAAAGGAGAGGACCTTGTCTCTTGAGGCTTGGTGCACCCCACTCAGGTGAATCTTGATACTCCTTTGCCAAATTTCCTTCCCTTCTCTTCCCTTCCTTCCATACTGGGGACTGAACCCAGTATGGAAGCATTCTACCTTTGAGCTATATCCCCGGCCCTATTTATTTTATTTATTTTGGTACTGGGAATTGAACTCAGGGGTGGTCTACCTTTACACCCTTAGCCCTTTTTTATTTTTTGTTTTGAGATAGGGTCTCACTAGGTTGCTTATAATCTCACTAAGTTACTGAGTCTGTACTTGAACCTTTGATCCCTCTGTCGCAGCCTTCCAAACACTGGAATTATAGGTGTGCACCACTACACTGGGCTAATTTTTCTTTTTCCTTTTGGTGTGTGGTACAGGGTATGGAACGCAGGGGCCTTCGTCCTATAGGCTATATCCCCTATTTTATTTTCTATTTCGAAACAGGGTCTCACTAAGTTGTGGAGGGCCTCACAAAGCTGTTGAGGCTGACTTTGAACCTGTGATCCTCCGGTCTCAGCTTCCCAAATACTGGGACTAATTTTTTTTTAAAAAACAGGGTCTTGCTAAATTGCAGAGGCTAGCCTCGAACTGCAATCCTCCTGTCTCGGTCCCCCAAGTACTGGGATTATAGGTTTGCGGCACCACACCCGGCTCCTTGTCCAGTTTTCATTGTGAGGGGACACATACAGCAGCCTTGGCCCGAGAAGGCCAGTTACAAAAAGCTAAGACTTCTCAGAAATGAAGGTCTTAGTTATACCTTTAGGAAAGACTTCAAGGCCACCCAAGATGATGACCGAGTGGCGTTCAGCCTGGACAGTGGGGGAAGGAGAGAATGGAAAAGTGTTGCAACCTCAAAAACAAGTGCACGAGGGGGGGGTGTACTTCTTCCCACTAAGCCCCTCTTCAGGAAGAGGCCCACGGGAAATGAGGAGTTATTCCATGAACACCTATGAGAAAGTAGATCTGTGCAGTGCAAGGGGTGGACTGAGATGGGACGTTCCATTGCACAAAAGTCCCTTCAAGAAAGCTTGCTTTTGCCGGGCATGGCGATACACATCTGTCACTCCAGTACTTAAGAGGCTGAGACAGAAGGAACACAGGTTCGAGTACAGCCTCAGCAATGCAGTGAGACTCTCGTCAACCCAGTAGTGCAGCCTGTGGCACTACTGGGAAGTGGTGGACTCTTCAGGAGGTGGGGTCTAGTGGAAGGAAGTTAGGTCATTGGGTGTAGGCCGCCAGAGGGGACTGGGAGCCCAGCTCCTTTCTCTCTCCCTCTGTTTCTATGCCACTATGAGGTGACGCCAACACATGATCCTCACCATGATGTTCTGTGTCATTATTGAAGCAGAGTGACAGGGACATGTGATCATAAACTGAAACCTCTGAAATGAGGAGCCCGAATATTTTTTTCTTGTAAGTTGATTATCCCGGGTATTTTGTCACAGTGATGGAAAGTGACGCTATATCTAACTCTTCTGCATCACAGGAAGATTGCCTTCAGGCTGGAACCAACTGGAAATGAGGGTGCTCATGCACTACAGACAACTCTCAGACAAGAGGGTTTAGGAATTGGTGAAGAAATACCGTAGTATCTGTCAGTATTCTCACTGAGCTGGGCATAGTGGCACATGCTTGTAGCCCCAGTACTTGAGAGGCTGAGATAGGAGGACTGCAAGTTTGTGGCCTGCCTCAGCAACAGAGTGAGGCCCTCCAGAACCTAGTGAGACCCTGTGTCTAAATAAAGAATGAAATAGGGCTGGAGGTGTAGCACAGAGGTAGGATGCCCCTGGATTCAATCCCCCAGTACCACACACACACACAGACATTCTTACTGCAATAATACAAAAAGGCTGACCACATCATTTACAAGAAGAAAGATTTTATTTGTTCACAGTTTTCTTGGAGATTCCAGAGTTCAGTTCATGTCAGGCCAAGTATGTAAAGCAGAGAGAGGGAGAGAGCAAGGGCTCTGCTCTCACATCATGGTGGCCAGAAGCAAGACAGCGAACAAGCAAGAGGAGTTAAAGCAGAAGCACAGGGCCTAAGGCCCCACCCCAGGGCTCACCTTCTCCAGCTCCACCCCACCCGCGGAGGCCACCACACACTACAATCCATTACAACGGATTTGTCTACTGATGCTGTTACCATCCTTATGACATAACCATGTCAGCTCTGAACATTAGTACGTGAGCTCTTCAGGGGACAGCCTATAGCTAACTAGAACATCCAGCAAGCTTGTATTTTTGGTGGATCAATTTGAGCCATGTTACATGGAGTCTGTCTCAGAAGGTCCTCAGCAGGACTGAGCACCAGTGGCCCACCTCTGTAAGTTGATCATTAATATGCTCTTTTTTCTCCTCTTTCTCAGCTTTCCATACTTCCTCACTTATACGTCTTGGGATTATCCCCCACAAAAACTACTTCACCCAAGTTCTTGCTTCAGGGGCTGTTTTTGAAGGTCTCTAGGCTGTGAGGTACCATCAGGTACCTCATGAGCCTCAAGAAAGACAGGCTCCTTTACCCTGCCGGGTTTCCTTGTGCCCTTTGCACTGTTCTTCTCTCCCCACCACCAGCCTCAACAAGTCCTGACCTGCTTTCTCTCTTACTATCATTTGGCTTTTCATAGATTTTCCTAGAAGATAGGAACTTGACTAAATTATTTCATCCTACTGATTTAATTTCCTGAGAGCGAAAATAGATTTGTAATATATGCCCACAACTGCTAACTTTGTCCAAGGACGACCCCAGGGAGAATCTCATTTGTGCCCACGGTTGGAATCATACAGATCTGAGCATCTCTGGGAGACTGAAGGACAGCCTGCAGGAGGCAATCCCAAGAAATCTCCTGGAGGCGATGAATCTCCAGGGAAGGACTGACATACAAGGCCGTAACAAAGCCTGAGACACTGGAGGGGCAGAGTATGACTGAGTCAGCTCATTGCTCAGACTGGTGTTCAAAATCACAGCTCCCTCCAGACACGCACATCTGAGGAACATGGGCACCCCCGTGCAGATGTATGTAGCGGAGAGAGGGGAAATGTGAGCTATGAGTCAACACTGAGGAGCAGTTTCCCTGAAATCTGTGTGACATTGGTATACGAGTGTCCTGTCTCTCTTATTCACTCATCAAGCATGACATTCCAAATACATACGCCCAGAGTTCAGAGGAGTTTTGGCACCTTGAAAAATATAGCAAATCCACCGTGATGATGCCCAGAGAGGGAGAGGTGGCAACCGGGGCTAGTGGCAGCTCGGGAAGCAGCAGTGGCTGCAGTGACTTGGCAGGCAGCACACTCCTGAGCAATCCTTATTGCTGGGTGTAGGAAATTGACGATATAGCCCAATGATTAAGAATGTGGGCTTCAGAATCAGACTCGTATGGATTCAAATCCCAAGTGACATTGCATACTACCTTCATGGGAATCAGACTCGTATGGATTCAAATCCCAAGTGACATTGCATACTACCTTCATGGGAATCAGACTCGTATGGATTCAAATCCCAAGTGACATTGCATACTACCTTCATGGGATTTTTTTTTTTTTTTTTTGCAGCTTTGGGGATGGAACCCAGGGACATTCCACCTCCGAGCTACTCCCCAATTTTTTATTCTTTATTTTGAAACAGGGTCTCACTAAGTTGCAGAGGGCCTCACTAAGTAGCTGAGGCTGTCCGCGAACCGCGATCCTCCAGGTCTCAGCCTCCCAAATGCTGGGATGACAAGCGTGCGCCACCACGCCCGACCTTTTTTTTTTTTTTTGGTGGTACTGGGGTTCCTGGAAACCCTTCTACCTCTGGGATACACTCCCAGACCCCAGACCTATATTATTTATTTATTTATTTATTTATTTATTTATTTATTTGGAAACAGGGTCTCCTAAGCCAGCAAGGCTGGCTTCGAGCCTGTGCAATCCTCCTGTCTCCACCTCCCAAGTGCGGGGATTACAAGCATGCGCCACCGCACCTGGCTCTTCATGGGAATTATTGATAAGGTATATGTTGACCAATGGTGAATGTCCAATCTATAATGATTCTTTTTTTTTAAGACACTGGAGATAGAATCCAAGGGCATTCTACCTCCGAGCTATACCCTGAGCCCTGTTTTTTGTGTGTGTGTTTGTGGTACTGGGGATTGAACCCTGGGGCATTCTACCTCCGAGCTACACCCCCAGCCCTATTTTCTATTCTTTATTTTGAAACAGGGTTTCACTAAATTGCAGAGGGCCTCACTAAGTAGCTGTGGCTGGCTGAGAAGCTGCTTTCCTCCTGACTCAACCTCCCAAGTACTGGGATTGCAGTGTATGCCAATACACCCAGCTTCTTTCATTCATATAACAAATACTTGCTGGGCAGGCATGGTGGCACATTCCCATAAATCCAGTACATGGGAAGCTGAGAGGAGGATCATAGGTTCAAGGCCAGGCTCAGCAACTTAGCAAGGTCCTCAACAACTTAAAGAAATCCTGCTTCAAAATAAAATATAAAATAGGGCTAGGCGTGTGGCTCAGAAGTAGAATGCCCCTGGTTTCAATTTCCAGTACCAAAAAATAAAAAACAAAACCCTAAAACCCATGTGTGTGCATGGTACATTGTTCATGGAAATGAACCTAGAGGCATTTTACCTTAGTGTTATATCCCCAGCCCGATTTTATTTCTTATTTGGAAACAAGGTCTCACTAGGTTGATAAGAGTTTCACTACTTGCTGAGGCCGTCGTCCAACCTGCAATCCTCCTGTCTCAGCCTCCCAAGTACTGAGGTTACAGGTGTGCACCACCACACCTGGAAAAACCCAACATTTAACAAAAACATACTTACAGGGCATCAGGCCCCACTGAGGATACAGCAGTGAGCAAAGCTCATGAGCTCCTTTTGCTAAAGGGTATAGTGTAAACTTTCAAATCCCTCTTTGCTGATGTCCCAAAGAGTCGCTCCTTAACCTGCTCGCGGTGTTAGACTATTTCCAAATCCTAGATTCATTGCCACCTCCCCACCAGGCTCCCCAGGGACAGCTGGATTTGAACTCCGTGACTTTTCCTGGATACTTTTACTCTTTCCTCTGGACTCTGGCCTTCCCCATTCCTGGACGCAACCTGCTTCTATTTGCTAGAGAGGAAAGAATTCACTTCTCCTCCGACAGCACTGATAACCCTATCGGAAGGAAAGAGTGTTAATCTAATCCTCAGTGACCAATACACCTCTTATTTTTCTCTTTCTTGCTCTTTTACTTCTCTGACTTTTCGTAAAGGATGAACAAGCCACTGGGCTCATTCCCTGTAAAGCCCCAGGCCGGGGGACGTCTCCGTGCTTATTTCTGTCAGAGGCTGACTACAGCTGAAGTCGCTAACTTACCTTCCTGTTCACTGTATCCGTCAGGGGTCTTGAATCACAACAATAGGGCCTGGCTGAAAGAAGTAGAAAATAAATTTGGGGGATCCTGGATGACTCACGGAGTTGGTTGGTAAACGGAGAACCAGAAGGCGGCGGCTGGAGGGTCTGGATGGCGGGAGGAACGCCGCTGGGATCATGTCCTTCAGTGTTGTTCTGCGTGGCTCCAGTGACCCTGTGGTATCTGTTGCACGCTGCCACAAATAAAATCTGACTGGCTCTTTTTCCTTGCATAGCTCACTCTTGAGCCCTAGAAAAATCATCTCATTGCAGAGTCTAGGTTATGTCTGCACAGTTATCCAGAAATATGGTGACTTCGATTACTGTGTGTGTGTGTGTGTGTGTGTGTGTGTGTGTGTGTGTGTATTTTACTGGAGACTGAAACCAGGGGCATTCTACCTCTGAGTTACACCCCTAATCCTATTTTTTTTTTCAATCAGGGTCTTATTAGGTTGCTGAGAATCTCACTACTTGCTGAGGCTGTCCTTGACCACGCAATCCCCCTGTCTCAACCTCCTAAGTCCTGGGTTTACAGGTGTGCGCCACCACACCCGACTCCCTCTTTTTTTTTTATCAAGACAAGGTCTCCTTGTGTTGCCAGGGCTGGTTTTGAACTCACAAGGTCAAGCAAGTCTTCTGCCTCAGCCTCCTGAGTAGCAGGGACTATAGGCGTGCACTACTGTATCTGTTTGACCACCGGATAATCTATTGCTCCCAGCTTCCTTGGGCTGATCCTCTTCCAAGTTTTCTAACTGAGAAGGGATCAGGTTGCTCAGGAAAAACTGAGATGCAAAATTACATTTGCAAAGAGGTTTACACGGGCTTCAGGGCCACCCGTTTGGGCTCATCACTGGGTGACTGTAATGCGAGCATTATTTCTGGTTCATCATAACTTTTCCTTTGTTCCTCTGCCACTCCTATAGCAAAACAAAACAAACAAAACAAAACAAAAACACCTTTTTGGCTGCAGCTCACTGCAACACTATTTGCTTTTGTGCTTTGTTTTCTGGGTTTTGTTTTGGTTTATTTGTACTGGAAGCTGAATCCAGGGGCATTCTAACTCTGAGCTACACCCTCAGCCCTATTTTATGTTTTATTTGGAAAAAGTTGCTAAGTTGCTGAGAGTCTAACTACTTGCTGAGACTGTTCCTGAACCTGCGATCCTCCTGTCTCAGCATCCCAAGTACTGGTATTACAGGTGTTACCACCAGGCTCAGCTTTACTGCACCACTATTTGAACCTGTATTTTCACGACTAAAGCCCTTCTCCCAGCCTCAGTTATTTCAAACTTTCAGGTCTGTATGGTATACTTTTTCCAGGCTTAGGATTTTTTGACTCTGGTAAAAGTTGTGCACATGTAGCTGAAGTTATTTTTCTTCGGCCATTTCATTCTGCTATCAAATTCTTCTCTTAGCTCTTAAACCATCCTGTTCATAAAAAGAGCAATTCATTCCCCAGAATCTGGTATTCTGTTGAGTGTTATAAACCTCTGATTTCTACTATGCTTTATTATTATTATTCTAAGTTACTACATTTGGTATAGGGGTACTGGGCATTGAACCCAGGAAGGTTCTACCTCTGAGCTAAACCTCAGTCCTATTTTATTTTGAAACAAGTTCTAAGTTTCTGAGGCTGGCTGAAAACCTGGGATCCTCCTGTCTCAGCTTCCCAAGGACTGGTATTACAGGCGCTAGCACACCTGCTACTACATTTTTTACTTAATTTGGAAACAAGTCGTCCAAATAACACTATAAAGAGACTTCTTTTTCAGTGTTTATGTAACATTATTTTCTCCCTAAAATATATATATATATATATTTTTGGTGGTACTAGGGTTCCCGGAAACCCTTCTACCTCCGGGCTACACTCCCAGACACCTATTTTTTATATTTTTATTTGGAAACAGGGTCTCTTACACCAGCGAGGCTGGCTTCAAACCTGCGCGATCCTCCTGTCTCCGCCTCCCAAGCATGAGGATTACAAGTGTGCGCCACCACACCTGGTGCTCCCTCTAAAATATTTATGATTTATATGATTAGCTGTGTTTTTCTTCAGAAATGTAATAGAAAAAAAAATGAAAGCCGGCTGTGGTGGCGCATGTTTGTAATCCCAGCATTCGGGAGGCTGAGACTGGAGGATGGCAGTTCGAGGACAGCCTTGGCTAATACTTAGTGAGGCCCTTTGCAACTCAGTGAGACTCTGTTTCAAAATAAAGGATAAAAAATAGTGTTGGGGGTGTAGCTCAGAGGTAGAATGCCCCTGAGTTCCCTCCCCAGTACTGCAAAAAACAAACAAAAAATAAGGCCTGAATGTAATAGTAGACTGACTAAAGAAATTACGATAAATGTATTTAAGGGAAATACGGTCATTCAAAAGATTGATTCAGATTTAGATACTGGTATAAAGCTATGCCCAACGTAGGCTAATGGGTGAACAAGGAGGGAGACAAAAGTGTGTATATATTATCATTTGTGAAAAAAATTTGCACATGCAAAGAATACCTCCATAAGGAAACATGGGACACTAGTAATAGTGATTACCTCTGTAGCTCAGTTGGTAGAGTGCTTGCCTAGCAGAATGCACGAGGCCCTGAGTTTTATCCCCAGTACTATTAAAAAAAAAAAAAAAAAAAAAAAGGAATTGCCTCTGGAATAGGAATTTGTGGCTAAAGGGAAGTGGTGGGAGGGAGACATTTTTTGCTGGTACCAAAATAAAAGAAATTATTTTTTCTAAGGAGAAATCCAGAGGCACAGACAAAAAGTATATTTATGATTCACCCGAAAAATGTTGAAAAAATTATCCCATTTAAAGGCCATTTGCTGGCTGAGCATGGTGGCACACAGCTGGATTCCCAGTACTTGGAAGGCTAATGAGGATTGCAGGTTCAAACCAGCAGCATGCTGTAACTTAACAGTTTCAAAATAAAACAATAAAATACAGCTGGGGTATAGCTCACAGGTATAATACCCCTGGGTTCAATCCAGAACAAAATAAAATAAAACAAAATAATTTTAAAATGCCATTTGGCTCATAGTTTAAATATTTTATGACTTCTCTCTGATTGCCACAAAAACTTAAGAAAACAGAGTTGGTTTCACTTGAATAGCTCTGGAGAGACTGATCTGAGTTTTATTCATTCTTTTCTTTTTCTTAATTTCTTCTTTTTTTGTTACTTGGAATAAAACCCAGGAATGTCCTACCTCTGAGCTATACCCCAAGCCCTTATTTTTTTTTAAATAGAGTCTATGTACATGATGTATATTTACAAACATATCAATGTCAATCACTAAGCCAAATATGAGAAGGAGGGAGGGAGGAGGGAATGGGGTGGGAATTGGGGAAGGGCTAATTGGGTGATGTGTGAGTTATGCCCAGTTCGAGGAGTCCCCAAAGACCACCAGGAGACCAACACCGTGTACAAAAGCAAAGAGCCTTTATTCGGGCTTAAGCTCGGACTCTCAGACTTGACCGACGCAGCCGATCTGTACTGAGAGTCCCTTCAGCAGTAGAGACGAAGCTTTTATGGTGGTTAGGGTAGGGGTGGAGGAACTAGCTGCATCTGAGCAAGGTTGGTCTGGCACAAGGGGATTGGTCCATACTGACCACATCAGCTTAAACTTTTTAAGCACAGGTTTTGGGGTTTTAACAGTCAGTATTCAGCTGGGCTAACAGCCAATTCTTAGCTGACCAAGGTCAATCCTGGCTGCAGCTCTTTGGCTGATAGCTTTAGAGACAGAAGGTTTTTAATTCTGCCTAAGTTTTCTTTTCTGTGTATATATGCCTCCACCATCTTGTACTCCATTAAGATGTATGACTACAATGCACCAATTAAAAAGAAATAGAGTCTTTCTAAGGAATGGTGTGCTTGCTTCAAACCTGTGATCCTTCTGTCTCAGCTTCCTAAGTACTGGGATTACAGGTGTGCGCCATCGTGCTAGGCTTACTTTTTCTTTTCTTCTTTCTTGCTTTCTTATTTCTTGCACTGTTGGGGCTGGAACTCAAGACTTCACACATGCTAGGTAAGCGCTCTATCACTGAGCTACACTCGCAGCTCTGATGTACATTGTTAAAGAGCCATTTTAGAACATCGAGGTCGCCTATCTAAATGCCGTCCTTCCTTCTGTGGTGTTCACCTGTTCAGGAATATTTACTGAGCACGTGTGGCGCATCAAGGCCAGTGTTAGTACTGAAGTGGCCCATACGCTGTAAACAGGTTTCAGATTTTCTGATGAGAATAAAGTGGAAGAAAATATAAACCTGACAGCAATCGCTCTCGCTCTTTCCTTGAGAGAGCACAGTTCTATTTGATTTTCTCACGTTAAGTTCTTGAAATACCAGTAAAACGATTTGAAGATTAAGAAACAAAAATCTTCGTATGTTCTGGCATATCTACTTCCAAACTAAGCCTTTCGTTCTGCAATATTCCAGTAAGTGTCAAATAGTTTTGGAGGATTTTGTTTGTTTATTTGTGGTGATGCTGTGGATATATGGATTGAACCCAGAGGCATTCTACCTCCAAGCTGTATCCCCCAGCCCTTTTTAAATTTTTGTTTTGAGCCGGGCGTGGTGGCGCACGCTTGTAATCCCCGCGCTTGGGAGGCTGAGACAGGAGGATGGCGCAGGTTCGAAGCCAGCCTCAGCTACTGAGTGAGGCTCTCAGCAACTTAGTGAGACCCTGTTTCCAAATAAAATATAAAATGGGTCTGGGAGTAGAGTCCGGAGGTAGAAAGCCTCTGGGTTCCACCCCCAGAACCACCAAAATAAATAAATAAATAAATTTTTGTTTTGTTTTGAAACAAGATCTTGCTAGATTGCTCAGAGTCTTACTAAATTGCGGAGGTTGGTCTCGAATCTGCAATTCTTCTGTCTCACCTTCCATTTACTGGGATTACAGGTGTTAGCCACCACACCTGGGTTCAGATAGTTTTATTTTATTTTATTTGTGTGGTACTGAAGGTTTAAACCAGGGAGAATTCTTTTTTTTTTTTTTTCAGTACTGGGGATGGAATCCAGGGGCATTCTACTTTCAAGCTATACCCGTGGTCCTATTTTTTAATCTTTTTATATATATATTTTTTGATCCAGAGTCTCACTAAATTGCGAGGGGCCTTCCTAAGTAGTAGCTGAGGCTGTCCGCGAACTGCAATCCTCTGGTCTCCACTCCCAAATGCTGTAACCCAGGGGAAATTCTACCTCCAAGATATACCCCCAGCCCCATGTATTTATTTATTTATTTATTTATTTATTTACTTACTTACTTACTTATTTATTTTTAAATAGGGCCTAAGTTGCGGAGGACCTCACTAAGTTGCTAAGGCTGGCTATGAACCTGTGATCCTCCTGTCTCAGCCTCCCAAGTGCTGGGATTACAAGCATGTTCCACCATACCTGGCTCAAAAAGCTTTTTTTTTCTTTTTTTCAAAAATCTTTCAAGAAATATTTTTGTGTGTATGTGTATGGTTCTGGAGATTGAACCCAAGGCTTTGCACATGCTAGTCAAGATCTCTACTACTGAACTACACACTCAGTCCCCTAAGTTCTTATTGTTATGGTGTAAACCTTTGTAGAACAGATCAGGCAAATAATAGACTGTACAAATAATGTCATAACAGAAGTCTCTGTTTAAATATTTAAAATACATATCATGCCGGGTGTGGTGGCGCACGCTTGTAATCCCCGTGCTTGGGAGGCAGAGACAGGAGGATCGCGCAGGTTGGAAGCCAGCCTCGCTGGTTTAAGAGACCCTGTTTCCAAATAAAAAATGTAAAATAGGTCTGGAAATATACCCCGGAGGTAGAAGGGTTTCCAGGAATCCCAGTACCACCAAAAAAATAAAAATAAAAATAAATAAAATACATATCATTTTGTTTTAATATTTTTGCCAATGTACTTGGGATCTTTAAGACTTTAGCAAAATAATACTGCAGGTTTGGAAATGAAATAATACTTTTAGTCTTTTCTCTCCTGGTAGCACTCTACTGACAGCTGGCAGCGCTCTGAGGAGCAGTTCTTCAGGTCTTTCACAAAGATTGCGACTATTTCCACCTCGAGACGTTTGTAGAGTCTAAATAAGAAGCAAAGCAAGCGAGACAGAAATATGTGGTCCTTCACTCAGCCCAGCTGCATTTGAAGTTTTCACGAGCTTTCCAGTTGGTAAGGTCAGGGGGGAAAAAATAACCAACCCAAGCCCAAGAGGAAGCTATTGAGGGGCCACGCGGAAAGCAAAGGGCCGAAGAGATGAAGGAGCGTCCCAGAACGGTGGGACAGGTTACACAGCGCTCACAGACCTGCTTCTCTTTCCCGTCCCCACCTCTCTTCCTCCCTGCTTGCTGGCTCACTCTCACCATCTCAGCTGCTCCATTCCCTCCTCCTCCTCCTTCTTCCTCCTCCCCTTCCTCCTCCCTCCTTCCTTCTTCCTTTCCTCCTCCCTCCTCCTCATCTTCTTCTTCTTCCTCCTCCCCTTCTTCCTCCTCCCCTTCTTCCTCCTCCCCTTCCTCCTCCTCCCCTTCTTCCCCCTCATCTTCTTCCTCCCCTTTCCCCATCCTCCTCCCTCCTCCCTTTCCTCCTCCCTCTTCCTCCTCTTCCCCCTCCTCCTCCTCTTCTTCCTTCTCTTCCCCTTCCTCCTCCTCCCTTTCCTCCTCCCTCCTCCCTTTCCTCCTCCCTCCTCCCTTTCCTCCTCCCTCCTCCCTTTCCTCCTCCTCCCCTTCCTCCTCCTCCCTTGTTCCTCCCTCTTCTTCCTTTCTTCTCTCCTCCTCCTCCTCCCCTTCCTTCTCTTTCTCCTCCTCCTCCTTCCTCCTACCCTTCCTTCTCCCCCTGCCTCCTCCTCCTCCTACTTCCTCCTCCCTTCTTCCCTTCCTCCTTCTCCCTTCTTCCCTTCCTCCTTCTCCCTCTTCCCCTTCCTCCTCCTCCCTCCTTCCTTTCCTCCTTCTCCCTCCTCCCCTTCCTCCTCCTCCCTCCTCCCCTTCCTCCTCCTCCCTCCTTCCTTTCCTCCTTCTCCCTCCTTTCCTTCTCCCTCCTCCCCTCCCTCCTCCGCTGCCTCCTCCCTTCTCCTTCTCTCTCTATACTCATGCAGTTAGTCTTGTTTAGCCTTCTTCTTTAGCTATAAGAAACTACCTCCTCTGCTACCTCCCCTTTCATGAGACAGGTAAACATTTGTGAGCTTAGCCAAGTGTGGTGGTGCATGCCTCTCATTCTCATACTTGGGAGGCTAAGACAGGAAGGTTGCGGGTTTGACACCAGCCTCAGCAACTTAGCAAGACTGTTTCTAAATTAAAAGGGGGTCTAAGTCAGAGGTAGAACATTCCTGGGTTCAATTACCAACACCCAAACATACATAATTTAGAGCATTATAATTTTTTTAGGGGGGAGGCAGTGCTGGGGACTGAACTCAGGGATGTGCAGATGTTAGGAAAATACTTAACACTGAATATCACTTCTAACCCCTAGAGCATTTGTTTTGTTTTGTTTTGTTTTGTGGTACTGGAGATTGAACTAGAGGCCCTCTACCCCTGAACTACATCCACAGCCATTTTATTTAATTTTTATTTTGACACAAGGTCTAGCTAAATTACCCAGACTGAGAGCCGGGCATGGTGGTGCACACTTGTAACCCATTTGGGAGACTGAGACAGGAGGAGCCTGGTTCACCACCAGCTGCAGCTACTTAGTGAGGCCCTCTGCAACTTAGTGAGACCCTGTTTCAAAATAAAGAACAAAAAATAGGGCTGGGGCTGTACTTGGAGGTAGAGCACCCCTGGGTTCCATTCTCAGTACCAAGAAAGAAAGAAAGAAAGAAAGAAAGAAAGAAAGAAAGAAAGAAAGAAAGAAAGAAAGAAAGAAAGAAAGAAAGAAAGAAAGAAAGAAAATTGAAGGAAGGAAGAAAGAAAGAAAGATACAGAGGAGGTGTAGCTTGAAGGTGGAATACCCCTGGGTTCCATCCCCAGTACAGAAAAAAAAAAAAAAACCAGCCAGGCGTGGTGGCACATGCTTGTAATACCCACGCTTGGGAGGCTGAGACAGGAGGATCGCGTAGGTTCAAGGTCAGCCTCATCTGGCTTAAGAGACCCTGTTTCCAAATAAAATATAAAACAGGTCCGGGAGTGTAGCCTGGAGGTAGAAGGCCCCTGGGTTCCATCCTCAGTACCACTAAAAAAAAAAAAAATCAAATTGCCCAGGCTGGACTGGAACTTAGGTTGGCCTCCTAAGTGGCTGGGATCACAGGCATGCAACACTTAGCGCATTCTACTTTTCTTACCTTTTTTGCTTGAATCAGTGCATAATCAGATATATCCTCCTCTCCCTCCACCCCTTTTTCACCAAGCTTTTAGTACAGGCTTAAAGGATGCCTCTTTGGAAATACAAAAGCCAATTCTAGAGGCTGAAGCCACGTCATATATATATATAATTTACCAGCATGCCTTATAGTGTATTTTAACTTCCTTGTAGAAAGAACAGTAAACTTGTAGTAGGAGCACTTAGACTGTATTGTCTAGCTGTGCCACTTGCTGGGTGTTGGTAGACAAGTCACTTGATTTATTTGACCTACAGCTTCCTTATATGTAAAATGGGAGAAAAATAACTCTTTTTTTACTGAATTGATATGAGAAAAATGAGACAATATATGAAGGAAGGAGAACTTTGTCACTTTGGGGGGCATTTGTACTGGGGATTGAACCCAGGGACATCCTACCTCTGAGCCACACCCTCCAGCCCAGTTTTATTTAGAAACAGGGTCTCCCTAGGTTGCTGGGAGTCTCATTACTTGCTGAGACTGTCCCAGAGCCTGAGATCCTCCTCTCAGCCTCCCAAGTACTGGGATTGCAGGCGTGCGCCACCACCACCTGGTTATTTGTAACTTTTAAAGCCCCACTGGATTAGAAATGCAGCCACGTGCATTTGCCTGTGACAGCTGATCCAGTTTGTTGTGTAGCTGGCCATTTCTATGGGTCATTCATGCTGCCCAATACATTTTTAGCCATCTGCCCCAAAGCCTTGACTATTTGCCTTAATTGTGAACCAATCTAGGAAGCCTAATAGGGCTTACATTACTTGGAGGGGTAGTTTTGTGATTATGGGGGAAACTGAAGTTGTTTTCTTCTTTTTCACCCATTCTCTTCCTCCTCCTTTACTTTCTAAAACAACAACAGCCGGGCGTGGTGCGCATGCTTATAATCGCAGCACTTGGGAGGCTGACACAGGAGGATTGCACAGGTTCGAGACCAGCCTCAGCTACTTAGTGAGGCTCTTAGCAACTCAGTGAGACCCTATTTCCAAATAAATTATAAAATAGGGCTGAGGGTATAGCCCAGAGATAGAAAGCCCCTGGGTAACATTTCCCAGTAGCACAAAGAAAAAAATAAAATAAAACAACAGCAACACTTTCATCTACCCATTCAATAAAAGATGTAAAGTGTTTTCTTTCTTTCTTTCTTTCTTTTTTTTTGGTGGTACTGGGGTTCCTGGAAGCCCTTCTACCTCTGGGCTACACTCCCAGACCTATTTTATATTTTTGAAACAGGGTCTCTTACGCCAGCGCAGCTGGCTTCAAACCTGCGCGATCCTCCTGTCTCCGCCTCCCAAGCGCGGGGATTACAAGCGTGCGCCACCACGCCCAGCTAAGTGTTTTCTTTCTTGTCTCTTATCTGGATTTCTCTCTCTCTCCCCCCTCCCTCCCCCTCCCCCTCTCTCTCCCTCTCCCCCTCCCCCTCCCCCCTTCTCTCTTTTGTGGTACTGGGGATAGAACTCAGGGGCATTCTACCTCTGAGCTACACCCTAACCCTATTTTTTATTCTTTATTTTGAAACAGAGTCTCTCTGAGTTGCAAAGGGCCTCACTAAGTAGCTGAGGCTGGCCACGAACCACGATCCTCCTGTCTCAGCCTCCCAAATGCCGGGATTACAAGCGTGTGTGCCACCACGCCCGCATCTCTTATCTGATTTCTATGGTACTTTATATACAACCATATCACACAGAGAATCAGGGTGTCCTGTGGTTATGTGTTGATGTGGGGTTTTTTTTAGCTTCTGTTTTTCCTGGTCGGTTCCCAGTACATGAATATGAATATAAGATTGAATTTCCCTGGGTAAACTCGAATGTAATTGAAGCCATTCAGAGCTCTGAGTACCGTTCACTCCAGATCAAGCCATCCATTGAAGGAGACTTTCAAGGGTTAACAATAGAGATCTGGATCCAGGAAATTTTGTTCAGAAAAATAGCTCTGGCTGCTGGAGAGGGTCTTTGCTATGGGAAAAATGCAACATATAAACAATTGCAAAATATCACTGGGAAACGTCTGGGCATTTTTGAAACTTTGGCAGAGATGTTCTTCTGTCTGGAAGATACTTCTTCCCTTCCCTCCTGTCTTTCATTAGCACAGCCGCACCTAATAAATAGTCTAGATTTAGAACAAATGCCACATGTCCTGGCTTTTCCACCACAGTTTTTTGGGTTTTTTTTGGGGGGGGGTATTGGGATTGAACCCAGGGGCATTCTACCTCTGACCTACATCCCCAGCCCTATTTTTAATTCATTTTTAACATTTATTTTTTGATGATACTGGGGGTGGAACCACCCAAGGGCTTTATTTTTAAACCTCTGGGCTATACTCCCAGGCCTATTTTGCATCTTATTTGCAAACAGAGTCTCACTAAGTTGCCGAGAGCCTCACTAAGTAGCTGAGGCTGGCTTCAAACCTGTGCGATCCTCCGGTCTCAGCCTCCCAAGCATGGGGATTACAAGTGTGTGCCACCACGCCGGGCTTATTCTTTATTTTGAAACAGGGTCTCACTAAGTTGTGGAGGGCCTCACTATGTAGCTGAGGCTAGCCGGGAACCTGCGATTCTTCTGCCTCAGCCTCCCAAGTACTGGGATTACAAGTGTGCGCCACCACACCTGGCTTCCACCACAGTTTCAATTTCAAAATTCTCTCAGTATTAGACTTTGGTTCATTTTTTCTTCATTTTTATGGAGGCCTTATAATTATGAGTTTATGTTAGGAAACTACTGTGCCATAATCCTTTTAATATGTTATGCTTTATTTATTTATTTTGCTTTTCTTGTCCTCTTATTGGTGCATTATAGTCTCACATCATAGTGCAAATCATGCTGACAGTGACGTACATGCACAGAGCACTTGGTGCCCCAATACAGGGTGGCCAGATTGAAACTGGTTTTCAATTATGTTTTAAAATATGGATAGGAAGAATATTTATATTTGAACCAACTCAAAAACTTCACCAGCAATCAAAAAATTAAAAATACAAGTTGAAATGAGATACTCTTCTGGAGGGGTACTGGGAATTGAACCTGGGGCATTCTACCACTGAGCTATACCCCAAGCTGTTTTAAATTTTGAAACAGAGCCTAAGTTGCTGAGGCGGGCCTTGAACCTGTGATTCCCCCTGTCTCACCTTCCCAAGTACTGAGATTATAAGCAAGTGCTACTGCTCTTGACTGAGATACTATTTTTTACATTTCTAAATAATGTCTATTTAAAATTTTTAGTATTTGCTTTTGGCAAAGATTAGAGAATCAGTCCATTCTCTAGCAGGAATTTAAACTAAAAGAGTCAGCCGGGCGTGGTGGCGCACGCTTGTAATCCCTGCGCTTGGGAGGCTGAGACAGGAGGACCGCACAGGTTCGAAGCCAGCCTCAGCTACTTAGTGAGGCTCTCAGCAACTTAGGGAGACCCTGTTTCCAAAATAAAATATAAATGGGTGTGGGAGTATAGCCTGGAGGTAGAAAGCCTCTGGGTTCCACCCCCAGTACCACCCCCAAAAAAAAGTCTATAAAATAACATTGCAGTATATATGGAGAGTATTAAAAAGTTCAATCAAACTAAACCAATAATGGTGCTTCTAGAAAACCTTTCTAAAAACTGTAGACAATGATTTACGTGGGTTGGGTGTGATGGTGCATGCCTGCACTGCCAGAACTTGGGAAGCTGAGACAGGAGGATCTCAGGAAAGAGGCCAGCTTCAGCAACTTAGCAAGACTGTCAGCAACCTAGAGAGACACTGTTTCAAAACACACACACACACACACACACACACACACACACACACATCAAATAAATTAGTGATGGTGATAAATTATGCACTACTCCATGTAAAACATGGAAACAACCTGCATATAAAGTATTAATAATGTATGCTTGCCAGGTGTGTGGTGGCACACACCTGTAATTTCAGTACTTGGGAAGCTGAGATAGGAGGATCACAAGTTTGAGGACAGTCTAGCAATTTAGCTAGACCCTTATGAACCTGTTGGTAAAGAAAAGAATTCATTCCCCAGAAACTATTATTGTGTGTGTGTGTGTTACTGTGTACTAGGAATTGAACCCAGGGGTGTTCTACCTCTGAGCTTCACCCCAGCCCCCAGAGAACATTTAGGTACTCAGAGCTCAGGCTTGGTAAGCCACGATCATAAAAATAAATTGGTTTGAATTTGCTTAAAACAGTTGAAAATTTCCGTCTAGATGGAGAGATAAGAGAACTAGAGAAGAGTTGGGGACTAGACATGTAGCTCATGTAGGCTCAGTATCTACAGAGAGGGCAGACGGGAGCGAGGATAAAGACACACAGTGGTTCCTCCCTAACCAAGGGGCATATGTTCCAAGATCCCCAGATGCCTGAAACCGGGGACAGCACCAAACTCTACAGAGCCTATGCTTTTTCCTTTACATACATGCCTAGCATAAATTTAGGCTCTGAGTTTGAGCCCCAGCACCATTCCCCTCAAAAAGAAAAAAAAAAAAAAGAGTTTAAAAGTATGTTCAGAGCCGGGCGTGGTGGCGCACGCTTGTAATTCCCGCTCTTGGGAGGCAGAGACAGGAGGATCGCACAGGTTTGAAGCCAGCCACGCTGGAGTAAGAGACTCTGTTTCAAAAATATAAAATAGGTCTGGGAGTGTAGCCCGGAGGTAGAAGGGCTTCCAGGAACCCCAGTACCACCAAAAAAAAAAAAAAAAAGTATGTTCATATGTGTCCCATACTTTGGCCCAGAAAAATGAAAATTAAGTAATTATTATTCTCTTTTCCATTCATTTATTTAGCTGAGGTTTTTTTTTTTTTTTTTGGCGGTACTGGGGATGGAACCCAGGGGCATTCTACCTCTGAGCTACACCCCCAGCCTTATTTTTTAGTATTTATTTTGAAACAAGGTCTCAGTGAGTTGCAAAGTGCCTCACTTAAGTAGCCGAGGCTGCCCACAGATCGCGATCCTCCTGTTTCTGCCTTCCAAATACTGAGATTACAAGCGTGCACCCCCACGCCCAGTTTAGCTGAGATATTTATTAAGCATTTCCACCCATTTATTCATTCATTCATTTATTCATTCACCCAAATGAATAAAGCCTCTCCTGAGTGCCAGGCACTACATGAGGGGTCCACTGGTGAACATCCACACCAGGAACACACTTGGAGCTGGACAAGTTGGGTTGGCTACTCGTTGCTGTGAAGGAGGAGAACACACACAGCAGGTAACTGGGGGAGTCTTTGTAAGAAGGTTTTATAAAGCACTTGAAGGATTTGAGCTTTGGTTGGGTCATGCTGCGTAGGGTCCGAGGAAGCAGAGGTTCAGCCTGAATTTGACGCTTTCGGGAAATAGGTAATAAATCAAGGAGTGGGGAATCTCAGTATCTACAGGGAAGGCAGACGGGAGCGAGGATAAAGACACACAGTGGTTCCTCCCTAACCAAGGGGCATATGTTCCAAGAGCCCCAGATGCCTGAAACCGGGGACAGCACCAAACTCTACACAGTCTATGCTTTTTTCTTTACATACGTGCCTATGATAAGGTTAATTTTATAAATTAGGCACCATAAGCGATGAACAATAACAATAGAATGGAACAATGATAACAATCAGAACATGTTTTCTGTTCATGTCTTCCACTCCCAAGTTTCATGTCCTTTCCGTCTTACCTAAACACTCACCGCACATGGTGGTTGTAACTTTTATAGCTGGGCGTGTGGCAGCTAAACTAGCATGGATTTTTTGTTCCTTCTTCACAATTTCACAGGCAGATTTGTTCTTACCATAGACTTTAACAATCTCAACATGCACTCCTTTTTTTTTTCTTCATTCTGTATTAGGTCAAGAACCTTTACCATTCGTTTAAAGAAAACACTCTAAGGCTTCTCTTTGGCATTTTTTAATTGCCAGCATCACTACTCCTGCACTTTGAGGCCACTGTTAAATAAAATAAAGGTCAGTTGAACATAAGTAAGTGCTGATCTACCACTACTAAGTGACTAATGGAAGGGTAAAGAAAGCAGAGCCTGTAAAACCTGGGTGCTTTGAACAAAAGGCTGATTGATGACCTGAGCTGATGGAGCAGGACGACAGGAGATTCCATCACATGGCTCAGAATGGCACGCAGCTGAAAACCTATGAATGGTTTATTTCTGGAATTTTCCATTTGATATTTTTAGACCCTATTGACTGTCAGATAACTGAAGCTGTGGAAAGTGAAACTGCAGACAAGAGGGCACTCCTATAGGGAAGAAGTGGCCGCCACTCATATTAGCTGGAGGGAGGATACTTAGTCTTTTATGGTTTGGACAATGATAACGTTTTCTCTGGGTTTAGTTATGAGTACAGAGTGGTCTTGTTTTAGTGTTGATTCATTATGGTCATGGAGTACCCTTATCTGTGACACTGTTTAGGTTCAACAGGAAGCATCAGAACCTAGTGGCTCCGAGTGCGGGCACGCCCCAAGTGATTGTATCAGGCCAGCCTCTGAGTATCAGGAACTGCTCTTCTCATAAGGAAATAAGGGAACGTAGAACTATAAATTGTTTCGAGCGCTATGTAGGCTGAATAGAATGCAATAACAAAGAATCAAGGTGGGGTTCATTTGCTCAGGTTGGTTGGAAAATGCTTCTCTTGAAAGTAGTATTCAAATCAAGTTCAGACACACATTTCCCTCGTGTATATACGTGTATATCTTGAACATAAAATGCATTCATTATGAGTTGCCATAAAAAACCCCTGAGAACCACTGCATGATAAAGGAATCAACATGAACAAAAAGGTAAGAAGAGGCTGGGTCCAGATTATACAAGTCCTTGTTGGTAAGGAGTTTCTGTTTTAAGTATTAGGTTTATCAAGTATAAAGTCGTTGCTTTTCATTTTTAACTGGCAACTTCCTTGATTCAGCCTAATCTAATGAAGCTCCATTAAAAGTTCTAAAGAGGAGGATGTCACGACTGGATTTATATTGTAAAAGGCCATTTTGGTTACTGGGTAGAGCACAGATGGACGGGAGGCAGGTGAGAGACTGAAGAAAAATTGGTAAGAATGCATTTTTTTTTTTTGGGGTACTGGGGATTGAACCCAGGGGCATTATACCTCTAAGCTATACCTCCAGAACTTTTTTTTTTTTTTAATTTTGAAACAGGGTCTCATTAAGTTGCAGAGGGCCTCACTAAGTAGCTGAGGCTGGCTTCGAACCTGTGCGATCCTCCTGTCTAACTTCCCAAGGACTGGGATTACAAGTGTGTGCCACCAGGCCTGGTGTAAGAATGCAACATTTTAGCCAGGCGTGGTGGTGCACACTTGTAATCCCAGCGCTTGGGAGGCTGAGACAGGAGGATCTCACAGGTTCAAAGCCAGTCTTAGCTACTTAGACTCTCAGCAACTTAGTGAGACCCTGTTTCATAATAATAATAATAATAATAATAATAATAAATAATTATGTATAAAATAGGTCTGAGAGTATAGCCTGGAGGTAGAAAAGCCCCCGGGTCCCACCCCCAGAACCACACACAATAAAAAGAATGCATCGTTTTAAAAATATGCTTTGTGCGTGGTGAAAGGCAGGGTACTGGGGATTAAACCCAGGAGCATTCTACCTCTGAGCTACACTTCCAGGAATTTTATTTTTTGTTCTGAAACAGTTCTCTCGAGGTTTTTGAGTCTTGCAATGTTGCTGAGGCTGGTCTCAAACCTGCAATCCTTCTGTCTCAGCCTCCCAAATACTGAGATTATAGGCATGTATCACCACATCTGCTTTAATATACTTTTATTGGTACACTGAAATTATAAATCATAATAAGGTTTAGGATGATAGGTTTTTTTGTGGACCTATTCTAGTTTTTAGTCTTTAGATTTGTTGGCTTAAAAATCTGTTTTGTTGCTGAGCATGGTGGTGTATGCTTGTAATCCCTGCACTTGGGAGGCTGAGACAGGAGGATCACGGGTTTGCAGCCAGCCTCAAGTACTTAGTGAGGCCCTCCGCAACTTAGTGAGATCCTGTTTCAAAATAAAGTATGAAGAACAGGGTTGGGGGTATAGCTTGGAGATAGACTGCCCCTGGGCTCACTCTCCAATATTGGGGGAAAAATCTGTTTTGTTAACTACCTGGAGTGATATGAACAGTAAAACTTTGGTTCATGTTAAAAAAAAAAACTCACAAGAAATTAATGGTAGTAGCTGGGCGTGGTGGCTCACTCTTGTAATTCTGGGAGACTGAGACAGGAAGATTGCAGATTTGCCAACAGCCTCAGCTACTTAGTGAGGCCCTTTGCAACTCAGTGAGTCTCTGTTTCAAAATGAAGAATAAAAAAGTAGGGCTGGGGGTGTAGCTTGGAGGTAGAATGTCCCTGCATTCCATCCCCAGTATCTAAAAAAAAAAAAAAAAGAAAAAGAAAAAGAAATTAATGGTAGTAAAATCTGAATGTCAACTTATTTGTTTATGTAACTGGGGATGAACCCAGGGACATTCTGAGTTACATTTCCAGCCATTTGTGTGTGTGTGTGTGTGTGTGTGTGTGTGTGTGTGTGTGTGTATGTGTGGTACTGGGGTTCCTGGAGACCCTTCTACCTCCAGGCTACACTCCCAGACCTATTTTTTATACTTTTTTTATTTGGAAACAGGGTCTCTTACGCCAGCGTGGCTGGCTTCGAACCTGCGCGATCCTCCTGTCTCCGCCTCCCAAGCGCGGGGATTACAAGCGTGCGCCACCACGCTTGGCTCTTTATTAAATTTTGAAACAAGGTCTCACTATGCTGCTGAAGCTCTTCCCTATGATCCTCCTATCTTGGCCTCCCAAGTAGTAGGGTTACAGATATGTCACCATTCCCTGCTTGAATGTCAATGTATTAATTCATAAAAAGAAACTCTCAAGCAGACTAAATTCTTGTGTTAACTGCTTAATGCATTTTTTACATAGGAAATGAAATTAAAACCATGCCCAATTTAAATGATGATTTTAAAAGTTAAATCAAGCTGGGCATGGTGGCACATGCCTAATATCCCAGTACTTGAGAGGCTGGGAGGATCCCAGATTTGAGGTCAGCCTCAGCAACTTAATGAGACCCTATTTCCAAATAAAAAGTAAAATAGGACTGGGGGTGTAGTTCAGAGGTATAATGCCCCCAGGTTCAATCCCCAGTAACACCCCCCACCTCAAAACAGAGTTAAATCTAGTTGGCATCGTACTTTGACCAGTCTAAGTTGGAATGATACCCACACAGTAGCATCCCTGTCTTCAGAGTGAGGCTGCAGACTATAACAGCCTCCCACTGTTTGGGTTTCAGAGCCTTGGACAATCTCCTGAGACTTTCTTCTATTAGCCTCCAAAACATCTTGGGTCCTTCTTCCCTTGCAACAGTTTTACCTGAGCAGAATTGGTGTCCAGGTGGCCCTTAGGTGGTGAATGGTTACTTTGAACTGCCTCTAACTTCTCAACCTGGCCTTGTCCCTGTTAAACAACATGGCCCTTTCTACTCTGCAGCAGAAGCCGCCCCCACAGCTGGTAAACTAGTGCCTGAACTGAGCTACCAGATCCGGATGTCAAGGTCAGCAAGCTGAGGTGAGACACAAGAATGCAATTCGCCTACAGCAGAGGTGCAGCGTGGATTGAAGCCTTTGGCTACAGGTGACAGAAGTCTAGCAGAGGACCCTGCAATTACAGCCATGAATCAAAACACCCACAAACCAGCAGGAGTCCAGTAGCATCCTGGAAGTGAGGAGTCACCCTGGAAAGACGCCACTTGCTACTAATCCAAGCATTCCGCCTGCACAGCAAACACAGGAATGCTTCTCAGAACAACATCAGGTTACTCACCCACGAGCAGGTTAGGGGTGGGAAAATGCTGAGATAGTCAGAGGTCAAGAACAGCAGTTCAGGGGCTGTAGCTCAGTGCATGCAGATACCCCCCCCAAAATGACATGTTGTGGGGACTAACCCTCTAAGAAGGCTCGTATTTGGGCTGCCATCCTTTCTTTCTTTCTTTCCTTCTTTCTTTCTTTCTTTCTTTCTTTCTTTCTTTCTTCTCTTTCTTTCTTTCTTTCCTTCTTCTTTCTTTTCTGTACTAGGAATGGAACCCAGGGGCATTCTACCTCTGAGCTACATCCCAGCCCTATTCTTTATTCTTAATTTTGAAACAGGGTCTCACTGAGCTGCAAAGGTCCTCACTAACTAGCTGACACTATCTTTGAACCGAGATCCTCCTATCTCAGCCTCCCAAATGCTGGGATTACAAGCATGCACCACCACACCTGGCTCTATTTTATTTTTATTTTGAGACAAGGTCTCGCTAAATTAATGAGAGTCTCACTAATTGCTGAGGCTGTCCTCAAACCTGCGATCCTAGTATCTCACCCTCCCAACTACTGGGATTACAGGCATGCACTATCATGTGTGGCTCCCCTCAACCCTTTCTATTTTTTTTTTTTTTTGGTTTGGAAACAAAGTCTTTCTAGATTGCTGAAAGTCTTGCTAAATTACTGAGGCTGCCCTCCCAAGTACTGGGATTACAGATATGCAATACTATATCTGGCTAAAAATTATAATACTTTTTTGTGGTACTGGGGATGGAACTCAGGGGCATTCTACCTCTGAGCTACACCCCCAGCCCTATTTTTTATTCTTTATTTGGAAACAGGGTCTCACTGAGCTGCAATCTTATAATCCTTCTGAGAGCTCAGGATGGCTTTTCATCTAGCCTGGAATAGGAATGGACATCTCACTTGAGGCTCGAAGGCTGAGGAGAGGAAGAAGAGACAGAGGTGTTCTAGAAAGAGATCTCACCGGCACAGATCCAGAGAAGGGACGAGGTGACAAAGAGGCAGGAGGGTAGAAACAAAAATCTGAAGAGGTTTAGGGAGAGAAGGAATTGCATCCTTTTGATTATGGTGTGGAAGATGAATTAGAAATAAGCAAACTGGAGACAGAAAGACCAGCCAGAAGGCTCTTGTAATAGTCTAGCCCATGAAAAGAAGCCCCTCCATCAAACCATTTGCTACACTGTGGTTGTGGGTCCCTCATGGAAACCTATGACAAATTTGCCTCCTACTCCACCCTAGACTACCAGTGTTCTAAGGCATTTGGAATTCATTGGGATAGTGTGTGTGTGTGTGTGTGTGTGTGTGTGTGTGTGTGTGTGTGTGTTATTGGGGCACTCTACCTCTGAGCTACACTCCAGCACTATTTTATTTATTTATTTATTTATTTATTTATTTATTTATTTATTTATTTTGGTGGTACTGGGGTTCCTGGAAATCCTTTTACCTCCGGGCTATACTCCCAGACACCTATTTTTTACATTTTTATTTGGAAACAGGGTCTCTTAAGCCAGCGTGGCTGGTTTCAAACCTGCGTGATCCTCCTGTCTCCGCCTCCCAAGCACAGGGATTACAAGCGTGCGCCACCACACCTGGCTTATTTTATTTTATTTTTTTTTGAGGCTTGTCATCAACCTGTGATCCTTCCTTTTCAGTTTCCTAAGTACTGGGATTATAAATGTGTGGCACTATACCTGACTAATTCGGGGCCTTATAAGAACAGTTTGCTATAAGAATATAACAGTTTTAGTGGGGGGAACAATTGTCATAAGGCATAGCATCATCATAGAGGTGGGTAAACATACAGTAGAGATGTAGGGAGCCCTGAATCAGGGAGTCCAATTCAGTTGGGGTGGTGGAGTGGGACCAATGGTAGCATCATGGGGTAGCATCATGGAGGCAGCACCGGCCAGGCCCTGAGGCTTGGAAGAGCATCATGATTGGAGGTTAACTTGGTGGGTGGTCTGTGAACAACAGGGTGAGGAAGGAAAGGAAGGGCATTCCAGGAGGATAGCACAGCAGGTGCAAAGCCAGCTGGACTTGGTATCCCTAGCATGTGGTACCAGAAGGATTAGAGTAAAGGGTATAGAAGGAAGGTCATGGTAAAGAGAGTGAGAGTCTGGATCCTATCTGGACGTATCCTGAGTGCCATGCTAAGAAGTTTTCAAATGATGCTCATAGGTAAGAGAAGATCATTGAGAAGTTGTTCATTATTTTTTTTTTTTTAATACTGGGGATAGAACCCAGGGGCATTCTACCTCCAAGCTACACCCCCAGCCCTATTTTTTATTCTTTATTTTGAAACAGGATCTCATTGAGTTGCAAAGGGACTCACTAAGTAGCTGAGGCTGGCCACAAACCTGCGATCCTCCTGTCTCAGCCTCCTGAATGCTGGGATTACAAGCGCGCACCACCATGACCGGATCTCATTGAGAAGTTTTGATGAGCACAAGGACACTGCGTGCTTTGTGTATTTAAAAATTACTTTGAGCCAGGTGTGGTGGCACATGCTTGCAATCCCGGCTCTTGGGAGGCCGAGACAGGAGGATTGCACAGGTTCAAAGCCAGCCTTAGCTACTTAGTGAGGGTCTCAGCAACTTAGATCCTGTTTTTAAATAAAGTATAAAATAGGTCTGGGAGTATAGCCTGGAGGTAGAAAAGCCCCTGGGTTCCGCTCCAAGAACCCCCCCCCCCAATCACTTTGGATACCAGGTATGGTGACATGAGCCTATAATCCCAGTACTGGGAGGCTGACACAGGAGAAGTGTAGGCTCCAGGCCAGCCTCAGGAATTTAGGGAGGCCCTCAGCAACGTAGTGAGAACCCGTTCCAAAATGAAAAATACAAGGGCTGGGGGTGTAGCTCAGAGGTAAGAATCCCCAGTACCACCATAAATAAATAAATAAGATAAATTAGGGCTGGAGGTATAGGCCAGAGGTAGAATGCCCCTGGATGCCATCCCCAGTACCCAGTACCACTTACATATAAATACGTAAGTAATTAATAAAAGAAAATAACGTTGGGAGTCTGTTAGAGATGGATGAGGTGGAGCGAAATGGAGACAACTGCAAAATACCAAGTGCAGGAGGAAGAGACCCGCAAAGAAAAATGACGAGACAGAGAAAACACAAGAGGTTCCAGAAAGATTTCTAAGGCAGGAAGGTTTGGCAATAGAAGAATAGAGAATGATGCTCGGGTTTCTGACTTTGGCAGTTCAGTGGCTACAGATGGCAGAGTTTTAGGAGAAAAACAATAATTGAAGTTTTTGGACATGTTAATTTTGAGGTCTCTCTGCGACAGTCAAGAGAGATGTGGAGAATAGAGTGGGATGTACAAACCTGGAGTTCAGGAGAGAGGACCAGGCTGCAGATACAAATACAGAATCTATCAGCAAACAGTTGTCCTCTGGCTAGACTAGGTTTCCTAGAGACAGGAGTAGAATGAGAAGGACTGAGGCTGGGGGTTGACCGCAGGGAAAGAGCCAAATTTAATGGATGAGAAGAGGAAGAGAACTCTACGTAGGAAGCTTAAAAAAAAAAAACAAAACTTGAGAGATAGGAAGAAAACAAGAGTGATGGTGCCCCATAGTCCACAGGAGAAGATACTTTCTGAGAAATCCAGAAAAGCACCCTTGGAACGTGACAGTGAGTCACTGGTGACCTACTGAGTCATTTCAGAAGGGGTATGATGACAATGATATACCCGGTGTGAAGGCATCTGTAGCAGAGGGAGAATGCTCGTAAGTGTAATGATGGCAAGGAGGAGTTGCTGGGAGTTCAAGAGTTCCTTCCTAGAAAGCAAAGTGATCTCCTGGGTGTGTGGGCTTAAAAGTGTGTGGGGGAAGGTTTGTAATAGTGCAGAGAAGGAATTATCTTTGAACACTGTTTCCTGTCAGGTTCCCATTCAGTATTATTCCATTTTTCATGCTAAACTTCCTAAAAATGCCCTTAGCCTTTTCATTCTTTCTCTCTCAGTCCTTAGAACCACTTTCACTCTAGTTTGGCATTTGTCTCTAGATAGTGATGACTTTCAAAAAATTACCAGTGACTAATGTAGGATGTGTCACTCAATGTTATTGTTCAAGAGATCGAATATGCCGGGTGCGGTGGTGCACGCCTGTAATCCCATTACTTGGTTGAGGGGGGGAGATCACAGGTTCAAGGTCAGCCTCAGCAACTTAGTGAGACCCTGTTTGAAAAGAAATAAGAATAGGGCTGGAGGTGTAGCTCAGAGGTAGAAATTTGTAGTTCAATTTGTAGTACCAAATAAATAAATAAATAAAATTAAATAAAAAATAAAAATGGCTGGGGGTGTAGCTCAGTAGTAGAGGGCCCCTGGATTCCACTCCCAGTACCACAAACACAAAAAAATAACTAATATTCTTTTGGGGGATTAAGGGAGACCTGGGGGATCAAACCCAAGGCCTCATACAGGCTAGGCAAATACTTTACCACTAACCTACACCCCCAACCTATGTATAATATTCTTCCTTCTTTTTAAATGCCTGATATTATTAATATCATACTCTATAATTTTGTCTAAATTATATGGTTCTGCTTTATTAACAATGAAATGGGAACATGAGCCCTATTTTCTTCCAAATTCAGAATGTTGGGGAGTTGATAATTTGAGATTATAAGGTACACAGACTATTTCCTCATCTTCTCAATGGAATTGATCCAGAGATTAAATAAGATAGTGCTTGTAAAGTTGTTTTTTTCTCCTTCTTTTATTTGGAGATTGAAGTTAGGGCTTTGAGTGTACTAAGCACAGCTCCATTACTGATTACACTCCAAACCCTATGCACATAAAATTCTATAAATATCTGGTATATGAGAGTAAATGGTAGTTGTAACGTTGAAATTGAGTTAGGGGTCACAAAGGAGGCAAACACCAGCCAAGTTATTAAAGGCCTCTTTAATCAACCAGCACCTTTGGGTGAGGCCTGCCAGCCGTGGTGGAAGGGACCAAGTGACCGATCAGCCGTGTCACGCAGGCAGCAGAGTCGGTCAGCAGAGTCATGTTTGGACGGCAGAGTCACATGGTCAGAGAGGAAGTACGGGTATTGATAGCGGGGTATTGGGGTGGAGCTAGCAGCGTGGGAATGCCTATTCTCTAGAGACATCTGGAGTCTGTGGCACCTGGAGTCTTAGGGCACCTGGAGTCTCCCGACATCTCCGCTTCTGGCTTTGAGGGTTCCACCTCCTGTCCCCGCTGTGGGGTCCCGTGGAGGAAGGGAGGGACCCCACCTATGAGTAGTGATGATATTTTAGTTTGAAAATTAGCAAACTAAAATTTTGTAAGTTAAAAAAAATGTTGAAGCTGGGTTTGGCGGTGCACGTCTGTAGTCCCAGTTCTTGGGTGGCTGAGACAATAGGATCACAGGTTAAAGACCAGCCTTGCCAACCTAGCAAGACCCTGTTTCAAAACAAAAAATAATATTTCAAATAAACCCCAAAGGGCTGGGGATGTAGCTTGGAGGTAGAATGCCTCTGGTTTCAATCCCCATTCACCTCCCACCCCAAGAATGCTGACACACTTTTGGGTGCTTACGTAGAAGAACACTTGGAGTTATGAAATTGTCTGGAATTTGCCTCAAAATAACCTGTGTTAGGAGTGTAGAGTGAAACGGGATGGTTTTGAACCTGGGTGGATAATTTTATATATGCCTGAAAACTTGATAATAAAAATTATTTGATTATTTTTGCTCTATATGAATCTGTCAACTTAATACACTTAGTAAGTTGAAATGTCACGGACACTTAGTGACAGTAAACTCCCCAAGACAAGACAGTAATGCAAGGAAGATTTAACTTAAAAAGTATATAATGATTGGGATGTATGACTTTCATAATATCATAAGTGGAGCCGGGTGTGGTGGCACGCCTGTAATCCTAGTACTTGGAAGGCTGAGACAGGAGGATCACAAGTTCAAGGACAACTTCAGCAACCTACTGAGAGACCCTATTCCCCCACCCAAATAATAATAATAATAATAATAATAATAATAATAATAGTAATAATAATAATAATAATAATAATAAATAGGCTGTTATAAATAGGCCTCTTTCTTTTTGTACTGGGGATTGAACCCAGGGGCATTCTACTTCTAAGCCATCCCCCTCTCTCTGGCCCTACTTTATTTTTTATCAGGAAACAGGGTCTGAGTTGCTGAGGCTGGCCTGGAACGTGCTATCCTTCTAAGAACTGGGATCACAGGCGTGTGCCACCACACCCAGCAGTGGACGTCATTTTAATAACTAGCCTTGGAATAGCTTTCTCCATTCCACTTCCCTACTTTCTCCACCGCCATCCAAGCGGCTTCACTCATCACTGGGAAGAAACTACGAGTCCCAGAATGCATTGCGCACTTAACATCCAGTTGAGGACCCCTAGTTTCTGAACGGATTGCCCTCGCCTTATTAGAATGGGAATGGCCCCCACGCAAACTTGGTGATTGCGACCCAGCACAGAGTCCGCTTAGGGCCGGGGTCGGCCGGGCGCGCCGCTCGGAGGGTCGGCGTGGCGCCTTCCTGATCAGGCGCCGCTTCGGGCAGCCCCGGCCCTCCCGGGGTCCTCCTTGCGCCAGGAGGGCCCTTTAGTGCGCTTCCAAGATGGCGACGCTGTTGGCGGTAAATTCGGGTAAGTGCGGCCAGGCAGGAGAGGGGTCATGGGGCAGGGCGACGGCGGCCTCCTAGCGGGAGAGGCCGGGGTCGTGAGGTTCCTCGGAGTCCAGGCCGTCCCTCATGCGCGGCTCGGGTTTTGCTCTGGCTCCCGGCCTGGAGTCCCGCCCCTCCCCAGTTTGAATGGCGCGCCTTGGGCGCTGCGGCTGCTGCCCTTGCGTTTGGCTTTGGTGAGTGGAGATCGAGGGGCTGGGTCAGCTGGATCGGGTCCTGCAATCTCGCAGCTCAGGGCTGAATCTGGTCCTCTCCCTGGCCCAGTCCGCTATGTGTCTGTGGTCTGTTTTCTCCAGGATGCGGGTCATCGTCTCTAGCAATGAGGCCAGACGACCCGAGATATTTTTCAGCCACGAGCAGAGGCTGGAAACCGGCGTCTGAACGCAGGCACCCGGGCCCCTTTTGGGGTGCATTAGGGTGGTCCTGGAGGCTGCGAGGGCCCTAGATCGTGAAGCCTGCCATACGGAAGATGGCAGGGAAAGGGGTTTTCCACAGGCTCTGCTGATGTCTCCCAGTTCAGCGGGTGTGGTCCCGCTCAGGACCTTTGCCTTTGTAGGAGTAGACTTTCGCGGTAGAACCTAGAAAGCAGTAAAGGAACTATGGGAGATGTGGGGTGGGTCGACTTTTGGTGTTTAAGAACGCCCGGGATTCTCTTAAGAGCGGGTGCATGTTGGCTGTCAGAATCCCTGGGATGCCGTACTGGCTCGTAGTACGCTGGGCAAAGAAAGATTCCAAAAGAATGTTCGGGGCGGAGCAATCCTGAAAACGTAGAATTTCCTGCTCAGAATGTTAATACCTCCACTGAGACACACTCTTAAGTTCATGGGTACAGTTAAATGAGTATTTGTGTGGTAGATGTGTGTAGGTAATCTCGTTTAAGAGGACTCTTTTCTGGGCATATTTTCTTGCCTGTGCAGCGTTTTGTTGTTGTCTTGGTACTGATTTGTTTTGCTTAACACAAGACCGATACTTTTGAAAAGTTGTCCAAAGCAGAGTTTCATAAATAAAACCGTTTCAGAAATGTCATAAATTATTTTATTAAAGACCGAACTATGTTCCGGGCATAGTGGCCTACGCTTGTAATCCTGGCATTTGGGAGGCTGAGACAGGAGGATCGTGGCTCGAGGACAGCCTCAGTTATTTATTACTTAATGAAGCTCTTTGCAACTCAGTGAGACCCTGTTTCAAAATAAAGAATAAAAAATAGGGCTGGGGTTAGCTCGGAGATAGAATGCCATTGGGTTCCATCTCCAGTACTGCAAAAACAGACAAACACACGAACTTGTCTTGCACACCTGTAATCCCAGTACTTGGGGAGACAGACAGGAAGATTAAGGATTCAAGGCCAGGTTTAGCAATTTAGTGAGACACTCAACAACTTAGCAAAATGGGTTCAAAATATAAATAAATAAAGGTCTGGGGTGTTGCTCAGAGGTAGATTGCCCCTAGGTTTAATCCCCAGCATCCCCCAAAATTATCTTATAAAAGTGAAGGATTGTATTTATTGAGCACCTACTGTGTCCCCCACTAGAATGAATATTGTGTTTTTATTGTCTCATATAATCTCATTTATGTTCTATGTAGTAGCTGCTATCAAGTACATAATTTTAAGCTGAATGGTAGCCCATACCTCCCAGTACTTGGGAGGCTGAGACAGGAGGATCACAGATTCAAGGCCAGCCTTTAGCAACTTAGCAAAATCTTGTTTTAAAATAAGCTGGGTGTGGTGACACACACTTGTAAACTTGTAATCCCAGCATTCGGGAGGCTGAGACAGGATAGTGGTTCAAAGAGGACAGCCTCAGCTACTTAGTGAGTAGTTACTTTGCACCTCAGTGAGACCCTGTTTCAAAATAAAAAATAAATAGGGCTGGGGGTGTAGCTCAGGGGTAGAATACCCCCCGGGTTCTATCCCCAGTACTACAAAAAAAAAAAAAAAAAAAGGGTGGGGGGGCTGGGAATGTAGCTCAGAGTTACCAACAAGACGATTGCAGGTTTGAGGCTATCCTCGGCAACTTAAATGAGGCCCTCAGCAACTTAATGAGACCCTGTTTCATTAAGTTAAAAGTAAAAAAAAATTTTTTTTACTTTTCCCTAGTGCTAGAGATTGAAGCCAGGGCTTTGCACATGACAAGCATTCATTCTGCTGCTGGGTTACACCTCCAGCTCCTCCGTTTTAATATGTCCCTGGAATTAACCCCTAGTACAAGGAGGATAAGTATATACTAAAGAAATGTAAGCCTTCCTTTTAAGTTTACATCTTGTCAAGAGGAAGGGATAACAATATCAAATATGTAACTTCATTACTAATATATAAATAGATCTGAGCCAAGTGTGTGGTCCACCTGCAATCTAAGAACTTAGGAGGCTGAGATAGAAGGATTACAAGTTCAAAGCCAGTCTCTGCAACTTAATGAGACCCTCAGCATCAAAATAAAAAAAGTCTGAGTTCAGCCGGGCGTGGTGGCGCACGCTTGTAATCCCCGCTTGGGAGGCAAGAGACAGGAGGATCGCGCAGGTTCGAAGCCAGCCGCGCGCGCTGGCTTAGGAGACCCTGTTTCCAAATAAAAATGTAAAAATAGGTCTGGGAGTGTAGCCCGGAGGTAGAAGGGCTTCCAGGAACCCCAGTACCACCAAAAAAAAAAAAAAAGAAAAAAAAAAAAAGGTCTGAGTTCCCCAAGAACTGGGATTACAGGCATGTTCCACCCGGCTTGGAGAGCTATATGTTTAATCAGATAATAGGCAAATGTGGGATTAAAGTAGGAGAAGTAAAGTAGGGGACCGTATATTCTCTTCCTAAGGAAGGTTTAGACATGCTGATTCCCATTCTTCCATATCCCTACACCAAATATCTGACACATCACTTCGTGGCCGATCTCCCTAGTGCTAGAGATTGAAGCCAGGGCTTGGCACATGACAAGCATTCATTCTGCTGCTGGGCTACACCTCCAGCTCCTTCGTTTTAATATGTTTTCAGCATTTATATACCTTTTGTGGAACTGGGGATGGAACCCAGGGACATTCTACTTCTGAGCTACCCCCCTCCCCCAGCCCTGTTTTTTTTTTTGTTGTTGTTGCTGAAAACCTCACCAAGTTGCTGATCTGGGCAGTGAACCTGAGATCCTCCTATCTCAGTCTTCCAAATACTGAGATTATAAACATGCACTACCACGATCGGCTAATAATAGGTAATTCTGAGCTTCTGCTGCGTGCTACTAAGCATGGTCCCACGCTCTTTACATGTATTATTATATCAACGCCCTATGAAGTCAATGCTGTCTTCCTCCATTTTTCAACAACAGAAACTAGGGCAGAGATCAGACACTCCACTAAGATGTCACACTGGTAAACAGAGCTTGAACCAAGGCACTCTGGCATCAGTGCACTGCAAACACTATACTGTTTCCATATATAATTCTGGGAAACTGAAAATGTTTCAGGAGACGAATTTAGGTATGTTGGAAATAAATGGCAAATAGCTCAAGTGAAATTAAGATCACACCTAGATAAGCCTCCTCAAATTTGTCTAAACTCAGCCAAATTAATTTATCTAAAAACATTTAAGCTCTATGAATGAACGTTAAGGCTCAGGAACACACACACACCCTATTATTGGCTGGGCATAGTGGTGCACACTTATAATTTTAATGACTTGAGAGGCTGAGGAAGGAGCATTGCAAGTTCCAGGCCAGCCTAAGCAACTTAAGAGACCATCAAAAAAGAAAAAGAGCTGAAGGTGTAGTTCAGTGGATTTACCTATTATTGTTACTACACGTATGTATCAAAATGTGGTCCAGATGGATGTTGTGGCACACTCCTACAATCCCTGGGAAGATTTGACAAGAGGATTGCAGGTTTGTGGCCAGCCTCAGGAATTTAACGAGGCCTTGTTTAACTTTGTGGGACCCTGTCTCAGAATAAAAAGGTAAAGTAGGAATTGGGCGTGGTGGTACAAATTTGTAATCCCAATACTTGGGAGACTGAGACAGGAGGATCACAGGCTGGAGGATACCCTCAGCAAGTAGTGAGACCCTATTTCAAAATAAAAATAAAATAGGGCTGGGGGTGTAGCTTGGTGGTAGAATGCCCCTGGATTGTATCCTCAAAAATAAGTAAGCCGGGTGTGGTGGTGCATGCTTGTAATCCCCGTGTTTGGGAGGCGGAGACAGGAGGATCATGCAGGTTCGAAGCCAGTCTCACTGGCTAAAGAGACCCTGTTTCCAAATAAAAATGTAAAAAATAGGTGTCTGGGAGTGTAGCCTGGAGGTAGAAGGGTTTCTAGGAACCCCAGTACCACCAAAAAAAAAAAAAAAAAGCTCTTAGACTCAACTCCTGGTATCACACAGGAAAAATGGTTCTTTTTTTAAATGAATTTATAAAAGTACATATTTCTTTTCTGTGTGTTTATTTACTCTTGTGGCGCCTGGGCTGATGCTGTTTTATACTAACCAGTGACCCACCAAGATAGAGTACATTTTTTCTAAGGCAAATTTGTTGTTTTACAAAAACTGGGTATTTTCCTATTCCTTCTTTTTACTGGGATATTCAGGAGGCAAGGAGAGGCACTTACCTTTATTAAGTGCCTATAACATGGCAAGCATTGTATTGCGAATTTTACTGAACTTATCTGATTCAAAAACTTATAACCCTTTGGAGCAGATGGTGTTCCTCTTTTATATAAAAGGAAGCCAAAGTTGAGAGGATGTTTTCCTCATTCTGGGTCACACAGCTAATAAGGGAGTAAAAACAGGTTCAGCTGATATTCCACTTTACTAAGATTTTATTTGATTTTATGGTGTTAGAAAACAACATGAGATGATGTTTATACAAGAATTCAAATAAACTATTGTTATAAATGTTTGGTTTTTATATAACTTATATTAAAAAGTAGCCATGAAACCAACACGTGCCTGTAATCCCAGTACTTGGGAAAATTGCAGGTTCAAGGTCAGCCTCAGCAGTTTAGCTAGACTCTCAGTAATAGGGTCTCAGATCTTGTTAAAAAAAAAAAAAAAAAAAAAAAAAAAACAACAACTAGCTGGGCGTGGTGGCGCATGCTTGTAATCCCTGCACTTGGGAGGCTGAGACAGGAGGATCGCACGGGTTCGAAGCCAGCCTCAGCTACTTAGTGAGGCTTTCAGCAACTTAGTGAGACCCTGTTTCCAAATAAAATATATATTAAAAAAAAGGTCTGGGAGTATAGCCCAGAGGTAGAAAGCCTCTGGGTTCCCAGTACCACCAAAAAAAAAAAAAAAAAAAGGAATTGGGTGTGTGACTCAGAGATGAACCCCTGGGTTCAATCCCTATTGCCCCTCCTGCCAAAAGTAGCCATGAGTATGATTAACCTGTGTAGACGATAACCTCACATTAATTTTCAAATGTATGTTTTATTTAATGCTATTTTTATTTTATTTTTTTCTTCAAGCTGCTAGTCTGTGGGGCCCGTACAAAGACATTTGGCAAACAGTGGGAAATGCTCTTTGGAGAAGACAACCAGAAGCCGTCCACCTTCTTGACATGATTTTGAAGAAACACAAACCTGACTTCATCTCGTTGTTCAGAAATCCAGTAGGGAATTTTCTTTTTTGCTTCTTGGATTTGCCTGTCTGTGTCTCTGTCTTTCTGGATTGAAGGAGCAAGTAAACTTATTGCATATAAATAAACATAAGTGCTACTTGAACTAGCCTAGTGGTTCCAGTTCTCTTTTAAAAATCTAATTTCTCCTGGGAGCAATTAGAGTCCTTTTTTTTGTTCTCCATAGACATTATTATTGAATTTAAGAGAAACTTAATATTTGAAGATGATTTAAGAAATTCAGTATATTTCAGAAATGCTAGATGCCTTAGAATTTCCAACCTATACCTATGCTTATAGTGTTGTGTGAGCTATGTTTTTCTTTTTTCTTTTTTTGTTTTGTTTTGTTGTTGTACTGGGTATTGAACCCAGAGGCATTCTTCCTGTAAGCTACATCCCTAGCCCTGTTTTATTTTTTATTTTGAAATAAGGTCTCACTAAGTTGCTGAGGACCTTGCTAAGTTGCTAAGGCTGGCCTCGAACCTGTGATCCTATTATCTCAGCCTCAAGTACAGATTACAGGCATGTGCTACCTTGCCTAGCTTGAATTAATTCTTTTGTATCATTATCATCTTGAAGTCTTTTGCAAGTAAGAATACAGTATTTCAGTGGAGAAATTTCAGATTTGGAAACTCTTTCTAGCTTTTGATAATTTTTTATATACTAACATGACCATCTAAGGAATACTTATGGGATTGTAATTATGTAGCCTTTTCTAAGATCTAAAACTTGGAAGATTTTATGGTCTGTGAGGTAATTATTGCTGTACGTCATTTGTTAAATATTTGGATCAAAAATTCTTTTAGAAAATAAGGCCACATCTTATATTAATGAGCTATGATTCACTCTACAAAGTAACTTAACAATTCATATATTCATTTGTTTATTTCCATTTGAAGACCTTAGGTTTTTAAAAAATTAGATATATAGTTGGAAACATTCCTTAGAAACGTGAGGAATAGAATGGTACTTTGTATGCTTTCTCTAAATTTTTAAGTTCAGAAAAAGTTAAATAATGCAAAATATTACCACAGAAAGATCTCATTCTTGATTATCTGATAAATCAGTTTGTCATGTTACTAGTCTACATTATCACGAATAAACTTTTATAAATAACACTTTAGGATCTTTTCTCCAATGTAGTATGTTCATTACTTGATTTTAATTGTGTCATTCCAGCCAAAAAATGTTCAACAGCATGAGAAGGTTCAGAAAGCCAGTACAGAGGGCGTTGCCATCCAGGGTCAACAGGGGACCCGACTTCTTCCTGAACAACTCATTAAAGAAGCCTTTATTCTCAGCGACCTTTTTGATATCGGGGAATTGGCAGCTGTTGAGCTTCTCCTTGCTGGTAGGTTGACAAGGTGTTACGGTAAGGGAGCGCAGAGTTACAAAGTTATGTGCTCGTGGTTGAAGATACTTTACTGTTTAGATTCCAAAGTAGACCCTAAGAATGTGGTTGACTTGACAAAATCATATATTCATATATTTCCTTTTGTTTAGCTTTGATTAAAGGGAAGACTTTGGCTTAGTGATTAGTTGTTAAAGGTAATTGAAATTTTTTTTTTTTTTCTGATACTGGGATGGAATCTAAGGGCATTTTATCTCTGAGCTACACCCCTAGTCCTATTTTTTATTGTATATTTTGAAACACGGTCTCACTAAAATTGCGGAAGACATCACTAAGTGGGCCAGGCTGGCTGAGAACCTGTGATCCTCTTGTTTCAGCCTTCTAAGTTACTGGGTTTACAAAATAATTGAACTTCTTTAAGGCAAATTTTGTTTGTTTTTTGTGGGACTGGGGATGGAACCTAGGGGCATTCTACTTCTGAGCTTCACCCCCAGCCCTATTTTTTAATTCCTTATTTTGAAACAAGGTCTCACTAAGTTGCACAGGGCCTCACTAAGAAGCTGAGGCTATCCGCAAACTGTGATCCTCTTGTCTCAGTCTCCCAAATGGTGGATGAAAAGCCTGCACCACCAGGCCTGAGCCTAGGCAGGCTTTTATATGGTAACTTATTGGCCAACAGTAATAGGTTGCATCTCCAGAGTGTATAGCACAAAGCGTTTATCGTCATAAAGGTAAGCTCACTCCTTTTCTAGAGTTTCTCTAGGGGGTAGATTCAGATGATGAAGGACTAGGTCAAAAATATGATAATTTGAATAATAAGGAGCAATAGGAAAGAAAATAAGGCAGTGGGACATACAGCGGTGGGGGCAGGTTGGGCTAATTCTCAGTAGAGTTCTTTGACAAGGTCTGAGATGAGGACAGTGACCTGAGGCCCGGAGGGTGAGAAGGTGCCAGGCCCCCAGACCTGTTGGGGAGGCTGTCCAGGCAGATTAAATAGCAGATACTTCAGTGGAGAGAAAGTCGTGTTTGAGGGTAAAAAAATACCAAAAAACCCACTGAGATTGGAGCATCAGGAATGGGGAGGAGAGTGGAGGCAACTCTGAAGACATTAGGAACCAGTTTGTGTTGGGTCTCGTAGGCCATGAAAGTTAGTTAAATTTTATTTTAATTGCACTAGAACGTTGTTGGTGGAGACTTTAACAGAAATATATGCAACTCAGAATAATTTAGAAATTATTGTGTGTAGAGAAGAGATTGAAATTTTTATAAAATAGGCAGTTTATTTTAATTGTAACAGAAGAGATGTGAACAAAGTACAGGCACTTTAGTTGAATGGAAGTTTAATGTCTAAAGATACCACATGCCTACCGAAATCCTTTGTGACTTAACACTACATTTAAAGAAATAAGATATTGTGAATGAGGCAGGTAATTTCCCCTTATGAGTAGTGGACGTTAATAAGACATACATGAGTTTTAACTCAGAGCTCTCTCATTTAAAAAATATTTTATTCTGTGTTTACCTTATGCCCGGCACTGTGATAAGACCCTAGCAATATAAAGTTGAATAAAACCAAGTAGTATAAAGGAACATATAGTCCAGTCATTTAGAAAGATGAAGAAATAATTTTGAGAGGAGAAAACAGGCAGTCTGAGTGCAAAAGGGCATGGCCCCTGAGCCCTCCACTTGGGTAGAAGTGCAGGAACAAAACTGGGGTTCTTCCCAAGTTACCAACAGCTGTCTGACTAGTTTTACTTTTATTCAGTTAATCCCTCAGTTTTCGTGTGTTTTGTGGAGTGGCCTCGCCTGAAATAGACCCTTGGTTCCCACATGTGTTAGTATGCCCGTCTTTCATGGGCATAACACGTGAAGGGCTTATTTATATCCCTTAGTTGCAGACACATAGGAGGCACCCAGTATTTATCCAGTAAGTGAATAATGGATGAAATATTTTGTGGTTAAGCTTGGGGTAGCAGTATATTGTTAAATTTAAGAAAGCCAGACATGGTGGCACGTGCTTGTAATTCCAGTATTTGGGAGGCTGAGACAGGAGGATTGCAAATTTGTGGCCAGCCTCAGCTATTTAGTGAGGCTCTCTGCAATTTATTGAGACCCTGTTTCAAAATAAAGAATAAAAAATTGGACTGGGGGTGTAGATCAGAGGTAATGAATGTCCCTGAGTTCAATCTCCAGTACTGCAAAAAAAAAAAAAAAAAAAAAGAAATAGTTTTGAGGTAATTCAATATATTAATTCATGTTTAAGTACAACTTAGCAGTAGGCCAGAGGGAAGAAGAGTAAGTTAACATTGGATCATACAGAAAAGTCTTCACAAAGATGTTGAGGTTTAAGGTAATGAGAAGGCATGAATCAGATTGAATTAGGGGCCTTCAGGAGGACGAAGAGCATCGAGCAGAACTCACCTGTGTCAGAGGGGAAAGCAAGGCGGTGAATCGAAGGGAATACAATGGAGTGGTGACTGGGACAGGAGAGAAGAAAGCTATAGGAGACGGCTGATACTATGCAAGGTACTCTCTCTCAGGCAAAGTGGAACTCACTCGAAAGCGGGCAGGCTAAAAGAATGAGTGAACTTGAATTAAAAAAGGTTGGTGCCGGGCTTGGTGGCGCACGCTTGTAATCCCAGAATTTGGGAGGCAGAGACCAGAGGATCGTGCTTTGCGGACAGCCTCAGCTACTTAGCGAGGTTCTTTGAAACTCAGTGAGACCCTGTTTCAAGAATAATATGACTAAAGCTGGGCGTGGTGGTGTACACTTGTCATCCCAGCATTTGGGAAGCTGAGACTGGAGGATCGTGGTTCGCAGGCAGCCTCAGCTACTACTTAGTGAGGCCCTCTGCAACTTAGTGAGACCCTGTTTCAAAATAAAGAATAAGAATAATAAGACTAAAAAATAGGGCTGGGGGTATTACTCGGAGGTAGAATGCCCCTGGGTTCCACCCCGCATACCGCCAAAAAAAAAAAAAAAAGTTGTTGACAGAAGACTCTAAGAGTAGAGGGGCCGGGATGTAGCTCAGTGGCGAAGTGCCTGCTTTGCAGGTGTGGCGCTCTGGGTTCGATCCCTGGTTCCAAAACAAAACAAAAAAACCCTTTTTTAAAAAATATAAGCTAAGAAGACTCTAAGAGTAGAAACTTCTGTTTCTATTTGAGAGATTTCATGTGAGCTTAAGTAAAATGGCCATTGGGTAAATTTAGATGCAGCGGACAACATTGAGATTGACACAGAACATAGGTTGGATGGACCTTTGATGATGTTGAGTAAAGAGTGAAACAGTGGATGGGTAGGTGAAGTAAACAACACTTAGGTGCTATTAAACTCTGAGATTCTGAGATGAGAATTCAGAATCAGATTCAGTGAGAGTGATTTTTGTTTCATCCTGAACACATTTGTGTATTTACTAAAATTATTTTTCAACTTCTTTTTCTAGGAGAACACCAACAGCCACATTTCCCTGGCCTCACCAGAGGATTAGTAGCTGTTCTTTTGTACTGGGATGGAAAGCGGTGTATCGCAAATTCCCTGAAAGCCTTGGTACAGTCTAGGCGAGGAAAGACATGGACTCTAGAACTCAGGTCTGGTTGGTTCTTGGGATTTCAGAGGTTAATTTGCAATTACTCGAAGAGCATAATTTTAATAGTAGAAGAAATTTCCACTTAGTTTATATAGTCTTGGTAAAAAATATAAAATAAGCTGAGTAGTAATACTTTTCTATTTTGTCAGAATGACACAATGGGTCAGGCATGGTGGTGCACACTTGTAATCCCAGCGCTTGGGAGGCTGAGACAGGAGGATCACACAGGTTCGAAGCCAGCCTTAGCTACTGAGTGAGGCTCTCAGCAACTTAGTGAGACCCTGTTTCCAAATAAAATATAAAATAGGTCTGATAGTATAATCCAGAGGTAGAAAGACCCTGGGTTCCACCCCCAGTACCACACACACAAAAAAAGAATGACACAATGGGCCAGGTGTGGTGGCGCCTGCCTGTGATCCCAGTACTTGGGAGGCTAAGGCAGGAGGATCATAGATTGGAGACCAGTCGCGGCAACATAGTGAGAGCCCGTTTCCCAATAAAAAATTAAATGGGGGTGGCGGGATAGCTTGGAGGTAGAATGCCTCTGGATTCAATCCCCAGTATCACAAAAACAACAAAAAAGTGACACAATGGTTTAAACCTGCTATGTTTTGTTTTTAAATAAAGATGATTATATTTAGAAGTTTATTGAAACTCGGCAATTTAAAAATGATGAAAAAAACTAGTTTATAATTCATCCTGGTATTTTTCAGTAGTGCATTACTGTCAAAAGAGGATTTGCTATATCAGTTGTTACGAAGAAGTATAAACATAATTGTTCAATATAGCTTTGTTTATTTCTTTTACTACAGTCCAGAGCTGGTTTCCATGACAACACGCTTTACAGATGAGCTGATGGAACAAGGATTGACTTATAAAGTCCTTACGCTGGTGTCACAAATCGATGTGAATAATGAGTTTGAGAAACTACAGCGCGAGAGAGGTTTGGGCAGCGAAAAACATCGCAAAGAGGCAAGGCTTTGATGAGTTCTTGGACTGTCTGCGTCCAGGCTCAGAAAAGTTATGACAATTCGAATATCTTTGTCATAGGCAAAAGAAAAATAATAATGACTTTCAAAATGTATAATGGGCTGTGTCCATAAAGCTGATCTGCAGGTGTTTCAGCTTCTGTGAAGTCATTCCTGTGCTGTTTTAGCTCCTTTTCTGCAATGGACTCTATGGGGAATTGATTACCACATTTTCTTAAGGAATTTAAGGATGAGGAATAAACAATAGGATATGTTTAGAATTCTAGAAATGAAATTTTGGCATCACTTGTGGATTCAGATAGGTTCTTTTTGTTAGCCTTTATTAAAGTTTACATTTTGTGGTCCAGGCCTTCCTGTAATTTATTTATTCTTATAATCACATTTTTATTTCTAGGTTTCTGATCTCATCAAAGAGTGCAGGCAGGCTCTAGCAGAAAGTCTTTTTGCCTGGGCTTGCCAGTCACCCTTAGGCAAAGATGACACCCTCCTCCTTATTGGACATTTGGAGAGAGTGACAGTGGAGGCTAACGGCTCGCTGGATGCTGTGAATCTGGCTCTTCTTATGGCGCTTCTGTACTGTTTTGATATCAGCTTTATAGAGCAAACCTCAGAGGAACGAGATGGTACTGATTTTTATACCTTTTAGTATATTTATTTTTAAGAATCAGATTTAAAATTGTAAAGATAACATTTAAGAAGGGTGATATTTTAATTACTAAAGTACAAAATTGCCTATTTTGTTTGTGCATGTCTAGTTTGATATATTTGAATAATTAGGTATATGTTCACTTTTTTTAAACAATACAGGGAATTGAACCCAGGGGCATTCTACCTCTAAGCTACACCCCTAGCCCTATTTTATTTTTTATTTGGAAACAGGGTCTTGCTAAGTTGCTGAGGTCAGCTGTGAGCTTGTGATCCTCCTGTCTTAGCCTCTCAAGTGCTTGGGACTATAGCCATGTGCCAGCATGTCTGGCTTTTAAGATCACATTTAAGGATGGGGTCTCAGTGGTAGAGTACATGTTTAGCATGTACAAGGCCCTGAGTTAGATCCCCAGTACCACCACCACTACCACCACCACGAGAAAATGCAGTGCCCGTTTGTTGTTCCCGTGGATTAGTTTCTTTTGAGATTTGGAATGGAAGTGTTAAAGGCTATATAATACATGCCTAATTTACTTTAATTGCTTATTTCTTTACTATTTATATTTTCAAAGCCTTCATGAAAACATAGAATGTCGACTATAATTTTAGTAGTTTCATCTTTGACTTAAAATATCTGTGAAGTAGATGAAATTTTTCATTTAAGATACATTTATTAATACTGCCAGGCGTGGTGGTGCATGCTTGTAATCCCAGTATGTGGAAGGCTGAGACAGGAGGATTGTGGTTCAAGGACAGCCTCAGCTACTTAGTGAGGCCCTCGAAGCTTAGTGAGACCCTGTTTCCAAATAAAGAATAAAAAATAGGGCTAGGAATAGAGCTCGGAGATAGGGTGCCCCTGGCTTCCATCCCCAACACTGCAAAAAAAAAAAAGATAGCATTTATTTATACGTTAGAATTTTTGTGCAGAAAAATCAGTGGCCTTAACTTTACTAACTTATATAGACACTTGTAAAAGCACTGAAAGTAGTGAGAATAAAATTTAGGATTTTTACCTATTTTCTCTTTCATTTCTTTGTACACACAATACTTAACAGTAGTGTATTCTTTGGTATGCCAAACGTTAATGTTAATCAGTCATAATTCTGTTTTGAAAATGCTCAGGTTTTCTGACGTCTAAACATTTCTTTGTGTTAAAGGTGAGAGTTTATTTGTACTCTTTGATGAAGTGTGTTTCTGTGTTTTCAGATATGATTCATCAGCTTCCACTGTTAACAGAGAGACAGTACATTGCCACGATTCACTCTCGTCTTCAGGACTCACAGCCTTGGAAACTGCCAGGGCTGCAAGCCACCGTTAGACTTGCCTGGGCACTGGCCCTGAGGGGGATATCCCAGCTCCCTGATGTGACAGGTAAATCGTAGGTAATTTCCTTATTAGACACAGTGTACCAGCAGTTAATGACGTTTTTGACATATATTTCTTTTACCTTTTTTTGTGGTACAAGGATTGAACCCAGGGCATTCTACCTCCAAGCTTCACCTCCAGCCCTTTTTATTTTTTGTTTTGAAACAAGTTCTCTCTAGGTTGCCCAGAGTCTCATTACTTGCTGATGCTGTCCTCAAACCTGTGATCTTCCTGTCTTAGCCTCTCAAGTACTGAAATACAAGCCTGCGCCACCACACCCAGCTTATCTTTGACATATATAAGCATGAACACAGGATGATATCTAGAGTTAAACTGGATGAAATTATAAAGCAGTAGGAACCACAGACCTCTTTTTCTCTTGTTTCCCAAAATAAATTATATGAATTGTTTGTTTCTTGGATGTATTGACAAAGTTCATTGTCTTTAGAGTAACTGTTTTAAGACTTTAAGACTTGGAGGTAGAATGCCTCTGGGTTCAATCTCCAGTACCAAAAAAAAAAAAAAAAAAAAAAATGGAGGGTGACCTATAACACTGGGATGCAGTGTGTACATTGTACAAAACTATGGGATAAAAGATGTAGTTCCTTATAAAGGGCAAAGGAAAGAAAAAAATGTATGGAGACTCTGCATCAGTTAACTGCAATATGTCAGCCTTATTTGAATCAAACAACTACACAAAAGACTAAAATCAGAAAACAACCAAACCTTTCATGGCATTGATAAGACTACTGCAAATTTTACCATTGTCTACAGATTTGACATTGAGGAATGAATATTAAGATATGATAGCGGCGTTATGTTAGTATGTAGTTTTTTTCCCCTTCGGCATCATTTTGAGTTGTATATTTAAATATTTGCAAGTAAAATATTAAATTTATAAGCGGGCTTGGTGGTTTATGCCTGTAATCCCAGTACTTGAGGATTGAAACAGGAAGACTGCAGATCTGAGGACAGCCTTGGCAATGTAGTGAGACTCAGGAACCTAGCAAGATTCTGTTTCAAAAGCAAAAAAAAAAAAAAAAAAAGGGCTGGGATTATAGCTAGGAGGTAGAATGCCCCTGGGTTTAGTCCCTAGTAACTCATACACACACACACACACGCACGCACGCACACTTTTCTGGAATTTGCTTCCATGTAGTATGGGTAGAGAGAACAAGGTATACATGAAATTAATTGGTATTGAAATGAGGTGATGGGCTTGAAAAGGGTCATTATTATTTCTTTATAGATATCTGAATATTTCAAATAAGAAGTTGTTAAAATGTTACAAGTAGGCCAGATTGTCTTTTTAAGGTTAAGTTTTTAGTTTCAGTTATTTAATTACCAAATTAGAATTATTTAACTAGTCATGTTCCAATTTTGGTCTTCATTCACAAGCTTAAAGACTTTCCAAATTACCCACATGATTTCATTGGGATTAAAGCCATAGTATCATTTTACTATGGTAATGTTTGGATAATAAAATGTGTGGCTAATGCTACATCAATGCCATATTACACATTTCTAAATTAATTCTTATCATTAATGATATTTTGAAGAGCATGTGCTTTTTGAATTTACTTTTTCAGTATTTCTTTGGCGTTCATGAGTCAGTTATAGTCTCATTTTGTGCATAGCAGGATGGAAGATTGAGGAAACCCCTGAAATCTGAGCCATCAGCAGAGCATTGTGATACGTTATAACCAGAGTTATTAATTTTTCTTCCATGTTCTTTGCTTCTAGCCCTGGCTGAGTTCACAGAAGCAGATGAAGCGATGGCAGAGCTTGCAATTGCTGACAGCGTTTTTCTGTTCCTTACTGAGTCCGTAGTGGCGTCAGAGAACTTCTATCAGGAAGAGTTCTACATTCGCAGAACTCATAATCTCATTACAGACTTCTTGGCACTTATGCCAATGAAAGTAAGTGTAACAATGTACGCTGAGTAAAATGTAGCGAAATAATTTTATAAAACAATTTAGAGCTGACTGATTAACTTGCTTTATGTTTTGGAAGCTAATAAAGTCTTTTAGCATACATCAGAATTTGGCAGTAGTGTGTTACCACTATAGTTTGTGACTCATGAAAATGAAATAATGTAAGCCCCATTAACCAAAAATCAGTCATTAGGAAGAAATATGTGATATTGAAATTGATGATAATGAGGAAGTAATAAATAAATGAAAACGCTGTGTGGGTAGAAAATTATTAACTCCATGCTACCCTGGAGATCAGCGCTGAGGTTGCTTTATTTGTTTTATTTTATTTACTTATTTTTTGTGGTACTGGGGATTGAACCCAAAGGCATTCTACCTCCGAACTACACCCCCAGCCCTATTTATTTTAGTTTAGTTTAGTTTAGAAAAGGGTCTCACTAAGTTGCGGAGGTCCTCACTAAGTAGCTGAGGCTGGCTTCAAACCTGTGATCCTCCTGTTTCAGCTTCCCAGGTACTGAGATTACAAGTGTGCGCCACCACACCCGGCTGAAGTTGCCTTATTTAATACCTTTGGCCCCTGTGTCCATGAGGTTTACATCAGCAAATCCAAACAATCAAAGATTGATGATATTTGGGGGAGAATCTCATATGTACTGAACATGTGCAGGCCTGTTCCCTTGTCAGTATCCCTAAATACTATAGTATAACAACAACTTATGTAGCATTTACATTGTATTAGATATAAGTAATATAGAAACAACTTGAAATATAAGGGAAGAAAGGAAGATATGTCTAGGTTATTTGCAAATGTTCTTTTATTTTACATAAGGGACTTCATTCAGTATTTATGAATCTCGGCATCTAAGTATTGGAACCAATGTTCCATGGATACAAAGGGACAATTGTGTCTTTATATAAGAGGATTGAATAAGTGGATTGCAGGTTTGTAGCCAACCTCAGCTATTCAGTGAAGCCCTCTGCAACTTAGTGAGACCCTGTTTCAAAAATGAAGAATAAAAAAATAGGGCTGGGGTTGTAGAATGCCCCTGAGTTCAATCTGCAGCCCTTCCCCCCCAAAAAAATAAAGAATACAAATAAAAATAAATGCTGGTGAGGATATGGGAAAATAGGAATTCTTTTCCACTGTTAGTGGGATTGTAAATTAGTACAGTACTATGGAGAGCAGTATGAAGGTTCCTCAGAAGACTAGAAATGGAATCATTATATGGCTTAGCCATACCACTCCTTGGTATCTTTCCAAAATTGTTAAAATGAGAATACTGTAGTGATGAATACATGAAGGTGTCACTTCCAACCTCACAAGTATGGGGAGGGAGGAAAAGAGAGCTGAGTAGATATAGAGGGAAGAAATCTCCCAAGTGATATATGTAAGTGGTTTATATCACCCTGGATCTAACTATGATGTGTAATTACAATGTACCAGTAAAAGTGTAAGAAAAAAAGAGCATGGTGCAGAGGCTCTTCTTTTTTCTTTTTTTAAACAAGTAATTCCAGTACTGAGATGCTGAGACAGGAGGATTGCAGGCTTGTGGCCAGCCTCAGCAACCTCGTGAAGCCCTCTTCAACTTAGTGAGACCCTGTTTCAAAATAAAAAACAAAATAGGGCTGGGGATGTAGGTCAGAGATAGAATGCCTCTTAGCTCAATCACTAGTAATACACACAAAATAAGATAGTGATTCTCAGTCAAGGCTGTAAAGATCTTCACAGTACAGCAGGAAATGAGTAGGTCTAGTGTTGCTTGTTACAATTATGGTGGCGGTGTTACTGGTGGTTAGTAGTAGTTCTACAGATGTTAAATTTCTTGCAGTGTTCAGGGTGATCTAACAAATCAGTGAAGAATTGTCATGGCCAAAATGTCAGTAATGTCGCCATACAGAAACACTGTGGTTAAATTCAATTTCTATATAGTGGAAAATCCTTTCAAGTTTTAAGATATTAAAACTAGCATATTTCTTCATGTTGCTGTAGTGGAATAGGTATTTACAAAATGTTTTTCTTGTATGTAACCACTTTAAGACCACGAATAAGCCATAAATAAGGAATATACATATTAATCTATGTCTAATAAATTTTATAGGTGAAACAACTGAGGAATCGGGCAGATGAAGATGCTCGAATAATCCACATGAGTATGCAGATGGGTAACGAACCCCCCATCTCACTGAGGAGGGATCTGGAGCACCTGATGCTCTTGGTAAGCCATTGGGCTTGGTAGCTTGTCATCTCTTCCATTATTTTTTCCTAGGTTGAGAAAATTCAGCTCTGATACTTTAATAACTGAATTCAGTACTAATGTACTTTTGATTTAAAGTAATCTTTGAGTTATAAGCATTTCCCTACAGTTTTTGCTTACTATTTGCAGATTGGTGAACTATATAAAACAAACTCTTTTCATTTGGAGCTCGCCCTGGAATATTGGTGTCCCTCAGAGCCGCTGCAGACTCCCACTATGATGGGATCCTATCTGGGGGTGGCTCATCAGCGACCCCCTCAGCGCCAGGTGAGTCTTTAGGCTTTCTACTTTTATACTCCGGTGCAGTATAGGGAGTTTTGAAAACATGCAGGGTAGGCCGGGCCTGCTGTTGCACGCCTGGAATCCCAGTACTTGGGAGGCTGAGACAGAACAATCACAGGCTTGAACCAGCGTCAGGAGATAGTGAGACTCATCAACCTAGCGAGACCCTTTTTCCAAGTAAAAATTAAAAAATAGGGCACTACCTAGGTATAGCTAGGATGCAGAATAAAACTGGTTTTAATCCATACTACCACAGAAAAAAATGAGAGATGTTGCCTTCAGATTGCTTTTTTTTTTGGTGGTACTGAGGTTCCTAGAAGCCCTTCTACCTCTGGGCTACACTCCCAGACCTATTTTATATTTTTGAAACAGGGTCTCTTACGCCAGCGCGGCTGGCTTCGAACCTGCGCGATCCTCCTGTCTCTGCCTCCCAAGTGCGGGGATTACAAGCATGCATCACCACGCTTTTGACATATATGACCACCAGTATGACCATCAGTGTGATTTAGGAATTTACTTTTTTCCTTTTTATTTACTAAAATTTAAAACTATTAAATTTGCCGGGCGTGGTGGTGCAGGCTTGTAATCCCAGCGCTTGGGAGGCTGAGACAGGAGGATCGCGCAGGTTCGAAGCCAGCCTCAGCTACTTAGTGAGGCTCTAAGCAATTAGTGAGACCCTGTTTCCAAATAAAATATAAAATGGGTCTGGGAGTATAGCCCAGGGGTAGAAAGCCTCTGGGTTCCACCCCCAGTACCAAAAAAAAAAAACTATTAAATTTAAGTTATAATCATTTGGACTTTATGTGTTTATCTCTTTATTACATACTAGACATGTATCAGATCAGTAGAGATTCAGAAGGCTTCTTAGTCTCTTTATGAATCACTTCCTTGAGTTTTAGTATTTTAGTCTGTTCCTTTATAGATGTAACAATAACCAAGACAAATAGTTCTAATTATATACCGGGCATGGTGGCGCACGCTTGTATTCCCAGCATTTGGGAGGCTGAGACCAGAGGATCCTGGTTCGTGGACAGCTTCAGCTGCTTAGTGAGGCCCTCCACAACTTAGTGAGACCCTTAGTGAGAAAATAAAGAATAAAATACAGGCCATGGGTATAGCTTGGAAGTCGAATGCCCCTGGGTTTCATCCCCTGACCTGCAAAAAAAAAAAAAAAAAAAAATCAGATTGGTGAACAGGAAGTGTAAATATTGAAGAACAAGGCTTAGAAGTTTTAATTGATGACAACATGCTTATGAGGCTATTGAAAATGTAGGCAAGAGTCCATTTTCTGTCCTTAATTACCTAAAGTATGATATACAGAAATAAAATATAATGCCATTGCAAATGCCTTCAGTATTCATTTTTTGAGGATTTTTGTATTAGTTGTTTTCGTATTGTATATTTTTTATTTTTTCTGAAGTCTAGAGTCAAATGCCCCTTTTTATTTTACTGTTTCTTCCATGTATTGCACAGTTTTTCTCCATTAAAAAAAAATGTATCCAGCCAGGTGTGGTGATGCATGTATGTAAACCTGGTACTTGGGAGGCTGAGAAAGAAGATTGCAGATTCAAGCTAGTTTCAGCAACTTAGCAAGATCCTGTTTCAAAATAAAAAATAAAAAGGTCTAGGGACTTAGCTTGGAGGTCGAAGGCCCCTGGGTTCAATCCACAGTACTGCCCTCCAGCCCCCAAAAAGGTTACAGAGAATGATATATTCAAACCTAATAAGGATTATTTTTTCTATTATGAAAAATGTAAAGCCGGGCATGGTGGTGCACGATTGTAATCCCAGTACTTGGAGGCTGTGACAGGAGGTTTGCATGAGTTTGAAGCCAACCTTAGTTACTTAATGAGGCCCTCAGCAACTTAGTGAGACCCTGTTTTCAAATAAAATACAAAATAGGTCTGGGAGTATAGCCTGGAGGTAGAATGCCCCTTGGTTCCACCCCTAGTACCACAAAAGAAAGAAAAAAAAAAGTAAAAGTAGCCAGGATAGAATAAATATAATGAATATCCAACATTTTAATTCCTTTTGTTTTAAACTTATATTATTTTGGTATTGTGGTTTGAGCCCAGGGTTTTTTTTTTTTTTTGTTGTTGTTTGTTTGTTTGTTTTACTGTCAAGCTGTACTTTCTCCCCTTTTTAAATTTTGAAGCAGATTCTTGCTAAGTTAGTGAGGGTGGCCTCAAACCCGCCATCTTCTGGTCTTAGTCTGCCAAGCACTGGGATTATAGACATGCTCTGCTACACCTGACTTTAATTTCTCATCTTAAGTTAACATATTGCTATGTTTACTTAATCTACTACCTTATTTTTACTACTTTTATTTTGCTGGGTTAATTTAAAGTAAATTATAAGCCGGGCATGGCAGTGAACACATGTAATGCCAGTACTTGGGATAGTGAGTCAGGAGGATCACAGGTTTGAGGCTTGCATTAGCCAATTAGCTAGTCCCTTAGCAATTTAGTGAGACCTTCAAAATAAAAAATAAAATAGGGCTGGTGGTTCAGAGAGAATGGCCCTGGATTCAATTCCTGGTACCACAAAATAAATATATAAATATAAGCAACATGACATTTCACACCTCAATAGTTGAACTATATCTCTTAAAAATCAGGATTTTTTAGCCTGGCATTGTGGCACAGGCTTGTAATCTCAGTACTTGGGAGGCGGAGACAGGAGGATCTCAGATTTGTGGCTATCCTCAGCTACTTAGTGAAACCCTCCCCAACTTAGTTTCAAAATAAAGAATAAAAAGTAGGGCTGGAGATGTAGCTTGGAGGTGGAATGTCCCTGGGTTTAATTTCCAGCAAAACACACACACACACACGCACACGCACACACACACACACGCACACATGCAGTCTGTTTTTCTATGTCAAGTTGTAAAACCATTGTTACACCTAACACATACAACAGTAATTTCCAGGAAGCTGTAACATTTCCAGTTCTGCATTCCCACCCATGAGTATAATATTTTTAGTTATTGATAATAGGTTTAAATACAAATGAGAAAAAAACCCTAAGAAGTAGGTTTAAAACAGAACAGCAGTATAGGAACATGGTTTTGGTGGGAACTTAAAAACAGTATGTTTAGGTTATAATCAGTCATTTCAGGTTACCTAAGTCTTCATATGAATTCCACTGGGATTTAGGAACTGAGTTTTTAAGTGTACTTTTGAATTTGCTGGTTAATTTTGGAAGAATAAATTTCTTCAGCTGCTTTATATATTTTTAAAATGTGTGTAGTCTTACCCCTGTAGCTAATTAATAATAAGAATGAAGAAAATGACAAAATATGCCAACCTTATTTTTACTTCTTGTAATTAGTATATCTGAGTCTATCATCGTAAGACTGTTGTGTGTGTGTGTGTGTGTGTGTGTGTGTGTGTGTGTGTGTGTGTTACTGGGGATGAACCCAGGGGCATTCTACCTCTGAGCTACACCCTCAGCCCAGTTTTTTATTCTTTATTTTGAGACAGGGTCTCACTAAGTTATGGATTGCCTCACTAAGTAGCTGAGGCTGCCTGCGAACCACAGTCTTTGGGTCTCAGCCTCCCAAATGCTGGGATTACAAGCATGCCGGCTTTTATATGTGTCTTTTTTTTTTTTCTTTTTTGATGGTACTGGGGTGGAACCCAGAGGCTTTCTACCTCCGGGCTATACTCCCAGACCTATTTTATTCTTTTATTTGGAAACAGGGTCTCACTAAGTTGCTGAGAGCCTCACTAAGTAGCTGAGGCTGGCCTCGAACCTGTGCGATCCTCCTGTCTCAGCCTCCCAAGTGCGGGGATTACAAGCGTGCGCCACCACACCTGGCATTATATGTGTCATTTTAAGAGGTGAATGAAATTGAGTTGTTTGGGAAAATGTACTTTAATGATCACAAAAATATTCCATACTTGCGTAAATTGCTAATGATGAGCTGTACAATTGTTTTTAAATAAACAGAACACTGGTTACCTTTGTCTTTTGCAAGGGTTAAGTTGGAGCGTTCAGTTTTAGTTAAATGTATTCTTTATTCACTGGCCCACGTTGCCTGATTGTTAAGTTAGACTTGATCTAAATTATGTATTTTTCTCTGTTTCAGGTTGTCTTGTCCAAGTTTGTTAGGCAAATGGGGGACCTGTTGCCTCCAACCATTTATATTCCTTACTTGAAAATGCTGCAGGGATTGGCCAGTGGGCCTCAGTGTGCCCACTACTGTTTTAGCCTGCTCAAAGTCAATGGTAGTAGTCACGGTAAGGAAAATCTGGATGTATTTAAGTTTGTTGTTGGCCTCTTGAGTTCCGTGTCCTGCTGCTTAGTGGAGTAGTGGTTGCTTTGCCATATTCTACCAGAGGAGGCGCACTACGCATGTGGTGCCTCGACTGTGGTCTCACAGGTTGGGGGAGCTTGCCATTCTTCTCTATAAGATACAGTTTAGCATAACAAATCAGAACTGATATGTATACATTTTTCAAGAGCACATCTTAGCTGGGTGTGGTGGCGCACACTTATAATCCCAGCATTTGGGAGGCTGAGACAGGAGTATTGTGGCTCAGCTACTTAGTGAGGCCCTCTGAAACTCAGTGAGACCCGGTTTCAAAATAAAGAATAAAAAACAGGGCAGGGGGTATAGCTCGGAGGTCGAATGCCCTTGGGTTTCACCCTCAGACCTGCAAAAAAGAAAGAACAAAAAGGTACATCTTGTACACAAAATATATACTCTTGCCATATGAGCTTGCTTCGTTTATTATTATTATTATTATTATTATTATTATTATTATTATTATTTCTTTTGTGGTACTGGGGATTGAGCCATTCTACCTCTGAGCTAAACTCCCAGCCCAATTTTATTCCTTATTTGGGAACGGTCACACTAAGTTGCAGATAGCTTTGCTAACTTGTCGAGGCTATCTTTGAACCTGTGATCCTCCTGTCTCAGCCTTGCAAGTACTGGAATTATAAGCGTGCGCCACCATCCCTGGCTTGGTTTCTTTATCTTAATAAATACTAATTTTTAAAATTTTCTTTTAACTCTAGTTTCCTTACTTCATTTTCAGACTTAGGACTGGATAAACCAAGAACACTGTAAAAGGGAAAAGAAATTGAACATCGACTTTGTTTCATAGATTTTATTTTTATATGTGAAGAAACTAAGGTTTAGTAAAGTTAAGCAATTTACCCAAGGTCATTGGGGAGCCATGGCTGGCCCTGAGATCTGCCTGGCTGCACAGCTGGTGTTTTGACTCCTCTGCCATTGCCGCCTATTTGTATGCTGTGCTCTTGCCCCCGGTGCTTGGTGTGTAATGGAGTATTATAATTTAGGAATCTTGACTGTATTTACTGCTTTTTTGGCAATTCAAGCTCAACATTTATGAATTATTTAATGGGGGGGAAAGTTAGGCCAGTATAGCTAGACTCCGAGTTATGAACTAGGTAACTAAACTCTAAACTAGTTTATATTTACAGTGGTACCACACCATATGTTTCCCAAGATCCTACTTACAGAGGGATTTGAGTCCCTTTTCAACATACTACTTACCTAGGCAAGACGACCCACTCCTGTCTAGAAGAGATGCCTTTGTGCTAAGACAAAGGCAAACAAAGTGTATTGTTTTAGATTCCTTTTTCCATTTCCAGGAAGTGACTAGATATTTCTGAAAGAAAATTCTGCGATGTCTTTACAGTTGAAAATATTCAGGGTGCCGGTGGCAGTCCTGTTTCCTGGGAGCATTTCTTCCATTCCTTGATGCTGTACCATGAACACCTCCGGAAAGATCTCCCAAGTGCAGATAGCATCCAGTACCGACACCTCCCTTCACGTGGCATCACCCAGAAGGAGCAAGATGGGCTGATTGCGTTTCTGCAACTCACGTCTACCATCATTACATGGGTAGGCAACGTTTTCTTGTAATGCTCTAAGTTTGTGAATGATGAATTTTGCACGTATAGAGCATTCTGCCCTTAAGGTCTTTGTTTTCTTGGCCTGTAGGTAGCCTTGCTCATTGGCATAATCATAGTATGAAAATAATAGCCTGAAGCTGAAAAGTAGTTAGAGTGGCGAGTAAGAATTACATGTTGGGTGTGCATCTCGCTAGGTTTTCTAGCTTAGGTATGGAGATAATGTTTGCTTGTTAGGATGTGTGTATATATGTAAGTAATAGATTTAATTAGAAAAACAAGTTATTTATAGAATTAGTTTTTAATTTAACACCAAGCCATTTTACCTGTCACTACCAAATTAGTCTTTATGAAACTCATTCTTTTCATTACATAATTTCCCAACTTACAGTTCTTATTTATTTGTTTCTCAAAGTTAAGTTGATCAGTGTGACATTTTCTCTGAAGGACAGGAATAGTGTCTTACAGATTTTTGGTTTTTTAAAATCATGCTTGGAGCCGGGCGTGGTGGCGCACACTTGTAATTCCAGCATTTGGGAGGCTGAGACCGTAGGATTGCAGTTCACGGACAGCCTCGGCTACTTAGTGAGATCTTGCTTCAAAATAAAGAATAAAAAATAGGGCAGGGGGTGTATCTCAGAGGTCGAATACTCCTGGGTTCCATCTCCAGTACCGCCAAAAAAAAAAATCATGCTTAACATCTCTGAATTAAATGAAATGATGCCATATATTTCCATTTTTTCCTCAGAAAAAGATAAGGTACTTAGTCACTCATGTATCACATTCTAGCATAGTATATTGTACTGCAAAGGATTTAAAATGTCTAGGTAAGGTTTACGTGACACCATCCTGGCCGGCCAGTTGTCTCTGTGTGTAGGGCTATTTTTCATACTTGGATTGGCAAAAGTAGTCCTATGAAGGCCATTTCTCCTTCATTCTTTACATGGACCAAACCAGTAATCTGATTTGATCCACTGATGGTGTCCAAACATAATGAAAGGCTACCATAAAGGATAGGCTTATCTTTGTTTTAGTATACATTAAGCCTCAATATAAGTTCTAGCTATGTGGTGGTGCACGCTTGTAATATCAGTACTTGGGAGGCTGAGACAGGAGGATCCAGGTTCGTGGCTAGTCTCAGCTATTTAGCGAGGCCCTCCGCAACTTTGTGAGACCCTGTTTCAAAATAAAGAATAAAAAATCGGGCTGGGGATGTAGTTCAGAGGTAGAATGCCCCTGGGTTCAATCCCAGCACCCCCCCCCCAAAAAAAAAGGAAAGTTGAACTTGGTGGCTGCCCTTGTAATTCTAACTATTTATTAAAGAAGTGGGGGCAAGAGAATCGTTTGAGCCTAGGAATTGGAGATCAGCCTGGGCGATAAGGTTAGAGCCATTCTCAACAATAAAATAAAAATGGAAGTCTTTCTTATGCTTCCTTCTCAGAGTGAAAACGCTCGCTTGGCGCTGTGTGAGCACCCTCAGTGGACCCCTGTTGTGGTGATTCTGGGTCTCCTGCAGTGCAGCATTCCCCCTGTTCTCAAAGCCGAGCTACTGAAGACACTTGCGGCTTTTGGAAAGTCTCCTGAGATTGCTGCTTCCCTCTGGCAATCATTGGAATACACTCAGGTAGCATTTTGAATTTTCTTATTTGTATAATTTGCAAAGTGAGCTTGGTCATGCCATATAAGTGCATTTTGACAGTAAGTATTACCATGAACTTCACAATGAGAAAGTTACGGTTTGGAGGCCGAGCATAGCATTAGGAGCTAATAGGTCTGGGGTTTTTTCTTGGCTTATTTGACAATTTCACTGGGTAACCAGAGACTGGCTTTAAAAATAACTTCTTTAAGACCTTGTTTGTTAATATCTATAAGATATTACTAGGTGGATGGAATTCTTCAACTTTGTATTCAAGAGCAGGCTGATAGAAGCTTTCAGAAGTTATCTGTCCTACCAAGCATGGTGGCACATGCCTGTAATCCCATACTTGGGAGGCTAAGACAGGAAGATTGCAGGTTCACGGCAACTTAGTGAGACCTGGGCAACTTAGTGAGACCCTGTTTCAATAAAATAAAATAAAATAAAATAGGGCTAGCTATGTACCTCAGAGGTAGAATGCCCCTGGGTTTAATCCCCAGGACCACAAAAATAAAAAAAAAAAAAAAAGAAGTTCTCTCTACTCATTAAATGTAGGAAGTGTCTTTTTTCCTGTGCCCATCCTGCCCTCTATCAGAAGGTTCTATTGGAATTTTTCTATGAAGTATAGTTATTCTGTATTTTATAAAGTGAGAAAAAATACGCTTTATAGAAATATCCCTAAGGAAATGGTTAGGTAGAACATGTGTTTGTTTTATAAACAACACAACATAAACATAACACAAAAATCTGTGATTTTAACTCATTCAGAGAAGTAACAACTTAGGCTCGGGGCAAAGTCAAGACGGAATATTTTAGCTCACTGTTTCTGCCGTTTTGTGAAATGTACTTAGTTTACTTCCTGTTTTGGGGGTGGAGAACATACTTTGTTCAGACCATTCGCTCTGTAAGTTTACTTCCTGATTTGAGCATTGGTAAGATTTCATCCTATAAGCCCTTTTTTTTTAGGATTCATTTCCAGAATATCTGAGGAAATTTGCTGAGAAAAAATTTCACGTGCTTTTAGAAATTACCAGTTTCCTCTATCATACAAAACTGAAAGTTCTATTTGTGTTAGATTTACTAATGAAAGGCCATCAGGGACTGCTTGATTGTTATTTCTGCCTGACACTGTGAGATGTGTGGGTATGGCAGGTGAGGGTGTGACTGTTACATTGTATAGCCACTATTTTTTACTGATGAAGGAGGGAGTGTTCCTGACATCTACTTCTTACTCTTTTAAGATCCTGCAGACTGTCAGGGTTCCAAGCCAGAGGCAAGCTATTGGTATCGAGGTAACGTTTTCCTTTTATTTTTAACTTAATTTTTTTTCCTTTGTGGTACTGGGGAGGGAACCCAGGGGCATTCTATTTCCGAGCTACTCCCCCAGCCCAATTTTTTATTCGGTATTTTGAAACAGGGTCTCACGAGTTGCAAATGGCCTCACTAAGTAGCTGAGGCTGTCCACAAACTGTGATCCTCCTGTGTCAGCCTCCCAGATGCTAGGATTACAAGCTTGCGCCACTAGGCCCGGCTACGTTTTCCTCTTTGTTTAAATGCTGTTTATTCTTTATACATGTCATTATAAAAAGACTCTAAGTTATTCTTAATCTGTTAAGTTTCTGTAGTTTTCAAATTGAATGTTTTTGCATTTGATGGGTTTTCTGATCAGTGTTGAAATAGAAATAAAAATGGAGTGAACCAAAATAATTAATATTTTCCGGGACTAGGATGTCGTACGGCAGCCACTCAAAATGAACGTTCTTTGTTTGACCTTGGTTTAGTTAGTGTACTTGAGTACTTGAAGTGAGAATTCTTTGAGTTTTTATTTTCCCTCTTTTTAAAGAAACATGTAATATTTTTATTTTTAATTGACGTTTGGGCCTGTATGTGGGAATTTGAAATTCTTTTATTTGACTCCTCTAGATTCATAGACTACTTCTGTGTTGTTTCCTCTCAATGAAAAAATGGTGATACCTTTTGCTGTGTTTTCATGTGGTATACTGCCACAAATGAGCTAATGTCTGCAAAATGCTCAAGACTTCATAGCTGATAGCTTTATATAACTAATTTTTTTTTCTTTTTTCTTTGAAGGTTGAACTAAATGAAATAGAGTCGCGGTGTGAAGAATACCCATTGACTCGGGCCTTCTGCCAGCTTATTAGTACCCTGGTGGAGAGCTCATTTCCTTCTAATCTGGGTGCTGGTCTGAGGCCACCTGGATTTGATCCTTATTTGCAGTTTCTTAGAGATTCTGTGTTTCTCCGATTCCGAACAAGAGCTTACCGGAGAGCAGCTGAAAAGGTTATGTTCAGAGGAAATGCTTTACGCCCTTGGTCATTTACTGCCGCTTTTTTTCTTTTAAAATTTTTTTTTTTTTTTTTTTTTTTTTTTTGGTGGTACTGGGGTTCCTGGAAGCCCTTCTACCTCCGGGCTACACTCCCAGACCTATTTTATAGGTTTTATTTGGAAACAGGGTCTCCTAAGCCAGCGCGCGGCTGGCTTCGAACCTGCGCGATCCTCCTGTCTCCGCCTCCCAAGCGCGGGGATTACAAGCGTGCGCCACCACGCTTGGCTTCTTTTTAAATTTTATTCGAGGTGAAAGGGGCTAGAAATTCACTTCAGCTTTTCAAAAGCTCATAGAATTCATGGTTTTAATTCTGAAATGTCTCTGGTTTGATTAATTTATGCGCATTAAAAATACATTTGCACATTAAAATCAAAGCAGTGACATTTTGGTGATCAGTAATGTAAGTGATAAGCATTCACATTCAGTCAGATGCTTAATGGGACAAGTTTTTACTAAAATTGAACCAGAAATGTTAACGCCTTTGTTGGAAACACATGACCGCCCTTCTGGGGATGATTTAGGTTAGGGATTGAAATAAGTTTTCCCTTGCTCACCTTTTCTATTAGTAGCTCTTGTGGGTTGCAGGGTCTTGGCCTGGTGGTAAGGAGTGTTGTGATCCGCTCGGCATGCCTGAGCGATGAAGGTCGAGGGAGCGCCGGCATTTGCTTACGCACCTATTGGCTCCACTTGCAATATGCCGCAGGCCTTATCATAAAGATGCCACAGCCCTTCCCTTATCATAAATGTCCTCTCATGTTATTCTGGTGTTACCTTGAGGCAGGTGCTATTAATATTCCCATTTTACAGATGGAGGCTTAGCAAGGTTAAGGAACTTGCCTAAGGTCCAGGACCAAGATTTGAACCTAGGACTCTGATTCCAGCTCCAAGCTCATAACCACTAAGCTATGTAAGAGATCCTTCTGGGTTCTGACGTAATTCCCTTTAGTCCATAATACTGTTGATGACCTCACAGAATTCCCGAGGTTGTATCTCTTAGCAACTTTTTTTATTTCTATACTTGTTTTTGAACTTGTTGGGATTTTTTTTTTTTTTTTTTTTTTTTGGTGGTTGTATTAATGATTTTAACTTTAGCTTAGTTTCGGCTAATTTGGGGTAATTTCTGAAGAAATTCTTATCACCCATAATTCTGCTGCCAAAAGGATAACTATATGTCATCCTTTCCTATGCATATATACTTAGCATTTGAAGTAATTAGTTCTATTACTTCATATTTGTTTTTTGCCACTTAGCATCATGAAGAATTTTTTTATCTCATAATGTTTCTTTGAAAATAGTCTTTTTAAAGTCACAGTAAAGATGCATTATTGTATCTCACATAGTTTGCTTATTCACTGGCCTAGAAAGTGGACATAGTTTGTTTCTAATATTTAGTCACAACCAAAGTTTATTTTTTGTCAGTTGCTTTATAACTTTAGTTTCCCTGTGGTAAAAATAAACACTGAGTCCATTTTATTTAAGCTCTAGAACTCTCTTGTTAACATAAATCTGATCGAATGAAGACAGTAGCAGCAGCCATGCCTCATTAATAAAAAGAATTTCAGAGGAAGAATGGATGCTGATCATAGCGAGCTCTTTGATAAAATGTTCCAGCAGTTTCTTTGCACTTGTTTTAAATGTTTTACCTGCCTTTTCTCAAAATGGCCAGTGTGACCTGAGTGTTCAGTGCTCTCTCAGCTCCTTCTTCCCCAAACGTTCTCCGCACCTGTGTAGCTCCACGGCAAGTGCTGCCCTGGCCCTGGCTGGCGTTGACCTCCACCCCACGCGTTTCCCTCCCCCAAATTTTAGAATTTATTTTACTTGGAAGTCTTCTTAAGCTTAACTTATGTAATGATATTTTGGATAGTAGATTCTCACAAAAACTGCTTTGGATTGAGAGAAATAATAGGGAATATATATTTATCAAACCTAGAATCCATTATTATCTGATGGTATGCTTAAAATATTTATGAAAATGTTAGAAATACAAAAAAATAAGTAATATAATAATAATAATGACCATCCTGTAGTTTCATTAAAAAATCAGCCCTGATAAAATTCTGTGTAGTGGAAATAATGATTTTAAGAGAATAATTTTAAAAACAATTTCTGTGTACAGTGACCAAACCGTCTTACTAAAATTCTATGCAATCGATTTTTTTTTTTTTTTGGGTGGTACTGGGGTTCCTGGAAACCCTTCTACTTCCGGGCTACACTCCCAGACCTATTTTTATATATTTTTTAAAATTTGGAAACAGGGTCTCTTAAGCCAGCGAGGCTGGCTTTGAACCTGTGCGATCCTTCTATCTCGGCCTCCCAAGCGCGGGGATTACAAGTGTGCGCCACCACGCCCAGCTATGCAATCGATTTTAAAATGTCTTAATTTTACTGATTATATAGCTATACATATTTATCATTTGACATAGGTATTTTTCCTTATTGGGGTATAGCTGTTAAATTCATTTTTAACAAGGAGGTGATAATGTATTATTTGGGAAAAGACTCCTTTTTTACCTTCTTTGACTGTAGGCGTGGGATGAAACCCTAGTCTGTGAACTATTAGGCCTGCCTGGACTTGACTTCTAGGGTGTTTGCTGTGAAGCTGTGTGGTCCAGGGGGTTCAGTCACTGCTCCAAGCTTCATTTATGAAATAACAATCAGTAGATGAGACAGTTTCTCAGAACCTTTTCAGATTCTTAGAAAAAATGAAATGTTTGGCCCATAGAGAAATCTGATGTTTAATTTTAAAATGAACGTGACTAGGTACTAAATGCTTTAGATTTGCTCATCAGCTGAACCCTCTTCTATGGAAAGACTACTTAAGTAAGGCTTTAGGACATGTTTTACCTGGGAAATGAACCAACCCATTATCTTTCACAAAATAAAGCAGTGCAAATTAGGACTTCTGTATTGCTTAACATTCCATTAACAAAGTAGAGAAGGGACTTTACTTGTTTTCCAGAGGAAAAAATGATAAGCATGTAAACCTGGCATGGCTCCTGCCTTGGTCTACTTTATTGTTACTAAAATATTTGTCTTTTCTATAGTGGGAAGTTGCTGAGGTTGTTCTGGAGGTGTTTTACAAACTTCTCAGAGATTATGAGCCTCAGCTTGACGATTTTGTAGACCAGTTTGTGGAGTTACAAGGTAATTTAATTCTGTTAAACAAGATGTCAGCTGTTTATAAACCTATTTATGATGTGTTATGTATATTATTTGTAAGTTTAAATTTTTAAGTTAAATTAGAATTTGTTCTTTTATGTCATTACTATAACCCTTTTAATTGTTTTGTTCAAGAAAAAACAAAGTAAAATTTGGCAGAATAGGTCAAGAGCGTTGAGTTATAGTGAGTTAACTTTTCATAGGTGTCTGACTGTTGGCAAATCAGCACTTCCCTGATGAGAACTACTATATACAGTTTGTGTCACTGTCTCCAAACTGAAACTTGCCTTCATCTGTTTAGATTCCATTTAACTCGGAAATCTCATGCATTTCCTAGAAATCAAGGGTGTGACAAAATTACTAATTCACCGTCTTTTGGGCTGTGTTTTTCTATGTAGGAGAAGAAATTATAGCCTACAAGCCACCTGGCTTTAGTCTGATGTATCATCTTCTGAATGAGTCACCAATGTTGGAGCTCGCTCTTAGTTTACTGGAAGAAGGAGTTAAGCAGCTCGATACCTATGCCCCCTTTCCTGGTATGTGCCTGAACGTCTTTATGTTTTCAACACAGTTTCACCTTTTGTAAACGGAAGCGTGTGAAATAGATGGCCTTTGAGGTTCTTTTTCACTGTGAAATTCTTTCTCTGTATCTATGGTGTTGTTTTCATTGAGTGTTAAATGAGAATGTTTTTCCCCCACTACTTAGGATTGAACTGAGGGAGCTGCACTCCCTGTCCCTTTTTTCTTTGAGACAGGTGCTCAAAAGTTAAGTTGTTGAGGCTGGCCTCAAATTTGCAATGCTCCTGTCTCAGCCCCCTGAGAAGTTGGGATGACAGGTGTGTGCCCCCCCTCCCTGGCTTAAATGAGAGTGCATTTTAAGTGAAAACAGACTGAAATATAGACCATCACTGTAAAGGAGTCCTGTTGCAGGGTCTTTAAGGCAATTAAAATTATCTTTCACATCTTTAATATGCTTAATTTTAAATCAGAATTCCCTTTTATTTTCCCCATAAGACTTACAAAGCCACTTATTACAGTGCCTGGTACAGCGCTCGATTTTATTGAATATTACTATTAACATTATTTATAGAATGTTCACTATGCATTTGGCTTTTGTTTTTTTTTGTGTGTGTGTGTGTGTGGTACTGGGGATGGAATCTGGGGCATTCTACCTCCTAGCTACATACCCAGCCCTATTTTTTAATCTTTGTTTTGAAACAGCATCTCACTGAGTCCCTGGCCTCAAAAGGGCTTCACTAAGTAGCTGAGGCTGTCTGCGAACCGTGATCCTCCTGTGTCAGCCTCCCGAATGCTGGGATTACAAGTGTGCGCCACCACGCCGGCTGCATTTGGCTCCTTTTACAGCATGCTTTGTGTACTAACCCATTTCATCTGTACAGAAGCCTTTCGTGGTGGACCTTACTTACTCCTGTTTAACAAATAAGGAGACTGATGCACCAAAAGGTTATGCTGACCACCCAGTAAATGTTAGATTGGGATTTGGATGTAGGCAGTTACGCTCCAAAGTCCATACTTTTTCTTTTCTTTTCTTTTTTTTTTTTTTTTTGCAGTACTGAGGAGGAATCCAGGGTCATTCTGCCTCTGAGCTACACCCTCGGCCCTATTTTTTTATTCTTTATTTTGAAACAGAGTCTCACTGAGTTGCAAAGGCCCTCACTAAGTAGTAGCTGAGGCTGTCTGCGAACCGCCATCCTCCTATCTCGGCCTCCAAATGCTGGGATTGCAAGTGTGCGCCACCACGCCCAACCAAAGCCCATGCTTTTATTTGTTAATAGTATTATTATCATTGTTGTTGCATTACTGAGGATTGACTCCAGGGCCTTAGAGCCCATGCCTTTTATTTCTGTATTATCTCTACTTAATGAGACTATGATCTAAAACAGGAAAAAAAAATTAAATATATGAATCATAGCTGTATGATCAGAGTGTGCAGATAAGAAACCATGAAAACAAGTCAAAATCCTATTTTCTATTTGGTACAGAGGATTGAACCTTAGGGGTGTTCTACATCTGAGCTTCATCCCTATCCCTATTTCATTTATTTATTTATTTATTTATTTGTTTGTTTGTTTATTTGTTTATTTATTTTTGTATGTGTGTATGGTACTGGGGATTTATCCCAGAGGCATTTTACCTATGACTGCACTCCCCAGCCCTATTTTTTTTTTTTTAACTTGGAAACAGGCTGTTGCTAAGTTGAGGAGGGCCTCACCAAGTAGCTGAGGTTGGCCAAGAGCCTGCAGTCCTCCTGTCTCAGCCTCCCAAGATTACAGGTGTGCGCTACCACACCTGGCTTTTTATTTTTGAAACAGAGTCTCACTAAGTTGCAGAAGACTTCTTGCTAAGTTGCTGAGGCTGGCCACTGACCTGCAATCCGCTCGTCTCAGCCTCCCAAGTACTGGGATTATAAACATGTATTACCACATCCAGCTAGATCAAAAATTTAAATTTGGTAAGATGTAGTGCTTTTCATATATATGTATGTATATATATATATATTTTTTTTTTTTCTGATTTAATTTCTGTAATTGTTATGTCTTTCTTGAAATCAGTTTTGCAACCTTGGCACTATTGGTAATTTGGGAGAATCATTCTGTGTTTTGTAGGTGTCTGTCCATTAGGTACAAGTTACACTTTCCCAGTTATGATGAGCAAAAATGTTTCTAGATTATCCAGTGTTCTCTGTGGCGCAGTCATCCCAGTCTAAATAATCAGAGGGAAGATACTGGAGAAGCCATTCCATAAAAGAAACCTGGGTCACAAAAATAACCATGACTTACTTAGGTGACCAGTCTTGTGCAATGGCTGGTTTTTTATTCTTTTTTGGGGTTTTTTTTGTGGCACTGGGGATGGAACCCAGGGGCATTCTACCTCTGAGCTACACCCCTAGCCCTAGCTTTTAGTTTTTTTATTTTTTGAAACAGGGTCTCACTGAGTTGCAAAGGGCCTCACTAAGTAGCCGAGGCTGTCTGTGAACCACAATCCTCTGGCGTCTGCCTCCCGAATGCTGCAGTTACAGGCGTGTCCCATCACACTCTGCTGTAGTGGTTGTTCTAAAAGTTTGAAAAAATAAGGGCCTTTTGAGTCTAAAACTTGTCCATTATCTTGTTTTTCTAAGAATTTGCTATGCCTTTTAAAGATTGATTTAGAACTTTCCATCTTCTTTTTTGGGTTTCAGGGAAGAAACACCTGGAGAAAGCAGTGCAGCATTGTCTTGCACTTCTCAACCTCACTCTGCAAAAGGAGAATCTCTTTATGGATCTGCTAAGAGAGAGTCAGCTGGCCCTCATAGTCTCCCCATTAGAACAGCTGTTGCAGGGCATTAATCCCAGAACCAAGAAGGCAGACAACGTGGTAAACATTGCCAGGTAAGTTACATTTTGTAGGTAAAGAAATGACGATGTGAATTAGATGGATGTGTTGTAGTTTGATTTCTAAATTTTCTTAGAGATCAATTTCATTACTTATTATTTTATTTTGGTACTGGGGATTGAACCCAGGGGCATTCTACAACTCTGAGCCACATCCCCTGCCTTTTTTCTTTTGAAACCGGTTCTTGCCAAGTTGCTGAGGCTGGTCTCAAACCTGGCATCCTCCTGTCTCAGCCTCCTAAGTACTCGGATATAGAAGTGTGCCTCCATACCTGGCCTTGCATCATTCATTATTAATATTATTGGCCTTTTAATCTTTTCTAGTTGCTTCGATTTTAATTACTGCAAACCTTACAGTTTCTTCCTGACTTATTCTCTATACTAAAATGTCTAAGTCTAAAGTGACAATGTTATTTGTCTCCTGTAGGGAAACTGAGTATTTGGAAGATAGGGCTGGATGAGGAGCAAGCATCACTCTGTGTGTGTGTGTGTGTGTGTGTGTGTGTGTGTGTGTCCTAGCTTTCTGGTGTTTTGGTGTTCATGGCTTGTCACCCGACCTGGCTTTAACTTCACATGGTGATCTTCTTGTGTGTGTGTTTGTGCCCAGCTCCGGAGATCATCATTCATGTTGTATTGTTTTATTGGGTCCCTTCTTGATGACCTTGATTTGACTACATTTTAAAATAGGGTGACTGATAACTGGAACTTCAACTTATGAATTTTAGCGGGACGCTATTCATCCTAAACAAGCTGTTTCTAGCTAGAAGAGGCTTCTCTTTCCCAATTTAGTCCAAAGCGCTCTGTGGATAGGGACAACCCCACTTCTAAAAATTCTTTACGGAGAATAGTGAAAAGCCAAGTGTGATCACATTCTTTCTCGATGTTTTCTTATTCTCAAGATACCTATATCATGGGAATACGAATCCAGAATTGGCTTTTGAAAGTGCCAAGATCCTCTGCTGTATCTCATGCAACTCCAATATTCAGATAAAATTGGTTGGAGATTTTACACATGACCAGGTAACTGATTTTGGTGTTGTGGTATTGGTGGTGGTGGTGCAATCTGACAGAAATCACAGTATTGATGAAGGAATCAATTTTTTGTTTGTGACAGAGTTTTCTTAGAATGAGCATATTTATTAAAGGTAGGTGAAAATGTACTTGTGTACTTCACTCTACTTTGTCTTTGAAGATCCTACTACGCACGGCAATACTATGTACACTATACATACTGTATAGGATATGGCGGTATGGTCTGCACAGTGGCTACCACTCTGAGAACATTTAAAACTGCTGGGTTGCCGGGCATGGTGGTGCACGCTTGTAATCCCAGCGCTTGGGAGGCTGAGACAGGAGGATCGTGCAGGTTCGAAGCCAGCTCAGCTACTTAGTGAGGCTCTCAGCAACTTAGTGAGACCCTGTTTCCAAATAAATGATAAGATAGGTCTGGGAGTATAGCCCGGAGGTAGAAAGCCCATGAGTTCCACCCCCAATACCACCCAAAATAAATAAATAAATAATAAATAAATAAGTAAAGCTGCTGGGTTTGTAGCTGTAGCTTCCTTGGCCTTTTGCTCCCACTCTGCAGTGACTTCTGTCTCAAGTGAACTTCTACAGCTCTGAATGTGTTTCCTGCTTCTGTGGTTTTCTGTTGAGCCACATCTATGTCGCTTTGTGTGATGTTACACTGTAGAGCATTTTAAAATGTTCTCTTTACTCAGTTTATAATAGTTCTGTTTCTGTTTGATTGAATAGCTACATTTGGGAAATCTGCTTTTTATTTCTTTTGTTAATATTTATCCCATTGTATTTCTACTTTGCAAATCACTGCTTTAGCTAAAGAATTTTATTGTATTCCTCTTTGTGATATTTTAAAATAGGAACTTTTGGCTTTTGCTGAGACAGATATTCATTTTGTGAGTGATTATCTCTCACTGTGAGACCTTCAGGTCCTAAAGGTCTCCTTGTCAGGAGTAACCTCCAGGTGTGAGAGGCCTCAAAGTGGCCCCGCATGTGTTTGAGTGCTCTGGGTGGTGGTGCCCTCACGTCGAGGACTGCTTTTTCTAGGCATTATGTGTCTAATCTGTGGCTTTGGATGGGGTTTGTGAAGCCATGGGATTATCAGGAGATGCTAAAGTTTTTTGGTTTGTTGGCTTTCATTAGTGGAGATTATTGTTACTGATTTTAATATCCTGCTAGATTTCTAGAGAGAAATCAGCCCAGAAACATTAAACTAGTGATAAGTAATACACTTTTAGAAAGATGAGAGTTTTACTTGATATTTTAGTTAAGGTCTTATAACAATGAGTATCATGAAATAGCAATTTAATATTATTTATTTATTTTACTGAGGATTGAACCCAGGGGCATTCTACCTCTCAGCTACACTATCAACCCTATTTTATTTCTTATTTTGAAACAGTGTCTCTGTAAGTAATGGAGGGTCTTGCTTAGTTGCCGAGGCTGGCTTCAAATCTATGGTTCTTCTGTATCTGCCTCTGAATTACTGGGATGACAAGACACGCATACTCCTCTCCCCCCGCTTAATAATAATAATAATAATAATACTATTATTATTATTATTATTATTTATTTTTTGGGGTGGTACTGGGGTTCCTGGAAGCCCTTCTACCTCTGGGCTACACTCCCAGACCTATTTTTACATTTTTATTTGGAAACAGGGTCTCCTAAGCCAGCGTTCGTGGCTGGCTTCGAACCTGCACGATCTTCCTGTCTCTGCCTCCGAAGCGCGGGGATTACAAGCGTGCGCCACCATGCCCGGTCTATTATTTTTAAATACTAATTTGATACTTTGGGAAGGAAAATTAGGCAGGCAAGTTTTCAAACCAATACGTTTTTAAATTTTTTGCTTATTTTTTTTTGTGTGTGTGTGTGTGGAGCTGGGTATTGAACCCAGGGCAGTCTACCTTTGAGCTACACCTCTAGCTTTTATGTTTTATTTGGAAACAGGGTCTTACTAAGTTGCTGTGAGCCTTGTTAGGTTGCTGAGGCTGGTTTTGAACCTGTGATCTTGTTTTCTTGGCCTCCAAGTACTAGAAATTACAGGTATGTGGGATACCATGCCTGGTTGCTTATTTCTATAGAGCACTAACTTAAGACAATTTAAGGAACTGAGTTTTAGTTAAAAATATAACAAAAGTCAGGCGTAGTGGCACACACTTGTAATCACAGCATTTGGGAGCCTAAGACAGGAAGATCACAGTTCCCTCTCAGTCTTAGCTGCTTAGGCCCTTTGCAACTCAGTGATACCCTGTTTCAAAATAAAGATTAAAAAAGAGGGCTGGGGGTGTAGCAAGGAGGTAAAATGCCCCTGGGTTCCATCCCCAGTACCACAAAAACAAAAAAAGAAACAAACAAACAAACAAACACACCCAGAAACTTAAATACTTTACTTAGAGAAGACTTGCCCTTTTTTTTTTTCAGATAAATGTTGACAAGTACACCATATTTATCATAGTTTCTCTGATATCTATCATTTTCCTTTTTCTATCACTTTAGAGTGTCAGCCAGAAGCTGATGGCTGGATTTGTGGAGTGTTTGGATAGTGAAGATATAGAAGAATTTGTACGTCAAGAAGAGGGTATGCTCAGATTAATAAGCGTGTGTTTACTTTGTATATGTATACTTAATATAAACAAAAACAGTTGAAGCTCTTAACTGTCTGGTAATATAAAACAAATTAAAAATTTGCCAGAATATATGTAAAGCTTTTAGGAATTTATAAAAATAAATCAGACGGGCATGGTGGCCAATGCTTGTAATCCCAGAATTCAGGAGGCTGAAACCGGAGGACCGCGGTTCGCCGACAGCCTCAGCTACTTAGGCCCTCCGCAACTTAGTGAGACCTTGTTTCAAAATAAAGAATAAATAATAGGGCTGGGGGTGTAGCTCGGAGGTCAAATGTGTCTGGGTTCCATCTCCAGACTGGCAAAAAAAACCCAAAATCAATCAAACCATTGTAGTAGCTAATTGAGTAAATTGATAGAAACGTGAAGGTTTCAAATACATGTTTTATGATTTTAAACTTGATTTATGTTAATCTTTTGTAATTTTATTTTGTGATTTCCACACGAAGGATCAGAAGTTGAAAAGAAATTAGCTGTAATTCGTCACGAAACAAGAATCCACATCTTGAATCTGCTCATCTCCTCTCTGGAACGCAATCCTCCCAATCTTGCACTCTACCTGTTGGGTTTCGAGTTGAAAAAACCCGTCAGAACCACAAACCTACAGGATCCAGGTATAGCCAGAAGACATGCAGGCATTGTTTCTCTTCACATTTGTGTATCTTAAGTGGCCACTTATCATTGAGTTTTGGGATAATTAATTGAAAGGATAAATAACATATGCAAAGTAATGTGGTAGGTCGGTTTCAGGACATAGACCAAGACTGGTACGTGGCGTTTTGGAGAACTGGCATTGAAGTGTTTGCAGTAGAGCATGTTTTCTGAATTTGACTTTTGTAAAGGCAGTCTAAGGTTTATAATGCAGGCATTCTCTAAGGAAAGTTGAGTTTTCTTTTTGGTTTCATGTAGGAGTGCTGGGTTGCCCTCGGACGTGCCTGCATGCCATCCTGAATATCTTGGAGAAGGGAACAGAAGGGAGGACGGGCCCAGTGGCTGTTCAAGAATCTCCTCAGCTGGCGGAGCTGTGTTACCAGGTACACTGAGACTGCGCTCTGTTCCTCAGTAGACACACCCAGGTTCGAAGTGTCTGTACCACTAGGAGGAGTGGAAACGAGCTCAGTTGTAGTGCCACCAGACTTTCATTTATTGATAAAATCTATAAAGCATAAATTCAAAGATCCTGTAGCGCTAAAGGGTCCAACCACTTGAAAAATGAGGGAAATTAGATTTTTCAGGATAGGTTTTTAACCAGGTGGAAACTGTCCAGTGGTGCTTGCTATATTTTAACTATCTCTTTTTGGTGGTAAGAATGTTGGATTAATGACAGAAGACCTCTGCTTCCCAGACTAAGTCACATCGGGCGTACCATGCAGCTTCTCTGAATTTGAATTTCTCCGTCTGTTGAATGGGCTGTTGTGACACTCAAGTGAGACTCAGCAGAAGCACTTTTTAAGAGCCATGTAGGAAAGTCCTGTAGCTATGTTAGATAGCAGGGTAACATACGGCTGAAATTGTGGTGAGATCTTTTACTTGTGTTTAATTCTTGTTTTATTAATTTTATAAGTGTCTTAGGAACTGGACTCTATGAGATTAATTTCTCAAGTGTTACCCTCATTGACATTTTCATGATAAGAAAGGCATCACTAACCTTTTAATGGCACGGAGAGATTACTTTGTTACTGTTCCTTTTTGTAATTTTTCGCTTTTCACTTCTCTCATTTGGCTGTCCAACTTAAATTTGTCCTTAAGTACTGCAGCTAGGTGTTTCTGTGAATCAAATTTAATTCTTTCTTAGTGGGGGAACAAACTTGCTTCATGCAAGTGCAGTTTTTCAGCATTTGATACCCAGGTAGAAAGAGTGAGAAGCTTAATCATCTAGGCTAAAGCAGATGAAGCGAGTGACACCATGTTTAAGTAAAAGAGGGAGGGGCCAAGGAGGAGCGGCAGACCTGGCAGCTGCACAGCATAGTCTTACTGTTCAGATCCTCCTAATTTACCATGTTGGAATGCATCCTGTTTTCCAGGTTGCCTGAATTTTTTATTTTTAAGTTGGAAATTGGACTTTTGTGAAAGTTTTTTTCCTAATTATTAGAATATACTGGCCAAACAAAATGTTATGCCCAGTACTGTACCTGTTTATGACACGTGCTGTGGCCTTGCTCCTTAAAGGTGTCTCAGGACCAGCATCATCGGCATCAGCCCGTGGGGGCTTCCTGGTCCAGAGTCTCAGGCCTCAAGGAATGTGCATTTTGACAAGAAACACTGCGCCTTTTTTAAAAAAATTTTGGTACTGAGGATGGAACCCAGGGGCATTCTATCTCTGAGTTAAACCCCTGGCCCTAGTTTTTTTATTCTTTATTTTGAAACGGCCTCACTGAGTTGCAAAGGGCCTCGATAAGTAGCTGAGGCTATCTGCAAACCACAATCCTTTGGTCTCAGCCTCTTGAATGCTGGGATTACAAGTGTATGCCTCCATGCCTGGCACACTGCTCCGTGTGTGTGTGTGTGTGTGTGTGTGTGTGTGTGTGTGTGTGTGTGTGTGTGTGGTACTGGGGGTGGAACCCCGGGGGCTTTCTACCTCCGGGCTATACTCCCAGACCTATTTTATATTTTATTTGGAAACAGGGTCTCACTACGTTGCTGGGAGTCTCACTAAGTAACTGAGGCTGGCTTCAAACCTATGTGATCCTCCTGTCTCGGCCTCCCAAGTGTGGGAATTACAAGCGTGCACCACCACGCCCGGCTACACTGCTCCATTTTTAATGAAACAACTTTTCTTCCCCTGGTGTAAGAAAAATTCTAAAGATCTGCAAATACAACTATACAACAAATTTAAACTTTAAATACAAATTTAACAACAAATTTGGTAGGAAAAGCTTTTATATCAAGCACAAGAAAGAGTGACTGGTTCTAATATCTGTATAAAGATCTCCATTATATATATATGAATATCGTAAACTTTTTGGCATTCTACCTCAAGATTAAGTATACTGAAACACAACTGAAGCTGGCCTGGTCTTACACACTTGTAATTCCAGTACTTGGGAGGCTAAGACAAGAGGATCGCTGGTTCATGGCCAACCTCAGCAACTTAGGCCCTGTATCAAAACCAAAAAATAAAAAGTGCTGGAATGTACTACTCTGTAGCCAAAGAGTGTATAAATTTATGTTCATGTTTTATACATGTGTTTATTCATTTTGCTTGAGTTATTGATGTATCTTAGTTTTTCATGTATCTCTAAATTCATATTTTATTATTTTAAAATGTATAGCACTCCCAAAAAGACTAATTTAGAAATAATCTTTCTTTATTTCATTAGGTGATATATCAGTTATGTGCATGCTCTGATACATCTGGTCCCACCATGAGATACTTGAGGACAAGCCAGGATTTCTTATTCTCTCAGTTGCAACATCTGCCTTTCTCTAACAAAGGTAGGACATTATATTCCCTTATTATTCTAGGTTATTTGAAATGCTTTGTACAAGATTTTGAATCCTCTTTTGATTTAGGAATATTTGTATATATATAATGAGATATCTTGGGGAGAAATACAAAAGAAAGCCTAAACACAAAAATTATGTTTATGTACACTTAATAGATATAGCCTGAAGGCAATTTTATATACTATTTTTTTTTTTAATGTGCCAGCTGGGCGTAGTGACCCATACCTGTATTTGCAGTATTTGAGAGGCTGAGACAGGAGGATCATCTTAGGTTTGAGGACAGCCTCAGCAAGTAGTGAGGCTCTTGTTATATATTAATGTCATATTCTTGCCTAGTTTTTTTTTTAACTTCATTTTCATGAGTTTCTTATTTTTAATCTAGAGATTTGTTGATTTAAACAGCTTCTAGAGACGGGCGTGGTGGTGCATACTTGTAATCTCAGCATCCGGGAGGCTGAGACAGGAGGATCGCAGTTCACGGCCAGCCTCAGCTACTTAGTGAGGCCCTTTGCAACTCAATGAGATCCTTTTTCAAAATAAAGAATAGAATATAGGGCTGGGGATGTAGCTCGGAGGCAGAATGTCCCTGGGTTCCACCCCCAGTACCGCAAAAAAAAATAAAATAAAATAAAAAGCTTTTGGAAGCTGGGAGCATTGGTATTTGCCTTTAATCTCACTGTTTCCGAAGCTGAGACGGGAGGATCCTAGGTTTGAGGCCATCCTCAGCAATTTAGTGAAACCCTGTTTTCAAAAAAAGGGCGCCGTGGATGGGTTGGAAGTATAGCTCAGAGGTAGACTCTCTAGATTCAATCCCCAGTACCAAAGCTTTTCAAAACTCTGTTTTTATACCTAGATATAAAAAAGGATAGTTAATATCTTCCTTATCACAGTGTATTTTGTTTGTTTTTTTTGTACTGGGGTGGGACCCAGGGGCTTTCTACCTCCGGGCTATACTCCCAGACCTATTTTATATTTTATTTGGAAACAGGTTCTCACTAAGTTGCTGAGAGCCTCACTAAGTAGCTGAGGCTGGCTTTGAAACTGTGCGATCCTCCTGCCTCAGCCTCCCAAGCACAGGGATTAGAAGCGTGCGCTACAACGCCCGGCTACGGTGTATGTTTTTAAAAAATTGATTTGGCTTTGCCTGACATTTTCATTGTGTGGTGAACATTATGTTTATCCTGCCATCATGTAAGGCTTTGTAACCAAACGTGTAAAAATAGCACTGAACTCCAAAAGCTTTGTTGTATAAGTGATTTCTAGCTTTAACTATATGTTTAATCAAATATCCTTGATTATGTTAAGAAATATCATAAAATTTCTTTTAAGTATGTGTTTTGTGAAATTAATGTCAAAAGAAAAAATAAGAATGAAATCAGTGTCAAATTGTATGATAGTTTTTTATGAGTTATATACTTAAAAATTACTTTTTAAAACAAAATCTTAACTTATGTATTAATGTCATATCCTGGCTTAGTATTTTTTCCTCATAGTTTTACAAAGTTGTGATATTGCCAGGTTACATAAATTATTGACTTTTTTACATGGGGAAATATCTAATGGGGTATAGAATCTATATCTGTTCTGTTCTTGTGTTATTACTCTGGGGAATGAAATGTATGTGTTTGAATCCCAGAATATGAAATCTCTATGCTGAACCAAATGTCCTGGCTTATGAAGACCGCCTCCATAGAGCTCAGGGTAACTTCCCTGAATCGCCAGCGCTCACATACCCAGAGGCTCCTCCACTTGTTACTTGACGACATGCCAGTGAGACCGTTCTCAGGTGATCTGTGGATGTGGACGTTTGTTCTTGTGCTGGTGACTATTCTTTGTTAATGCAAGTAGTACTCTGAATCTTAGGTGTAGTGTGTGATTTTAGACTAAAACAGGGCTTCCGACTTTACAGTATTTTTTCTTAAAATTTAAAAATCATCCTTTGATTGCCACTTTATTTTATTTATTTATTTTTGTCTTAAGCATCCACAGTATAATCATTATATACAAAATGTTTAGTGGAGTTTGCCATGTGGTGCCAACATGACCCAAGCTATTTCAGTATTATTATAGTGCAAGTTAAACATAAGTTTTCTTTTTTAATTCATCTCATTGGAATGATTGGATCTTCTCAGTTCAGATAATCTGAAATTCAGATTATCCTTCAAATTGTGAATAGATCCCATGGGGACAGAAAGAATTTTGTGAGTGTTGAAAGGAAGTCCTCATCAATCTTTGCATTTTAATTATCCATTTGCAAAGGGCTCTTTGCCCTAGAAATAACGGCTTAGAAATAAAATATGTTTGTCATTTCCAAATAAATCTAGTTTTAAGAGTGTATTCATTTTCTTACTTATTATTATTGATTCTTTGGCAGATGGTGAAGGAGGAATAGAAGATGAAAATAGGTCTGTCTCTGGGTTCCTTCACTTTGATACTACTACAAAAGGTAATGGCCTTTGAATTTATATAATAAATTTGTTTTATAAACATAGTAAATTGCCTAAGACGTCAGGAGATTATTGTGGTTGTGCCTGCAAACTCTGAACTGGTGTAGGAAAGCTATATAAAGGAACATTTGCCATCTAAAATTTTTTTTTTTTTTTTTTTTTTTGTGGTACTGGGGATGGAACACAGGGGCCTTCTACCTCTGGTCTACACTCCCAGACCTATTTTATATTTTATTTGGAAACAGGGTCTTTTAAGCCAGCTGAGGCTGGCTTCGAACCTACGCGATCCTCCTGTCTCTGCCTCCCAAGCGCGGGGATTACTAGCGTGCACCACCACGCCTGGCTCTAAAATATTTTTTAATAGGTAGGATATGATTGGAGGTAAGATAATCTTTTTTTGTAAGCGATATATCAAAAATAAAGTCAGATTTGGATTCAGCACAGTGTTTGGTTTGTGGACTAATGCCCTTTGTGAACATTGCAGTGTTTCAGAGTGAGCTAAGTATGGTGATTTTTCCTTCTCTTCAATGCCCCAAGTATGTTTAATTTTATTATTTCTAGTACGCCGGAAAATTCTAAGTATTCTTGACTCGATTGACTTCAGTCAGGAGATCCCTGAGCCTTTGCAGTTGGATTTCTTCGATCGGACCCAGATTGAACAAGTTATTGCTAACTGTGAACACAAGAATTTACGTGGACAAACAGTTTGCAATGTGAAGGTGAGGTTTGCTTTCAGCTCTGCGCGGTGCCGGGCGGTGCAGTTGTTGAGCAATCAGAAAAGGTGCTCTTTCTTCCCTCCCCTCTGTTAGAGATTTTTGTTAGTAGCTTATTGGGCTATGGTTTTTATCAAAGAGCCAGAAAATAAAATTTAATAGAGCACATTAACTTCTTCAAAAGCTTCTCCCATCACCTTTCCTTAGTAATTATCCCATCCAGCTAGAAGTATAGAGTGGTTTTGATTACTTAACTTTCTACCAGGCAGATGCTAACGGCCTCACCAGAGGAAGAAGCTGTCCAGGGCCCCCGCGTTAACCCTGCCTGCCGCAGAGGTTCTTTGCTATGTCTCTGGAGTGTGGGAGAGACTTGATAGTTTGGTTTGGAAACTGGATAGTTTCATTGTTAGGTTACATATAGTGGTATTTGAAGCTTTTTCTTTAGGGAAGTTAATAGTAGTTACTAGGTGCTGTTATTCTACCATCATCTGAAACATTCCGTTTTTCTCTTTTCCCTAATTTATAGCTTCTTCATAGGGTTCTGGTAGCTGAAGTAAATGCTCTTCAGGGCATGGCAGCCATAGGACAGAGACCTCTGCTGATGGAGGTAAGCTCTGTGGAGTATATGTCAGCTTTACCCTTTTAACTCCTAAATTACTTAAGTTACTGCTTAAGAGATAAAACTGTAAATCAACATGTGTTTCAGTAATTAGTAAATGACTTGAACATTAGGTGGGTATGGTGGCTCATGCCTGTAGTTCTAGTTACCCTAGAGGCTGAGGCAGGAGCATCACAATCTCAAGGGCATCCTGGACAACTTGGACCCTATCTTAAAATAAGATAAAAAGGACTGCAGGTGTAGCTCAGAGGCAGAGTGCTTGTCTAGCATATGCAGGGTCCTGAGGTCAGTCCCCAGGGCTGCCCAAAACAGAACTACTTAAAAATGAAAACTTCCATGGAAACTTTGACTTCGATTTTATCATTTTTATAAACTGAACTGCAGTTTAATGTCTGGCATATCATTATAAGTGGTGAGCTATTGGTAAGAGCTGGAGAGGTCAAATGGGAAGAGCCATATGCACAGAAAGATAGCTGTCCGGGCTAAGTGAGGGGCAGAGGAATCAGGACCTGTGAAGGAAGCTGCTGTTGGGCTTGGGCTGTGGGCGGTGCTGTGGCTCTGGAGTAAGTATGAACAGACCCCTGCAAGGAGGAAGAAGACGGGTTACAAAGTTCACTTCCGTATAGACGACTCTGCTCAGTTGCATCACACCCATCCCACACCCCAGCATGTTAGTGTTCACAGCCCTGGCCACCAAAATGCCGTGAAATGGTGTCTTCTGCCTGGCATCCCTGGGGGAGGTTTTCAGATACATGTTTTCTGAGAAACTGGCAGCGTTAAAAATAGAAACCTGTTAATAACAGCCATCACTTTGCCTCTTTGTGGTAACGTAGCTTTTCAATTTCCATGGCCCAGGAAATCAGCACTATTCTTCAGTATGTGGTGGGAAGAAACAAATTGCTGCAGTGTCTTCATGCGAAGCGGCACGTGCTGGAGTCTTGGCGGCAGCTGGTGGAGATCATCCTGACAGCGTGCCCCCAGGACCTCATCCAGGCCGAGGATCGGCAGCTGATCATTCGTGACATCGTACAGGATGTGCATGATAAGGTGATGATGCTCCTGAGTTACTTTATACTGCTGCACAAGTGTATATAGCAGTCAAGCAAATATGTTTTGCCACCCTAATCTCTTTCCATTTTAAATTGGATGTAAAATACGGTTGGACAATACCAGTGTTAGGACTTGCCTTCATAACATGATTAATTCTGTGCAGTAGGAGCTCTCATCAGAGTGAGGGTGCATCAGAATTATATAGGAAGCTTTGTAAAAATACACATGGATGGCTCACGCCCAGACTCACTAAGTGGAACCTGAGGGGTGAGACCGCTTATGTGATTTTTTTTTTTTTTTTTTTTTGGTGGTACTGGGGTTCCTGGAAGCCCTTGTATCTCGGGCTACACTCCCAGACCTATTTTATACTTTTCTGTTTTTGGAAACAGGGTCTCTTAAGCCAGCGCGGCTGGCTTCGAACCTGCGCGAACCTCCTGTCTCCGCCTCCCACACGCGGGGATTACAAACGTGCGCCACCACACCCAGCCCACTTATGTGATTTTTAAGAAACAAAACCTCCCTATGAATTTCTGATAGGAAGCCCTTCCAGTCAAGCACATCTATTACTCAGCATCATATCTAAATTTCTCCCTAGTATTAGCTTTCTTCCTTTGAATACTTCTTTTATTTCCTTTTGTATTGTATTAGTGGAAAGCTTATGTATACAGACTTACTAATGCTTGTGGCTGAAAGCAGGATCCTCACTCCCATTTGCATTTCTACTTTAAGATCCTGGATGACGAAGCAGCGCAGGAATTAATGCCCGTGGTCGCGGGGGCTGTGTTCACCCTGACCGCTCACCTAAGCCAGGCCGTCCGCACAGAACAGAAGCAGCCTCTGGCCTTGGGACCCAGAGAAGCCCATCACGCGTTTATGCTCGATAGTTCTTTTACCTCGCTGCCACCCGCAGACAGCCCGCCAGTGGGTTTTGCTTCTATTGGAGACTCTTCACTTCACATCATATTGAAGAAATTATTAGACTTCATTTTGAAGACAGGTGTTTTTCATCTAAATTTTCTATATATTACACCTTTGTATTTTGTTAACTTTCATTGAAAGAAAGGTTTCCCCTGATTACATCTATATGATCTCCCTAGGTGGTGGATTTCAAAGAGTGAGGACTCATCTGTACGGCTCTCTTCTTTATTACTTACAAATTGCCCAGAGACCAGATGAACCAGACACCTTAGAAGCAGGTAAGACTTAGATCGATTTCTAATCTTTTCTGTTTTTAGAAAAATCATTTCTCCACTCTTTGGCTACTAAGAACAACCGTAATGACTGCATCTTGATGTAATCATTTAAAGATTCTAAAGTTAAAGGTGCGTGTTGAGTTTTTAAGAATTATGAAGAAAGTTGGACGCGGTGGTGCATGCGTGTAATCTCAGACCAAGACAGGAAGATTGCAGGTTCAAGACCAGTCTCAGCTACATAGACTTTGAGCAACCTAGCGAGACTTTGTTTCAAAGCAAAACCTAAAAAGGGCTCAGGGTGTAGTTCAGAGGTAGAATGTCCTTAGGTTCAGTCACCATTACTCCCCCATCCCAATTATGAAGATTAGTTGTGAATACTGTAAGAGAAAAAAACCCCTTAAGTAATGCTGTAGCTCTGTGTACTCTGTAGCTCCTATTTACCTCCAGCCCCATTGAGCAGTGTGCGACCCAGTGTTGTGCACGTCTCTGTTCCCTTTGTACCGTATCACAGTGCATATCTAGTTGCTTCTGTTAAAATGGCTGTTATTCCGTATTATGGATATAACATTTATATTTAATCATTTCCTTATTTATTGGCATTTAAACTATTACTAGTTTTTTACTGTCACAAAAATACTTCATCAGATATTCTCATATACCTAAATCTCTCAAGTAGGAATCTTTATGGTGGATTTTTCATGTATGGACAGTTTTATTTTAATAGCATCTGTCAATGGGCCTTTTATAAAAGGGCTGTGTACTAGTGTAAGTGCTCATCATAATATTATGTACCCTTTTGTACTAGTATGAGGGCTTTTTGGATAAATTTTAAGAAGCAGGATTTTCTAGAAGATAAAACATTTAAGCTGGGTGTAGTGGTGCATGCCTGTATTTGGGAGGTTAAGACAGAAGGATTGCAGATTTGAGGCTAGTGTGTGGTAATTTAGCATGACCTTATTTCAGAATAAAAAAGGATTAGGAGTGTAGCTTAGTGTTAGAATGTCTCTGGGTTCAATCTCTAGTAACACACACACACACACACACACACACACACACAGAGAGAGAAAAATAGGCAATATATAAAATATTGATAAATGCTGCTTTCTAAAATGTAGTTAGCGTTTTAAATTGAGAATGATAATCTAGAACCTTTGATCTCTAGATGTGAGAGAAGTCTTAAACTGTTGTTTGCTTGTGGCACTGGGGATTGAAGCCAGGGGTGTTCTACCTCTGAGCTATAACCCCCGCTTTTTCTTTTGAAACTGGGTGTTGGTGAGTAGCTGAAGCTGGCCTTTAACCTGTGATTCTCCTGTCTCAGCCTCCCAAGTACTGGGATTACAAGTGTGTGGCACCATGCCTGGCAGTTTTTAACTGTTTAACAGGTCAGCACGGAACATTCTTTTCAGGTCAGTTTTTTAAAGAACACAGAAGTTTTTTTTTTTGTTGTTGTTGTTGTTTTTTACTGGGGATGGAACCCAGGGGCATTCTACCTCTGAGCTACACCCCTAGTCTATTTTTGATTCTTTATTTTGAAACAGGGTCTCACTGTGTTGCAAAGGGCCTCACTAAGTAGTAGCTGAGGCTGGCCGTGAACTGCGATCCTCCTGGCTCAGCATTTTATGATGGGTTTTCATTGTGCCCTTCTCCTTTGAGTGTTATTTTGTACAACTTTTATTTTTTTTGTGGAATTGAACCCCGGGACATTCCACCTCCAAGCTACATCCCCAGACCTGTTTGTTTGTTTGTTTTTGGAAACAGGGTCTCACCAAGTTGCAGATGGCCTCACTAAGGAGCTGAGGCTGGCTGTGAACTTGTGATCCTCCTGTCTTGGCCTCCCAAGTACTGGGATTATAGGCGTGTGCCCACACCTGACTTTGTACACAGGTTTTTAAAAACGTATGTGTGTAAGCCCCAGTGTATCTTATATTGTCCTTATAGTGGTTATTTATTTTGCCATGATACCTTAGAAGGTAATAATAGCCAAGTGGTAGATTCTTATGATAACTACTTAGTATGTACAAATATTTCAAATATTTTGAAGGTCAGGAAAAATAATAGAATGGTTCAGTGAAGCTCTTTTATTTATTTTTATTTATTTATTTTGTGTGTGTGTGTGTGTGGTACTGAGGTTCCTGGAAGCCCTTCTACTTCTGGGCTACACTCCCAGACCTATTTTATATTTTTATTTGGAAACAGGGTCTCTTAAGCCAGCGCGGCTGGCTTCGAACCTGCGTGATCCTCCTGTCTCCGCCTCCCAAGCGCATGGATTACAAGCGTGCGCCACCACGCCTGGGTAGTGAAACTCTTTTAAACATGAACTTTAAAAAAAAAAAAAATACATAGTAGTGGTACTCCTCTGTCCCAACACCTCCCACACTTTGCTCTTCTTTTTTTTTTTTTTTTTTTTTTTTTTTTTTTTTTTTGTGGTACTGGGGGTGGAACCCACGGGCTTTTTTTTTTTTTTTTTTTTTTTACCTCTGGGCTATACTCCCAGCCCAATTTTAAACTTTTATTTGGAAATAGGGTCTCACTAAGTTGCTGAGAGCCTAAGTAGCTGAGGCTGGCTTTGAACCTGTGCGTTCCTCCTGTCTCAGCCTCCCAAGTGCGGGGATTACAAGCGTGTGCCACTACGCCTGACTTCAATGTTTTTGTTTTTGTTTTTTTTTTTGTATTCCTTTTAATTGGCAAATTCACTATTTAACCACTAGGTGGAACACTACAATATGCTCTCTGAAAGAAGTCATCAAGATACCAATTTAAAAATTGCTGCTATGGCCAGTTGTGGTGGTACATGCTGTAATCCCAGTACTTGGGGGACTGAGACAGAAGGATCACAAGTTCGCAGCCAGCCTCAGCCACCTAGTGAGGCTCTCAGCAACCTAATGAGACTCTTTTTTTTTTTCAAATAAAAAATAAAAAGGGCTGGGGGTATAGCACGGAGGTCATTTTTATTTTAATAAGTACATCAGCTCAAGCAACTAAAAATGTAAAACTATCTGATTTGGCTGAACATGGTAGCATACAACTTCTAAGTCCTTAGAAGTTGAGGTGGGAAGATTTCTTGAGCCAAAATCAGACTGGGCAACATAGTGAGACTTTGTTTCAAAAAAAGAAAAAGAAATAAGCTTAATCTTTTTTTCTTTAGGAGAAATGAATCATGTCTACAGTATCCTTTCTATCAAATCCCCAAAGATGGCAATCATAGATAAAAACCGCCTGGCGCAGCGGCACGCCCGCAGTCCTCGTTACTTGGGAGGCTGAGCCAGGAGGATATCTCGAGTTTGAGGTTACCTTAGGCAAATCAGAAAGATTGTTTCAAAAGAAGATAAAAAGGGAGCTGGGAGTGTAGCCTAGTGGTAGAGTGCTTGCCTGTATATCGGTGAGTCCCTGGGTTTGGTCCCCAATACTGAAAAACAAAACAGAAAATATCACTAAAAGCACGTTGATGAGCAGGATAAATGCAGCATATTGATTCTCCTGGGGTTTACTAATTCATTTGTACGTATTCAAGAATAGCCTATCCTTTTCCTGATAGTACTGTGTTTTAGTGGGCATCATGGCATACGTGTATCAGGTTCTTAGAGTGCACCTTCCTGGACTCACTGGTCAGTGGCCCTTTGTGTGTGTGTACTTAGGGAAGGATTGTTTTGGTGCATATGAGGTATAATTATTGTTACTAATCTCCTTTTTATTGGAATGCTTTTTCTATTGTATTCCTTTTAGCTAAGAAAACCATGTGGGAAAGATTGACAGCCCCTGAAGATGTATTTAGCAAATTACAGCGGGAAAACATAGCCATCATTGAGAGTTATGGAGCCGCCCTCATGGAAGTGGTCTGTCGAGACGCTTGTGATGGTCATGAGATTGGAAGGGTAAATGAACTTTTATTTAGCTATTATTGAGTCAACTTTTTAAACATACGTTACAGCCGAGCGTGGTGGTTCACGCTTGTAATCCCTGCTCTTGGGAGGCTGAGACAGGAGGATCGCACAGGCTCAAAGCCAGCCTCAGCTACTTACTTAGTGAGGCTGTCAGCAACTTAGTGAGACCCTGTTTCCAAATAAAGTATAAAATAGGTCTGGGAGTATAGCCCGGAGGTAGAAAGCTTCTGGCTTCCACCCCTAGTACCACCAAAAATAAATAAATAAATAAATAAATAAATAAATAAATAAATAAATAAATAAAATAAACATACATTACATAGCTGTGTATGTGGCGGTGAATGCTTGTTATCCCAGTACATGGGAGGCTGAGACAGAAGGATTGCAGACTAGAAGAAAATCTCAGGAAGTAGCGAGGTTCTCATCAACTTAGCCAGACCCTGTTTCCAAACAAAAATAAAATAGGGCTGGGTGTAGCTCAAAGGTAGAGTGCCCCTGGGTTCAACCCCAGTGCCACAAAAAATAAAATGTACATTACTTATTGAGAATTACTTCCTATAGTATGTTATTGTGAATTTTCTTCTTTGCTGTAATTCGGGAAATCTCATTTACTTATGTTTTGTTTAATTCTGTCTGATATTGTAATTAATTCACAATTTTCTCTCATAATTATTTGCTAATTTTGAGATTGGCTGGTAGAACACACTGGTAGAGACAGCAGAGTTGCTTCTTAGTAAAGACCCTTGTTTAGAGAATGCTAGTATGATGCATTCTCTGTATGATGAGTGTATTTTTCTCTGCCTAAATCCTTTGTGGAGAAGAATTTGCATTTATAGTTCTTTAAACTATTGTGGAATACTGATGATAATGCAGTAAAAAGATCATTTTCTCCTAGTGGAAATAATGTATCATGGAAGTCATATTTTTAAAGACCACAGGAAACAGAATTTTTTTTTTTTTTTATAGCCAAGAGATTTATTTAGGCAGTGGGGTCAAAAGGAGAAGCAGTCAGAGAGAGAGAGAGAGAGAGCAAGCTAGGAAACAGTTTTGTTTTTTTTTTTTTTGTATTGGTACTGGGGATGGAACCCAGGGGCCTTCTACCTCCAGGTTACACGCCCAGACCTATTTTATATTTTATTTGGAAACAGGGTCTCTTAAACCAACTGAGGCTGGCTTCGAACCTTCGCGATCCTCCTGTCTCCGCCTCCCAAGCACTGGGATTACAAACGTGCGCCACCACTCCCGGCTTAGGAAACAGAATTTTAAGAAATAAGGTAAAATATAAAGTACTGTAGCCGGGTGTGGTGGCTCATGCTTATAATCCCTGTGATTGGGAGGCAGAGACAGGAGGATTGTGCTGGTTTGAAGTCAGCCTCACTGGCTTAAGAGACCCTGTTTCCAAATTAAAATAAATTAGGTCTGAGAGTGTAGCCTGGAGATAGAAGGATTTCTAGGACCTCAGTACCACCACCAAAATATAACGTATTGTAATTGTTTAATTATGTAAAAAATTTTAAGTATTTTTCTGCAGACAAACCACTGGAAAGAAGATCAAAGTGGATTGTTTATCAGAGTTTGTATTTCTTATATACTTTTTAGATTTTCTGTAGTAATCATATAAAACTTTAGATTTAGAAGAAAAACAGAAACTTAAAAAACAAAACAAAAAACCCTTTTTTTCTCTAAGGGATGATGTCAAGGTTTAGCTAAAATATATGTAATGCTACTCCATTAATGTGTTACGTTTTGTTTCAGAAATTTTACTTTACTCTGAAAGGTTTTTTATTAATTTATTTTGTATACATAAAGTTTTAGAACCTCTCAAAAAACAAAATAAGGAAATATTATTACATCCACTGTTTTCCTCATGCAAAATGTTTTAAGATCCCCTTTTCAAATTTAGGGGAATTCTGCCGTTGACTTTTGTGGCCCTCTGCAAGCTCGGACTTGTTTCGTTCTTCCTTCAGATGCTGGCCCTGGCTCTCCTTGATCGGATTGTCTCCGTGGACAAGCAGCAGCAGTGGCTCTTGTATCTTTCTAACAGTGGCTATTTGAAGGTTCTCGTGGATAGCTTGGTAGAAGACGACCGAACGCTGCAGAGCTTACTCACTCCACAGCCTCCCCTGCTCAAGGCCCTTTACACCTACGAATCTAAGATGGTAAGGCCATATGGGCACTTGACGTTAGATAGAAAGGTATTTCCTCTCAGGGTGCTATAGAGATAGATTAATGAAAATGTACATGCAATCATTTTTAGGGAGTTGTAAATTGGAGAACTGTTTTAGTAATGGCTTTTTTTTTTTTTTTTTTTTTTTTGTGGTACTGGGGGTGGAACCCAGGGGCATTCTACCTCTGAGCTACACCCCCAGCACTATTTTTTATTTGGCAACAGGGTCTCACTGAGTTGCAAAGGGCCTCACTAAATAGTAGCTGAGGCTGTCTATGAACCAAGATCCTCCTGTCTCAGCCTTCCAAATGCTGGAATTACAAGCATGTGGCACCATGCCTAGCTCAGTACTGTCTTTTTTTTTTTTTTTTTTTTGGTGGTACTGGGGTTCCTGGAAGCCCTTCTACCTCTGGACTACTCTCCCAGACCTATTTTATACTTTTTTATTTTTTTGGAAATAGGGTCTCTTAAGCCAGCATGGCTGGCTTCGAACCTGTGCGATCCTCCTGTCTGTGCCTCCCAAGCGCGGGGATGACAAGCGTGCGCCGCCACGCCCGGCACAGTACTGTGTCTTTTGAATTTGTAAAGTATGGATTGGAGTGATCCTGAGAGGGTCAGATGATTCTGGGCTGTTGCTTGCTGAGGTCACCAGTGATGGTGATATTGCCCCCAGTGTCCAGTGAGGAGAGACCATCAACATTCCGGCTTGTTAGCTGACTGCTGAAAATCTCAGTGTGTGTTCTACTTTAAATACAGGGTTCATAAATTTTTTTTTTTTTTTTACTACTGGGGATTTTGAGCCTGGGGTCTTTCAGTGTCCTAGATACACCTCTAGCACGTTTTATTTTGAAATTTGCTGAGACTGGCCTCCAACCTGCAATTCTGCTTCGACCTCCCAAGTACTGGGATTGCTGGCATTTGTCATGATCTACAGCAAATGCAAGATTTTTAGTACAAGCCGGGCGTGGCGGCGCGCGCTTGTCATCCCCGCACTTGGGAGGCGGAGACAGGAGGATCGCACGGGTTCGAAGCCAGCCTCAGCTACTTAGTGAGGCTCTCAGCAACTTAATGAGACCTGTTTCCAAATAAATATAAAATAGGTCTGGGAGTATAGCCCAAAGGTAGAAAGCCCCTGGGTTCCACCCCTAATACCACCAAAAAAAATTTTTTAATACAGTATATTTGTTGTCATTCCTAGCCTCCAAATTTGTTTTAATCTGTTTTCCTTCTGGTTAAACTTATCACAAATATTACAAAAATGGAATCAGTAATGTTCTAGGCTCTTCATTAACTTCTTTCTTCCTTATTCATGTATTCAACAAATATTTGTTAAATACCTACTATATACCAGGTACATGGCATTAAGTACTAGAAACACAACTGCCAGCGGACAGACTTCCCTGCCCTCCTTAAGACCTCATGGTGACGACAGAAACTACAGTTTTAACTCATGCAAGTTACCATATGCAGGGCCCTTAGTTGTACCACGGAGTCCTCATAAGAAGCCTGTGAGAAAGGAGATCCAACGTGCCCCTGAAGCACGTTCTGCTCATGTCTTCAAGATGATGAGAAGTGTGCTGTGAGACTGTCATTTTTATGTGAAGCCCCTGGACTAACCTCAACACATGGTTTTCCTTCTGTAACTTTCTAGGCCTTCCTCACAAGAGTGGCTAAGATTCAGCAGGGTGCTTTAGAGCTACTGAGGTCTGGAGTGATTGTGAGGCTAGCACAGTGCCAGGTCTATGACATGCGCCCAGAAATGGACCCGCAGGGGTGAGTGCCGGGTAAACTGGCTGAACTTCCATTAAAGGATTATTATGGGAAAACAATATTGTCATTGGTCTATAATTCTGTTTGAGCAGTACTAATTCATTTTGTTTTTTTAGAGGGAGAGGTGGGGGGAGTTCATATGCCCTTGTCATTTACTAATAAATGGAAGCTGTTACTAAGTGTAAAAGTAGATAGGGGTCTAATGCTTTCCATATAAAGTAGTAATATATGCTGGGCATGGTGGCACATGCCTGTAATCCCAGTCCTTGGAAGGCTGAGACAGAAGAATCGCAGGTTTAAGGACAGCCTCAGAAACAGCGTGCACACGCACGCACCCCACACGTAATAAAGAAGGGGAAAATGAGAATTTTGTTAGTAATTGTGTGCCTTCTGAGCCTTTAGTTTATTCAGTAGGAACCTTTATTTTTATTTATAGTGGTCTTTAAGTTTATAGTAAATGATAATTTACTACAGGTTTCTTGTTCCTAGTGATTTGAATTAAGGTTTCTATTTTTTCTTCATTTTAATATTTTATCTACTGCTTACCATGCAAAAGCTTCAAATGAAGATATTTTCATGTTTCAAGCTTTTTAGATTCTTTTTATTTTGAATATAGAAAATTTGAATTTTTTCTTTTTAGTCTACATAACAGCATTGTTAGGCAGACAGCATACCTTCTTAGCAGAAAATGATATTTAAGTTTGGTTTAGTAAATGTTTTCAAAAGGATCCACTGTCAAATTAAAAATTTGAATTTTTCAGGCTTAACCTCAAAACTATATTAGCTTCTAGGAAAAAATACTTTTGGTATTGCTTTCTAAAGTTTTAATTATAAGAGTTATTATTATTTATTTTTGTGGTACTGGGGATTGAACCCAGGGACATTCTACCTTTGAGCTACACCTCCAGCCCTATTTTTTATTCTTTATTTTGAAACAGGCTCTCACTAAGTTGCGGAGGGCCTCACTAAGTAGCTGAGGCTGGCAGTGAACCTATGATTCTCCTGTCTCATCCTCCCAAGTATTGGGATTACAAGCGTGCTCCATGCCTGGCTGAGAGTTATTATTTTCACCTTAAATAGAGTTGAGTTAAATAATTTGCAGTTTCTGAAATATTATCACTTTTTTGTGCAAAGCCTCGTATCTTCATATATTTAAGTAAAATTTGTTTTTATTATACAGCTCAGAGATTTAATTTTAAAGGTTAAGTGATTTTGCAAACTCATTTTAACTCTCAATCAATTTTTATTTAATGGGCAGTTTGGATTCATTCTTGCTTGAGTATAAGTGAGGAAAATTTGAAGAAAGTAAATTTTTTTGAAAAAGGTAAACTTTTTTTTAACACTGAGCTGTATCCTCTGCTCAAGTAACTTGATTTTATTTATTATGCACAGTCTCTGTGACACAAGGAAACATTACATAAAAATATGTAATGTTTGAGAAGTTTGAGTATTGCCTTGTCAAGTTGTACATGTTTTCCTTAATGAGATTTTTCAAAATCACTGAACTCATTTTTAGAAAGCTGTACATTTGGGTAAAAACTGATTTCCTTGAACAACCGGCTGTATGTGCCACAAAGTATTTCATAGTACCTTAACGTAATCGCCAGCTGTGTTTTATCTGCCATGTAAATAAATGCTAAGAAAATGTTGATTTTTGGACTGTTGCTCTCTCCTTGGTTGAAATGAAGCTTGTTTGGCCTGCGAGAACCCCCGCTATTCATCCCGGCGCCAGTGGATCGCTACCGCCAGATTCTCCTTCCAGCACTCCAGCTGTGCCAGGTCATCCTCACATCCAGCATGGCCCAGCACTTGCAGGCAGCAGGGCAGGTGAGGGGATCGTTGTTTAGAAGCTGTCTAGGGCAAGGTCCTCTTTTACACATGCAGAAACCGTTTGCCCAGAAAGCTCGAGTGGATTTACCTTCGTCTTACTGTTTGTCGCAGAGCTGGGTCTAGAAAACAGACCCCTTGTATTTTGCTCTGAATTACATCTTGTTTGAATCAAACACTCTAGCTCATTAATAGAATAGTGAGATAGAAAGTAAGAGATCAAAATTTGTTCCCCTAGAGAAGAAAATGTTTACTGTGATAGGAATAAGCTAGTTTTAAAGGTGTAGTTTAACCAGGTATTTATGGAAAGAAGGATATGCTGACTTTGCAGAAAGTAAAACTAAAAGCTGGGCTGGGGACGCATGCCTGTAATCCTAATGCTTGGAAGGCTGAGACTGGAGGATCACAGGTTCTAGGCCAGCCTCAGCAACTTAGTGGGACCCTGTTTCAAACTTTAAAAAAATAAATAAAAGTTGGGTGTGGTGATGCACGCTTGTAATCCGAGCACTTGGGAAGCTGAGACAGAAGGATTGCATGTTCAAGGCCAGCCTCAGCTACTTAGTGAGGGCCTCCACAACTTAGTTTCAAAATAATGGATAAAAAATAGGGCTGAGGGTGGTGCTTGGAAACAGTCCTCCTGGATTCCATCCCCAGTGCTGTGAATGAATGAATGAATGAATGGGATTGTAGCTCAGAGCCAGAATGCCCCAGGGTTCAGTCCCCAGTACCACGGGGGGGGGGGGGTATAAAATACAGTGCCTCTTTTATATATGATTTTTACAGAATGAAATAATTTAAATAAGTGAATTTTCTATCAAAAATGTCTTTCTTTAAACACCAGAAATGAGTTTTATTTTTATAGTTTTTCAGTGAACTCTTCAAAAATACTTATTTCTGTTTCTATAGTAATATATAATTTAGCTTTAATTATCTAATCAACCTCATTATCACAAATCTGCAGTCTTCTATTGCTTTATTATATTTGAGACCCTCAGCTATTCTGAAATGTTTGGTATCTGGTATTTAGTATCTGGCTAGTGGCTGCCATTCTGAAGTGACACCTGTTTTACACTGCAGCGGTCTGTGTGACAGCTTACTCTTCTCGCTTGGGGCCATTGGGTTGGTTCTTTCCTTCTTCACTGAGATTGAGAGTAGTAGCGGGACATTACGTAAGACCCTGGCGCAGTGTCACCAGTCTTGTGTTGAGTGTAGCAGAGGGGGGGGGGGCTTTTTAAAGGACTTTTGAGCTCCCCATCCAGCAAATGGAGGCTGAGGCTGGGAGTAGGTGCTAAAATCACTGGAGATTCAGGTGCTCGGCTTGTTTGTCCTGTTTTGTTTTGGCTTAGTCTCTGCCTTCAAGGCATATGTTGAGATAGTCATTAGGGAGAGTGCTGAGAGACTCCTCCATAGAGCTGTGTCTCCTTTGTTTTTACCACACCCAAAGGAGAACTAGACAAAAGCTTTTATGTGATTGTTTTCCTGTTAGACTTTTCATAAAGCAACTTCTTGAATTCAGTAGCCGTTTTATACCCATTCATTTAAAATTCTTATGTAATTTCATTTGTATAAAAAAAAAAGACATGATAGTACAGACTTGTCATCCCAGTATTTGGTAGGCTGAAACAAGAATTTCAGGTTCGAGGACAGCCTCAGCAAATAGTGAGACTCTCATCAACCTAGGGAGATCCTGTTTTCAAATAAAAATAAAATAGGGCTGGGGCTGTAGCTCGGAGGTAGAATGCCCCTGGGTTCCATCCCCAGTGCCACAAAATAAAATAAACCAAACAAAAGAAAATGCCAGGCATGGCACATGACAGTAATCCCAGTCTATGGGAAGTAGAGACAGGAGGATCACAGGTTTGAAGACAGAGTCAGCAACTTAGTGAGGTACTTAGCAACATCCTGTTTAAAAATAAAAAATAAAACAGGGCTGCAGCTGTATCTCAGAGATAGAATGTCCCTAGGTTTTACCACTAGGCAAACACAAACAAAATAGGGCCAAATAAAAGTTTTCACACATTGGTTTCAAGTTATACTGTACTCTTCTGCAGTAGCCTTTAATATTAATTTATAAGTTTTGAAATAGTTTTTATCGTTAGCTTTCTTGTGCATTTTAGTTGCTTTCTTCCTGAAGGAATAAACCAGGTAAGTGCAGGAAATGATTGCTTTTTTATTCTTCTTCATTCCATTTAATTACTTGCTTTACCATTACTGAAAAGATGAAGTAAACATTCATCCTTCACTTCTCTTCCCTTCTACCCGTTCCTCCCACGTTTCCTGCCCCGGCTCAGGTGCTGCAGTTCCTTATCTCCCATTCTGATACCATACAAGCCATTCTCCGCTGTCAGGATGTTAGTGCTGGCTCTTTGCAGGAATTGGCTCTGCTGACGGGAATTATAAGTAAAGCAGCACTTCCAGGTGAGTTGATTGTGTCGGATGGACTTTTCATAGTTCTCTACAGACTGACATAGACTTAATAGAATCAGGTTTTGTTATTCTGGAGCCTTATATGACTTATTGAAATTGGTCCTGCAAATAGAGTTACCACCCTTTATGTAAGTACTAAGTTTATTATAAAAATAATATATCCTCAGCTGAGCACAGTAGCACATTGCTCCCCTTGGAAGGCTGACAGGAGGATCTAGGTTCAAGGTCCAGCAGCTTAGTGAGCCCTCAGCAACTTTTTGAGACTCTGTTTGAAATTAAAAAATAATAAAAAAGGTCTGGGCATGTAACTCAGTGTTAGAATACTCCTAACTTTAATCCCCAATACTACCACTATACACAGAAAAGATGTATGTTCATTAGTAAAACATTTAAAAAGTTGGAGGACCCCCCACACACACACCCAGAACAGGGGGTTGAACCCAGGGGCATTCTACTCCTGAGCTACACCCAGCCCTGTTTTTTATTCTTTAATTTTTTTGAAAAGGGGGGTCTCACTAAGTTATGGAGGGCCTCACTAAGTAGCTGAGGTTGGCTGTGAACCTGTGATCCTCCAGTCTCAGCCTCCCAAGCACTGGGATTGCAAGTGTCCCCACCACGCCCGGCTCTTGCTCTGGAGGAAGAGTGAGGCACCCCTGATCCCCCGCCCAGTATTTTTCCTTTCTGAAGATGCGTCAGCTGAGCCCTTTGATGCAGCTGAGCACAGTGCTTGCTGCAGTACAGAAGCCTGCGCTCCTCTGAGGAGATCTGAGTCCTCTGCACCCAGCCTGCGGGTGTCAAAGTCTGACTCCGTCCACTGTCCTTTGATGACACAGGCCAGGCCACCCTTCCCACTGTACTGAGGGCCCAGGAGTGCGATGGTTTTTCTCTTCGTTTGTCCAAGACTTAACAGTTTACGTTTACTTCCCTGCAAATTGTGGAATTTGTTGGTTTATCTTCTCTCCTCTGTGCTGCTTTGAGGGGCAGCTGAGAGCCATAAGCTGGATCACGCTGCTCGCTCCGCAGGGATTTTCTCTCAGCTGTCAGTCCTCATTGTTGATGGCCTGCGTTGGCCACTTTTTCCTTCTATGCTGAACATTCATCTTAGAGGTCTGAACTCTTTCCCTAGAAAGTAGTTAACCTCTGAGTTTAGAAGTGTAGGAACTTTTAACTTTCTTGTGGATGGTTATAAGTGAAAGATTTTTCTTGAAAACTTTAAAAATGTCTTTCGAAATCACCACTTCAGTCTGGGTTTCAGACTTTATATAAATGTCCATGTGCTGGTATTGGCATTATTAATCTATGAAAGGCATTTACAGCTTTATAAAATTATATTTCTTGAAACTTATGGGAGCTTGGCATGCTGCTGCAGTAATCCAGTACTTGGGAGACTGAGACAGGAGGATCCACATTCAAGGATGGCCTCAGCAGGTAGTTACACTCTCATCAGCCTAATGAGAGCCTGATTCAAAAAATAAAAATTAAATAAGGCTGGGTGTGTAGTTTGGAAGTAGAATGCCCATGTGTCCAATCCCTAATAACAAAAAACAAAACAAAACAAAAATTCCAAAAAAAACCCAAACTGCTTTTATGGCAAGAATCTGTTCATACACAAAGAATATACAATCAGAATCTTGTCTTAGGGATATATATATATATATATATATATATATATATTTTTTTTTTTTTTTTTTTTTTTTTGGTTCTGGGATGGAAACCAAGGGCATTCTACCTCTGAGCTACACACCCTGCCCTATTTTATTTTATTTTTTATTTTGAAACAGGGTCTCACTAAGGACCTCACTAAGTAGCTGAGACTGGCCAAGAACCTGCGATCCCCCTTCTCAGCCTTGCAAGTACTGAGATTCCAAGCGTGTGCCACCACACCCAGCTTCATTCTAGTTTTTAATGTTTATTTTAGTATAAAACTGTATTTAACACTATTGCAAATTTTGTAGGTATATTAAGTGAACTTGATGTTGATGTAAATGAAGGATCTCTAATGGAGCTACAGGGACATATTGGAAGATTTCAGGTAACTGATTCTCATTTCTTTTAGTAGTAGTTTGAGATTTGTACAAAATATCACCATCTTCCAACCGTCCTCCCCATTCTGCTCCTTAGATTTAGGCAACCCCTTTCAACAGTTAAAATTGATTCTTTGTGATCTCTAAATAACACATTTAATTTCTGCTACCTAATTTTTTCCATTTTGGAAATCATCTTTTGACTTTCCACTCAAAAAAATAAAGAGTTTAAATCTGGTAACTCCTTTTCTTCTACCACAGAATATGTATATTTCTCATATTCCCTGAAGCTCAATTATACTTATATCTTTGGTTAGATTAATATTTAGTGTTACATTATTATGATTGTAAATGTCATTGTTTGATCAAGCCATGGGCAGTACTGTTACTCTTCCATGGAACATTTTGTTTTCCTTAGAGTTAATCATTGCTACTGAATCTTTTTTTTAATTTGCTTGGTTTTTATGTACTTACTACTAATTTATTCTTAAACTCTCCTTCAGATGTATAATCTCCTTTCAATATATTCTAACATAGCACATACTTTATCAGTTAAATATTTTATCATAGCATTTCTGGGAGCCTCTTGGCCTGCTTTGATTTGAATATTTTTACTCCTTATTAGTTATAGAGTAATTATATGAAATTCATATTCCATTGTTTACATACAGTTTTCTTAACCTGTCCTCTTTTCATAAACATTTTTTGTTTTTCAAGTTTTCAAAACAAAAGTGCTAGGTCCGGGGATGTAACTTAGTGGTAGCAAGCATGAGGCTAGGGGTTTGAGCCCTAGTTCTACTAAAAGAGAAGTAAGACTTACCTGCATTTTTGCGTACATATTTTAAGTTCTGGATTAAATAACGTAGATGGTATTTATTTATACACATATATACATAGTACAATTTGACATTTTATTATACAGCTTTCTAGAAAGGGACACTATCCAAAAACTCCAAAAGGACCTTCCTGATAGATCGTTCATAGCATTTTATGTGTAAGAAAAAATAGGTAAGACTATTTTGGCAAAATAAATTCATATTATACTTTGCTCTGTAAGTTATACTATATCCAAATTTATTTAAACCACATATGCCTATTATATCTATAAAATATATGCTTTTGCTGTGTGTCAAACACTTTAAATACAGTACAGTTTCCCAGATAATTGTGACAGTAATCTTATATGAGGAATCGTTACTACCATTTTAGAAATGTGAACATTGAGAGCTGGGAGCTTGGGAGGTTGAGGCTGGATAATTCCAGATTTGAGACCAGCCTCAGCGACTCAGTGAGACTCAGCAACCTAGCGAGCCCCTATTTCAGAATAAAAAGGGCTGGGGGTTGCGTCTCGGTGGTAGAATGTCCCTGAGTGCCATCCTTAACAAAAAAGAAGGGAACTGTGAACATAAAGGCTTGAGGAAATTAGGTCACTTGTCCCAGTCACATAGCAAAAAGTTACACTTGTGGATGGAACCCAAACCCATGTGCCACCCTCTGGATGTTCTGATGGTTTTGAAAAGCTTTTCTTTCTCTCTGAGATCCATGGGAACAGTTGTCTTCTGAGATGGAAAGCACCAACATTTCAAATAGTAACATTTGCATTTTCTCTGTCAAGACTACCTATATATTCTCCCCCCTTACAGAAGTCTCTGGAAGGAACCTCAGGCTGTTCCAGTTTAGCAGCCTGTAAGTGGGCCTTAGAAGAAATTATGGTTGGTTGTGAACCATCTTCCAGTTGCAGTCTTATTTTGTTCTTCATCTGTTTGTTGTGTTTCTGTTAATGACTATATCCCAAAGAATTATTAAATACTTTTTATGACATATAAAATTCCATGCCAGATTATATTGGGGATTGCTAAAAAGAGATTTTTTTTTATGAGTTCCTACCTTTGCAAAAAGCTAAATTTTAATAGTGCTACTTTTAGCTGGCTCAGTTGGAAGATTGCAGCAGACGCTTTCAAGAGGCTTCCATTCTCCACTTAGTTTTCCTCTTTTTTCCCTCCAAGAGGGAGAGGTCACTAAGTTTGAACACATTCAGCTAGGTATCAGTGAACTATCTTTTTCTCTTCCTCAGCGCCAGTGTTTAGGACTGCTAAGTCGCTTTGGAGGCTCCGACAGACTGCGACAGTTTAAGTTTCAAGATGACAACGTGGAGGGAGATCGAGTGAACAAGAAGGACGAGGTCGAGCTGGCCATGCAGCAGGTGGGAGCAGCCCTCCTCCATGACCGTGTCTCAAGTTTGTGTGTCAGGGAAGACGGGCAAAAATAACACGTGTTATTTTGCAAGCTTATCTAGAACCTTATTCTCCTTCAAATCTAGATTTCTATGACATGAGCGTATCTTGGAGGCTAATATTTTTGTTACTACTGTTTTTCCGTTGTAGATTTGTGCCAATGTAATGGAATATTGCCAGTCACTCATGCTACAGAGTTCCCCCACCTTCCAGCATGGTGTGTGTCTTTTTACCCCTAGCCTCTCAGAAACCGTTAATAGAGATGGACCACGACAAGGTGAGCCCTGTTTTTTGCTGTATCTGAAGAACAAAGTTGCTATGATATGACACAGCTTTCCATCCTGGAGCCAGTGAGATACAGTCCTTTCCTTATATGAGTCATTAATAGAGAAATTTAAAGATGACTTTTTAGAGAAGGTGTAGGAGGTACTATTGTTGGGCCTGCGTATAAACCTCAAGAGAATAGAGAAATTCAGGATTTTCTGAGACTAAATCTACAAGAGCTGTGTGAGGGAGGGTGGTTTTAAATAGTACTTGAGATCCCAAAGCAAATATCTAGGACTGTTGAGTGAGCTAGCTGGGTAAAAAATATAAAAACACAGCAGGCATTTTTATATGTTAAATCAGCTTATGCAGAATTCAGTCTAAATTGGGTTTAGTATTATAGCTCCAAATTTGGTATAACACAGCAAAGTAAAATTTAGATACAAAGTAGGCTGACGTAGCCTGTGATTTCCTAATGAGTCAGTCAGTCATAGGGAAGATTTGGAATATGGGGTAGGACTGCTTAAAGCTGCTATCCTATGGACACTCAAAAGGCAAAGCTCATTCCTATCTTGGTAGTGGTGATGGCCTGCTCTGGTTGTGGCTTGAGGAAGTCTTTGGGTAAGATTTCTGAGAATATTACTTTTGGGGGGGGCACTGGAGATGGACCCCAGGGGCAGTCTACCTCCAAGCTACACCCCTAGCCCTTTCTTTTATTCTTTATTTTGAAACAGGGTCTCACTAAGTTGCAGAGGGCCTCACTAAGTAGGTGAGGCTGGCCACAAACCTGTGGTCCTCTGTCTCAAGCTTCTCAAGTACTAGGATTATAAGTGTGCACCACCACGCTCAGCCTGAGAATATTATTTTAATAATATCTAGCCTTATATACATACACACGCACATACCTAAGAAGTCTTAACTGTTATAAAATATCCTAGCTAGTAGGATTATACTTTTTTCAAATTGAGGTAGTATTTACATACAACAGTATTTACCCATTTTATTTTATTTTATGTTTTGTGGTACCAGGGATGGAATCCAGGGGCATTCTACCTTTGAGCGACACCCCAGCCCTATTTTTTATTTTTTATTTGAAACAGGGCCTCACTGAGTTGCAAAGGGCCTCAATAAGTCACTGAGGCTGGCCTCGAACTGTGATTCCCTTGTCGCAGCCTCCCAAATGCTGGGATTACAAGCATGTGTCACCATACCCAGCTATATTTACCCTTTTTAAAAATTTATTTATTTATTTAGTGTGGCACTGGGGGTGGAACCCAGGGGCGTTCTACCTCCAGGCTATACTCCCAGCCCTATTTTATACTTTATTTGGAAATAGGGTCTCACTAAGTTGTTGAGAGCCTCACAACTGAGGCTGGCTTCGAACCTGCGCGATCCTCCTGTCTCAGCCTCCCAAGCGCTGGGATTACAAGCGTGCGCCACCATGTCCGGCCTTTATTTACCCATTTTAGATACCCAGTTTGAATAGTTTTGGTAGTAAAATATAGTTGTATAGCCACCATTGCAATAAAAATAGAAATGATTCCTTCTTCCTTAAATGTTCTTCTTGCCCCTTTGCGTTTGGTCATTTCTTTCAACCCCTGGCCGGAGGGCCTGCCGCTCTGCTTCCTGGTGGTAGTCCTGCCTCTCCCACTGTGTCTGTCTGCTTCTGTCTGTGTTATGTCTGGGGAGTTTTAGTTTCCAGCTGAGGAGGGAGGGAGGGGCAGGTTCTTATGTGGTATGATTTGTTTATCATTCTTGGAAGCAGATATCCTACTCTTTTTTTTTTTTTTTTTTTTTTTTTTTTTTTTTTTTGAGGTGCTAGGGATTGAATCCAGGGACTCCAGGCCAGCCACATCCCCACCCAGCAGAAGTCCTTAGTAGCTCATAAGATACCTTTCAAGTAGTAATTTCATTTGGAGTATACTTTCAAAGATGAAAATATGTCTTAAAGACATTCGGGAAGTAGCTGTAAAGATTTATAGTCATAGTCTATGAGGTGAAATGGCTAGGTAATATAAACTTGAAACATAAGACACTTCCTTTGGCTTAGTGAAGTAAATTAATATATTCTCTGTGGTTCTAGCTTCCTCCTCTGTAATCAAAAAGTTTGTTGCCAAGCTGGGTGTGGTGGCGCACGCTTGTAATCCCAGCATTCCAGAGGGAGACTGGAGGATTAGGGTTCACGGACAGCCTCAGATTCTTAGCGAGGCCTTTCACAACTCAGTGAGACTCTGTTTCAAAAAAATAAAAAGACTAAAAAAAAATTGTGCTGGGGGTGTAGCTCAGAGGTAACAGTGCCCCTGGGTTCCATCTCTGGTACTATTAAAAAAAAAAAGTTTGTTGCCAGGAGGATCACTCTAGAATACAAAAGGGCCACAGCCACACTGGAGGATTCAAACCCCTGCCCTCCAGCACATGAAAGTGTCTTTCTAGTCCAGGTATCTCCACCAGTGTGAACAGAGGTCATCGTTACCTTGCAGGGTCGTGGAATGGTTGGAAATCCTATGCAGAGGCCCCTTTTCATTCGCAAGAGGAGGTTCCCTGTCGCTGACCAGTAACTTTTAACCTGACCTGTTTCCTTTCTAGCTGGCAATTGGTAAATGAGCATCAGTCTGTTTATTAATCTTATAGGTCTGTTCTTGATGGAGACCTCTTGTCTTAAAAAGGCAATGCTTAGCAACCAGGCCTGGTGGTGCACACCTATAATCCCCGTTCTTGTGAGGCTGAGATAGGAGGATCACAGGTTTGAGGCCAGCCTCAGCCATTTAGCAAGAGCCTGATCAGTTTACCAAGATCCTGTTTCAAAATAAAAAATTAAAAGGGGTGGAGATGTGGCATGGAGGTAGAATGTCCCTAGGTTTAATCCCCAGTACTTTAAAAAAAAAAAAAAAAAGTAATGCTTTTTTTTCTCCTTGAAACTAACTTTTTTGGGGGAGGAGTACTTGGGATTCAGTCTAGGGGTGTTCTACTTTCAAAGTACACCACCACCCTTTTTATTTATTTATTTATTTTGAAACAGGGTTTTGTTAAGTTGCTGAGGGTCTAACTAATTTACTGAGGCTAGCCTCGAACCTATGATCCTCCTGTCTCATTCTCCCAAGTACTGAGATTGCAGGCATGTGCCACCATGCCTGGCCAAAACTAACCTTTTAAAACAAATGTAATCTGGGCATCATATGTTCAAACAAATTTGTAGTTTTGTCATTTAGTCTTCAGTAACATTTACCATATGCTAGTAATATATCACTGATAATTAACGAAAACTTCATTTAGTTGCTTTTCCATTTGAGGTCTTACATATCATATCTCTGTTTTTTCCCTTTGGTAGGATCTTGCTATGTCACTGGGTCTTGCTACTTGCTGAGGCTGTCCTTGAACCTGCAGTTCACCTGTCTCAGCCTTCTAAGTACTGAGATTACAGGTGTGCATCACTGTACCTGGCTCTTTTTTTTTTTTTTTTTTTTTTTTAATTTTGAAACAGGGTGTCAGTAGGTTGCAGAGGGTCTCACCAAGTTGCTATGGCTGGCTTCAAACCTGTGATCTTCCTGTCAGCTTCCCAAGAACTGGAATTACAGGTGTGCATCACCACTCCTGGCTCATATTCTTCTTTTTTTTTTTTTTTTTTTTTTAATGCGGGTCTAGGGATGGAACCCAGGGGCATTTGACCTCCGAGCTACACCCCCTACCCTATATTTTATTCTTTATTTTGAAACAGGGTCTCACTGAGTTGCAGAGGGCCTCACTATAGCTGGGGCTGGCTGCGAACCGCGATCCTCTGGTCTCAGCTTCATGAATGCTGGGATTATAAGCGCGCGCCACCACACCCGGCTCTCATATTATTCTTTTATATTTAATTTTTTTCTAAGGGTTCTATTAAATTCCTGAGCCTGGCCTTGAGCCTGCCATCCTCCTGGCTTAGCTCTCCAAGTACTGGGGTTACAGGTGTGTGCCCTTGCACCTGTCTTGTGTTTAATACTTAAAGTCTTATATATCGATTGCTATTTTTTCTTGGGTGCTTTTAGGGTTAACAACCTATTTCCCCCGGCCAGTTCTAGGCACATGGATGAGGGATATGTGGTCTCACAGGTCTGAGAATAGAGAGGCAGTTTAATCTAGCGGCTGAGAAGAGGTCGAAGCCGGGGGTGGCTGCTCACGCCTTTAATCCCAGGAGTTGGAAGGCTGAGGGAGGATCACAGGCTTGCGGCCAGCCTTCGCAGCTTAATGAGGCCCACATCAACCTGGGGAGGCCCTGTTTCAGAATAAAAACAAAAAGCATGAGAAGGGCTGGCTGTAGCTTGGAGGTAGAATGCCCCTGAATTCAATCCCCATTTCCACAAAACGAAAAAAAAAGGAGTTTGTGACAAACTCCCTGGATGTGAGTCCCAGTTCTGTTAGGGAATGCCTTTACTACTGATACAACTTCAGGAAAAGTTACTTGTTCTCCTTGTGCCTAAATTTACTTACCTGCATGGAAATAAAAACAAGCTCTCTTCCAATGAATTATGATAATTGTGTTAATATTAAAATTTAACGTGCTTTAAGAACGGAGCCTGGCCCTGAGTAGTACCTGATATTGGCTATTGTTAGATTTTCACATAGCACATTAATTCTTAGCTGTGATCCAGAGGCCCTTCCTGCAGCACATCTGCTTCCCAGACCATAGAGTTCAAGGCCTCTGTGGGACTTGTCTCTGGACCCAGTTTCCACACGTCATCCTTATCTGATGCCTGTCGGCCTCTGAACGCTAATACTACTAGACACGAGCAAGGTAGTCGTTGTAGGGACAGCTCCTGGAGTGCTCTGGGGTCCTCTACAGTAGACCGTCCTCTGGATAGCTTGTGGATTTCTTTTCCCAGGGTTGAGGTCACAAGCTGTCATCTGGGTGCGAGGATGCCCAGCTTCACCAGGAGAAGGCGCTGTATAGTGACCTAAATTGTGAAGATGGTTACATCTTTATTAAAGGATGGAAAAGAAAGCCTGGCAAATCAGAGCTCATGATTAGTTACAACATCCTCCAAAAGTATATCCCCTGCACAGAAGATCTGTGAGATCTGACTTCAGAGCAAGTTCAGGGAGTTGGTAGTGAAGGAAGCAAGAATTTCAGCAATGGCAGTTGGGGCCATTAAACAAGGATTATCCACAAATTTAACTTGAAGTGACTGAGGGATTTCCACAAAACTCCTCAGTCGTTAGAAGAAGATACTCTAATTACACTACACAAAACACCTCTAGGATGGTATTGTTACTGTTCTCCTTCTTACTGGGGACTGAACCTAGTGGCATTCTGCCTCTGAGCTACACCCCCAGCCCTTTTATTAATCTTGTATCGAAGCAAGGTCATGCTAGGTTGCTAAGTGTATCAGTCTGTTGCAGAGGAGTGATGCACTTAGTATCACCCTTAAATCTGCAGTCCTTCTGTCTCAGCTTCCTGAGTAGTCAGATTATAGTCATGCACCGCCATGCCTAGCTTCTGCAAACAGTTTTTAAGTCATCCCACTTTTTCTTTCCACCTTCATGGGAAGGTAGCCTGGTGAAAGGCAAATCATTTCATTTTGCTATTTAAATAGAGTTGTAGTAAAAGACTTAGCACTTAATTCTAGTTATATTTTTGTAATATTTTAGTTCTTGTATCTTTTGGAAGAATGACTTTGAACTGTCAGTTCAGTATCCAGAAATATGTAGTCTAGTAAATATGTAGTAATATCAGAGCTATTGGGTAAAGCAGAAACCTGGGGTCAGGAATCCCAAAATTGCTAATGCGTATTATATGTGTGTGTGGGGGCGATACAGCAGTATGTAACTTTCACAAGAGTTCTCAGAGGGGACCTTAAAGAGGTATTCTCAATAATGGAAAAGCTCAGTGAAGGTCGACCAGACATGGTTCTTTCTGTCTTAGGGTCTCCAGCCTTCTGTCTGTATGTACCTGATTACAGTAGCTCCTCGTCTTTGTTCTTTGAACTATCGTTGGTGCTTGCACCTAGTCGTAAGCCGGGTGTGGTGGCACACACTTGTCATCCCAGTACTTAGGAGGCTTAGGAGCACCATAGGTTCGTGGCCAGCCTCAGTTACTTAGTGAGACTCTCTGCAACTTAGTGAGACCCTATTTCAAAATAAAGAATAAAAAACAGGGCTGGGGGTGTAGCTTGGAGGTAGAATGCCCCTGGGTTCCATCCCCAGTACCTCAGAACAAAACATTATCTTGGATTGGTTTTAATGATCGTTTACATGTCCTTAGATTCTGGAGCATCTATTGTTGAAACAGATCATTTAATATTCACCTGATGCTAGTAAGTAAAACATTGGTTTATATCATCTATTAGACACCCAAGCTCCAGTGGTTCCATATTGGCGCCTGCCCGGCTTGGGCATTATTGTCTACCTGTTGAAACAGAGTGCCAGTGATTTCTTCAGCTATTACGACAGTCACCGACGCAGCGTCAACAAGCTACAGAACGTAGAGCAGCTTCCCCCGGATGAGATCAAAGAGGTAGGACCCTGGTGTGGGGTCTTCTTGAGAAACCACTGCTTTTACTAACAGGGGTGGGGGTACTGGTCTCAGGCCTGGGAGTGAGGATAATACACTCACCGGGACTGAAGGAATTGGAGGGATTCTTCTGTGACTGGAAGAAGAGTCTCTTTCTCACCTTTGCACCAGCCTCATCAGCATAGATACTGTGGATGAAAAAATGGTTATGTAGTCCCATTCAAGAACATAGAAAGGCAGCTGGCCTTTTGAAGGAAGAGTTTTGGGTAATTTATACTCTGAAGTCTGGGCCGAGAACCAGCAGTTCTACTGCAGATGTTTATTCAGTAGAATTTAAGTGTCTCTGTGCCTTCAGCACCTTTAGTATCCACTTAGCAGAATTTTCAAACCAATGGTTTAGCATGTCAGGCTTGACCACCTTCTCTCAGAGACCCAGAATCATCATTCTGCTGACTTTACTGTAGCTAAACAAGCTAAGTCACTAGACGTGTGTGTGTGTGTGTGTGTATGTTACCAAGGATTGAACCCAGGGTCACTCCACATCTGAGATGTGCTCTCCATCCCTATTTTGATCTTTATTTTGAAACAGGGTCTTGTTAGGTTTCTGAGAATCTCTATGTTGCTGAGGCTGTCCTTGAACCTGGGATCCGCCTGTCTCGGCCTCCCAAAGCACTGGGATTGCATGTGTGAGCCACCCCACCCCACTAGGCTCTCTTGAAGTTGCTGGCCTTCTTTTCCACTTGCACAGCTGAGCTGTAAGGCATTGCGTGGCCGGTTTCTAACAGTGCTGAGGCTTTGTGGTGTCCTGTGGCAGGCTGGATACTGCGCTATCTTTTTGATTCACAACAGACTTCATAAAAAATTCCATGCTACTAATAAGAATAGCCCCAGCCTAGGCCCTCTGATCACTCTTGATAATCACAGGGAACTTTGGTCAAGCAGACCCTGAGCTGCCTGAAAACACGAGGCAGGTGACGTGCGAGGAAACTGGCCCAGGAGGACACAGCTAGGAGGAGCAGGGTGACAAGGGTTCCTGACTAGGAGGAGCAGGGTGACAAGGGTTCCTGACTAGGAGGAGCAGGGTGACGAGGGTTCCTGACTAAGAGGAGCAGGGTGACGAGGGTTCCTGACTAGGAGGAGCAGGGTGACGAGGGTTCCTGACTAGGAGGAGCAGGGTGACGAGGGTTCCTGACTAGCTTTGGAAGGTTTACGTCTGGCAGCCCTTCCTCCCTGTGTGTGGTTTGTTGAGTTCCTCAGTATACACAGGTTATTGATTCCAGGCACCCTTGCTCCTACCCTGGTGCATATCATAATCAGCCTGCTTGGGTCCATTATACAAAGGGTGCGGCATTTGTATATAATGCTCACTATCCTTTACACTTTAAATCATCTCTAAATTACGTATAATACCTAATACAATGTAAATGCCATGCAAATTGTTATACTGTATTTTTAGGGAATAGTGATAATGGAAAAAGTCCAAATGCATTCAGCATAGACGCAGGTTTTTCTTTTTTTATCTTTTTGTGGTACTGGGAATTGAACCCACAGGCCTCTACCATTGAACTACACCCCAGACCGATTTTCTTATTTGGAGATAGGGTCTCACTCAGTTGATGAGAGTTTCACTACTTGCTGATGCTGTCCTTGAACCTGCGACCCTCCTGTCTCAGCCTCCCAAGTACTGGGATTACAGGCATGCACCACGCCTGGCTATATACAGGGTTTTTTGTTTGTTTGTTTGTTTGTGGTGCTGAGGATGGAACCCAGGGGCCTCTACCTCCGGGCTACAACCTTTTTTACATTTTATTTTGAAACAGGGTCTCACTAAGTTGCTGAGAGCCTCACTAAGTAGCTGAGGCTGGTTTTGAACCTGTGTGATCCTTCTGTCTCAGCCTCCCAAGCGCTGGGATTATAAGTGTGCACCACCACGTCCGGCTAGATACAATTTTTTTTTTCGGGTCTGGGGATGGAACCCAGGGGCATTTGCCCTCCGAGCTACACCCCCTGCTCTATTTTTTATTCTTTATTTTGAAACCGGGTCTCACTGAGTTGCAGAGGGCCTCACTAAGTAGCTGAGGCTGTCTGCGAACCGCGATCCTCCAGGTCTCAGCCTCCCGAATGCTGGGATTACAAGTGTGCACCACCACGTCCGGCTAGATACAATTTAAAAAAAAATAATTTTGACATGTGGTTGGTTGATTCTGCACACGCAGAGCCTGGGATATGGAGGGCCATGTCTGTTGTATGACGACCTGCATCATCATATTAAAGCCGGGGCATCCCGTGAAGCCCCACTTCAGTACACCTGTGTCAAACCCAGTGTCCAAATACTAAATTAAGCCAGGCGTGGTGGCACATGATTGTAATCCCCACGCTTGGGAGGCTGAGACAGGAGGAATGTACAGGTTGGAAGCCAGCCTCAGCTACTTAGTGAGACCCTGTTTCCAAATAAAATATAAAATAGGTCTGGGAATATAGCCCGGAGGTAGGAAGCCACTGGTTCCACCCCCAGTACCACCACCACCCCTCAATTAAACTACTGGGCGCTTAGGTGTTTGCCAAATTGAAGTGTGTTCGGGGGGGCTTTGGTTGACGATTGCACGTTTGTTATACCATAGTCTGTGTTCATTTCCTTCAGAAGATGCCTGACAGCCATCGCAGGGATTCTCCATCTCATTGTTTCATCTTCTACTTGAAAAACTTGTTTTGTTTTAATGTGACAGGAAATTCAGGGTTGGTGGGCCCGTTAGCGGGTTGGAAATGTCTGTTTCTGGGACAGAGTTCTCAAAAGGCAGCAGGTGAACATTCCTCTTGTGAATTCAGCTGCTTCCTTGGCTCTCATCTTTAGGTGATGAACTGTTGTCCATGAGGAATTTTAACTTTATTAAGTGTTCTCCACAGCACTCATAGCCACCTGCATAGAGTGAACTTTGTTAAGTTTGTTGTGATTAATATCGCTCTAAGATTTCCTCTCTTTCCTTCTTTTAGTTGTGTCAGTCTGTGATGCCTGCTGGTGTTGATAAAATTTCCACTGCCCAGAAGTATGTTTTAGCGAGACGGCGCTTGGTCAAGTTGATCAACAATCGAGCTAAGCTGCTTTCCCTTTGTTCGTGTATCCTGTGACGTTTGAGACCTCAGTGTGGGAGCTGTTTACTTAATCTCACGTTGTTGGGCCACCAAAACCAGAGGGAAGGAGATGGGACTACTGTGAATTTTCTTTCCATAAATGCCTGATATGTTTCCAAATTACAATTTAAGTTTCCTTTCAGCTTTTAGAGTAGAGAGTAATACCATAATTCAAACACTATTTTTGTTTGGTATTGGGGATTGAACCCAGGGGCATTCTACCTTCGAGCTCTGCACCCCCAACCCTTTTTATTATATTATTTGGAAACAAGGTCTCACTAAGTTACTAACAACTTCACTAAGTTGCCGGGGCTGGCTGTGATCCCCCTGCCTCAGCCTCTCAAGTACTGGGATTAGAAGCATGCGCCACCACACATGGCTAATACAGACACTTTGTGTCTGGGCAGGAGTTAAGGTCTCAAGACTGGGCACAGCACCCTGGGGTCCCCACCTCCCTCTCCACAGACCTTGACGCTTTCTCTGAAGGCACCTCCAGAGGAGCCTCAGCCCTACCTGGTACACTAAGGTTGTAGGGGCTCTGTTATGTGAGTGCAGTGCTCCTTTTTCTCCTTCTCAGAAACTGGTTACTTAAAAATACGCGATGAGGTTATGTCCTTTAACCTGCGCTCAGTTATCATAGAGACCTGCCTATTTATACTTTGGCGCCATCTGGAGTACTACTTGCTACATTGCACACCCACGGATTCCCAAGATTCCTTGTTTGCCTCCAGAACCTTATTTAAAAACAGAAGACTACAAGGTAATATTTTGAAAATGGTTTATTTCAGTGCCTTAAAGTGTTACTTTTCTTTTGATACAAGATCTCTTTTTGTTGTCTAATCTGAACAAACTCCTGGGCTCAGGTGATTCTCTTTCCTCAGCCTCCCAAGGAGCTGAAACTGTATCTTAGGGCCACCACACTCAGCTACTTTTATTTTTTATGTTTCAGGTTACTAAGTGAATTAGGTAAGCAAGAACTACACAGTCAGTAGACATAGCTATTTTTTATTTTACTTTCGGTTCATGGAAAATTATGCTGAGCGTAAGAGTACTGTATGGCCTGCTCATCAACCATTCTCTAGCACCTTACAGTTAAGGGCTGCCACGGCCCTAGGGTCCGCTGGTCCAGAAGAGTAGAAGTGGGCAGCCACTTGCCTGTGGTTCTTACTGCGAGAGTGAGCGTCTGTGCCCCGGGAGCATGTGTTGGATCCCCTGGGCAGGAGGAAACAGAAGGGAATCTTAGGACTCTGGCATGGACCAGTGAAGTCATCCCCAGAGGCCTCCACGGCTTGAAGTTAAGAGCTGTATCCCAGTCTGGACCTGTGTTGTTCATGATGCTGTTGTGCATTTTTGGCAGATTCTTCCACTTTGTAGTAGATACCCAGCTGCAAAGCTGATGTGACTATGTCTCTTATCTCTAGATTCCTACTCCTCGGACACCAATCTGGATTTTAGAAGTGCACTAGCCGTAGTAAGCCAACATGATATAGACCAGGTAAGGTCTTACTCTCATAATCACTTTTCTCTCTATTAAAGTAAAAAGGAAAGCCTGGCATGTTAATAAAGATCGTAGTATTCAGGGTTGCATACACAGACCTGACCTGAATTCTGGCTAGCTGTGTAGCTGGGAACAGCTTACCTTCTGAGCCTCTGTTTCTTCATTTAAGAACTGGGAATGATAATTGAACTTCAGAAGGTCTTGCCAAGCTGGGCATGGTGTTACGCACGGTAGTCCCAGTACACTGGAGGATGAAACAAGAGGATTACAGGTTCAAGGACAGCCTCAGAAGCCAGGTGTGGTGTGGCACATGCTTGTAATCCCAGGACTTGGAGGCTGAGACAGGATCACAGGTTCGTGGCCAGCCTCAGTCACTTAGTGAGGCCCTCCACAACTTAGTGAGATCCTGTTTTTAAAATAAAGGATAAGCCGGGCGTGGTGGCACACGCTTGTAATCCCTGTGCCTGGGAGGCTGAGACAGGAGGATCGCACAGGTTCGAAGCCAGCCTCAGCTACTTAGTCAGGCTCTCAGTAACTTAGTGAGACCCTGTTTCCAAAAATAGGTCTGGGAGTATAGCCCGGAGGTAGAAAGTCTCTGGTTTCCACCCCCAGTACCACACACACGCACACACAAAATAAATAAATAAATAAATAAATAAATAAATAAATAAATGATAAAAATTGAGGTGGGGATGTAGCTCGGAGGTAGAATGAATGCCCCTGGTTTCATTCCCCAGTAACACACACACACACACACACACACACACACACACACACACACACACGGACAACTTCAACCTCAGCAATATAGCAAGACTGAACAACTTAGTGAGACCCTGTTTCAAAGTAAAGCATCAAAAGGTCTGGGGGATGTAACTTAGAGGTAGAATGCCCATAGATTCAATCTCTAATAACAAAAACAAACAGGGAAAAAAGGCCATGTCAGAGTTAAATGAGGTTTTGTATATGTGAAGCTCCCAGTAGCGCCTCTTACTTAGGTGGTTAGGTGTTCTGTAATGAGTAGGCATTATGATCTGTGAGTCATCTTTCTGCCACTATAACAGAATTCCTGAAATAACTAACTAAAGAAGAGAAAAGGTTTACTTGGGCTCACAGTTTTGGAGGTTCTAGCCCAACACTGGAATACCTGTTGCTTTGGGCCTCTGGTAGCCATGCCAGATGGCACACGGAGTCATCTGCTCATCTCGTGGCCAGGAGCAAGAGAGAAAGGAAGAGGCAGTGATCCCGCACACTGCAAGGGCACACCTTCATGACCTGTGAACCTCCCACAGGTGCACCGTGCTGACCAGACCCTTAACATTTAGCATGTAGACTTTTGGGGGACATTGGTCATGGAAATTGTAGCAATCTGGAAATTGCTGTTATCTTTTGATTAGCTTTGTAGACTTTTTAGGCACAAAGTATCTTTCAACATTTAATTTTTTAGGAAATAACTTAATGGCGAGATTGAAAGCAGCCATTAAAATATCTACTGTAGCCAGGCTTGGTGGCATACACCTGTAATCCCAGTACTTGGGAGGCTGAGACAGAAGATCTTAGGTTCAAGGCCAGTGGACAGTAACTTAATGATACCCTGTTTTTTTTTTTTTTTGTTATTGTTGTTTGTTTGAGTACTGGAGATCAAACCCAACATATTTGGTCAAACCCAACCTTTGAACTATACCACCAGCCCTTTTTATTTGTTTATTTTAAAACAAGGTTTCGCTAAGTTCCTGAGGCTGGCCTTGAACCTGTGATCCTCCTCTCTCAGCTTCACAAATACCAACATGCCATGTGAGTGCCACCACACCTCGCAGAGACATTCCAGGTCAAAAGCTGTCACTATTTAAAACAGAAAGAAGAAAATACACTAGTATTCCTACCAAAAATTTCTAAGGTAGAAAATGAATACTTGGTTAATTTGGTGCCACATTACAAAAATCTAAAAATATCTTACACTGGAAAGACGGGATTACAAAAATGGAAAGATGTTTTAAATGGGAAGACACGGACTGAAAGAAATCTGTGATCAGCAACTTTAACAATGTTGTGTTACCTCTAGCTTCAGGCTGATGCCATCAACGCCTTCGGAGAATCACTACAAAAGAAGCTCCTGGATATTGAAGGTTTATATTCAAAAGTCCGGTCTCGCTATAGTTTCATCCAGGCCCTTGTCAGACGTATCCGTGGCCTGCTGAGGATATCAAGGAACTGAGAGCGTTTACTCACACTCTTCAAGGGAAGAGATGAAGTGGGGAACTGTCTCCTTTTTATAGGTTACTTTGTTTCTAAATTATGACCAAAAATATTTTGCTATTTTTCTTTATATATGGACATCTTTTCTGTAAACTTCTTTACCTGATTCATCCTCCTTAGTAAAAGAAATAAATACTTTTTAAAAAAACAAAGCAAATCTATGGTCAGTGACTTGAAATTTTACCTAGGAAGTGATCGACATTATTGGAAATCTACTAAATAAACCTTACACAGAGGTGTAAATAAAAGGTAAGTCTGAAATTTTCGTTTTTTTCACCCTTTGTACATACATTTCACTTTTAGGATAAGCAGTTACTCTATAAGGTAGACTGGATAGTAAACTATAACCAGGTTTTGTCACTGAATAGTGTATTCAATACTGTGAAAAAGTATTGGAGAAATGTCTCCAGAAGTCAGGCTCTTTCCTAAAATTAGCTTTTGCCTTTTTTCTTTTTTGCATGTAAAAGGACAATATGATAATTTGCATTTGTTCCTTACAGATGTTAGTGAAATTTCTCAAAATAATCACCTGTCTGTATTTCTCATGAATATGACTATATTTCTTGTCCAGTTACATTTATATTCAAGTGACTGTCATCTGATAGTGCATTTTCCCTTTTCTAGCTAGTGATTAATTTAACCTAACACATAGAAGAGATGGCTGAGGGGAAACGTCTTGAGTCCTGTAGAAGCAGAAAATTCATACTTAGTTCCTCGGTGTTGTATTGGTGCCCCACCCCCCTTTTTTTTCTTCTTACAATAATATTTCCATGACTTTTAAAGATCTTTTAAAAAGTTTGGTCATTAGTAGGGCGTGGTGGCGCACGCTTGTAATCCCCGTGCATAGGAGGCGGAGACAGGAGGATTGTGCAGGTTCGAAGCCAGCAGCTGGCTTAAGAGACCCTGTTCCCCCCCTCCCAAAAAAAAGCATAAAATAGGTCTGGGAGTGTAGCCCAGAGGTAGAAGGGCTTCCAGGAACCCTAGTACCACCAAAAAAAAAAAAAAAAAAATTGGGGTCATTAAAAAGTTCGTTGCTTTTGTGGTTTTTTGTGATACTGGGGATTGAACCCAGTGATGTTCTACCTTCAAACTGTACCCTCAGCCTTATGTTTTATTTTGAAACAAGGGCTCAATAAGTTGGTGAGGATTTTGCTAAGTTTCTGAGGCTGGCTGCGAATCTGCTGTCCTGTATCTTAGTTTCCCAGTCCTACACCACCATGCTCAGTTAGCATTTTATTTTGAAATTGATTTACTGCCCACCAGTTATAAACTTTAGTCTTTGGCTGGAAAACATCTTGTTAGTATGAAGAAGTCTTTTTTTTTTTTTTTTTTTTTTTTTTAGTACTGGGGATGGAACCCAGGGACATCCTCCTTCCTAGCTATACTCCTAGACCTATTTTTTATTCTTTATTTTGAAACAAGGTCTCACTGAGTTGCAGAGGGCCTCACTAAGTAGCTGAGACTATCCATGAACCTTGATCCTCCCGTCTCAGCCTCCCGAATGCTGGGATTACAAGCGTGCGCCACCATACCTGGCGAAGAAGTCTTTTTTGGGGGGGAGGCAATACTGGGGATTGAACCCAGTGACATTCTGCCCAAGGTACACCTCTAGCCCTGATTTTTATACTTTATTTTGAAACAGGGTCTCACTAAGTTGCAGAGGGCTTCACTAAGTAGCTGAGGCTAGCTATAAACCTGCGATCCTGCCTCAGCCTCCCAACTACCGGGATTATGAGCATGTACCGCCATGCCCGGCCTAGTATGCAGAAGTCTTAAAGGAAGGTGAATGAGTAACAGGATCCAAGATGCGGTCCTGGAGCCGGCTGCTCCACTGCTGAATTTTTTCCATTGGTGCTGGGATGAACCCAGGGCCTCACACATGCTAGGCAAATGCTTAGTCCCTAAGCTACATCCCCAGGCCACAGAAGATAATCTTTATTATGTAGAACTTAGGCCCCGCCCAGCAGTATCAGCAAAGTCCAAGGCATGGAACCTATTTTATAAACCTTTAGTATGAGCTCTCCCACAGGAGATAAAATTGGAGTTAAAATTTTGGATCTGTTAAATACCAAAATCTCTTTTTCTCATCATTTCTTCTAGAAGTGCAGCCTCCGGAGCCGAAGCTGGGGCAGCGGAGAAGTGTGTGAGAGGAGGTGCAGGAAAGACTTCAGCTGCACTGTGCTGCTGACCAGACACCCTGCTGCTGTTTGATACCCGGCAGGGGCTAACACTCCAGAGAGGATAGCCTATGGGCTTTGTTACCTGGGGCACGGAGACAGGGTGTTGGGTCCAACTCCTGCACAACACCAGCTGGAACGCAGGGAGGAAACCAGGTTTAGATACTTTGTTTAAAAAAAAAACGTGGCAAAACATAATAAATTTATTATTTTAATTTTTTAAGTTAATTAACTTATTGGGAATTGAGAAATCAGGCGGTATGTAACTTCTTCTTAGTCAATTTTTGCCGTAATGGAGGTGGAACCTAGGGGCATTCTACCTCCGAGCTATCTCCCTAGCCCCAATTTTTTTAATTCTTTATTTTGAAACAGGGTCTCACCAAGTTGCAAAGGGCCTCACTAAGTAGCTGAGGCTGTCTGAGAACCTCGATCCTCCTGTCTCACTCCCAAATGCTGGTATTAAAGTGTGTACCACCATGTTCGGCTTACTATAGTTTTGATAAATTGATAATAAAATTTTTTATTCTCTAAACTGTACAAGCTGTGACTATACAATCTAGCCTCTTCTAAATATTTGTGTTTTCATGACTTCTTTTGAAAAATTCTTAATTTTCAGAAGCATCAAAAGAAAAAAATACAATGAAACCATATACCTTTCACCTAGAATCACCAGTTATAAACAATTTATTTGATCTCTTTCATATATATGTATATTGGCTTTCTTCTGTAAGCTATCATCATCATGACACTACCCCCTAAATATTGTGGCAAGAACATATTTTTCTTCCTAACCACAAAAAAAGACCACATTTAAGATATTTAACAGTTTTCTAATGTTCTATCCATATCCAAATTTCAATGGTCTCAAAAATGTACCTTAGAACTTTAAGATCCAATAAAGAATTATATTTAGTTATCTTTATTAAACAGTTCCTTACCCTTTTGGGGGAAGTAGGTGGCAACAATTTTTGTTGTTTTGGAAAGCTTCCATTACTATTTTCTTTTGATTATTCAGGTTAAATATTTCGGTCAGAATCAATTGTGCAGGTGATGTTGTGTCCTAAGTATCAGGAGGTATATAACAATGTGATCCATGATATTGTCTGGTCACTTACTTGGTCAAGGTAATAGTCAACACTCATCTCAATGGAAAGAAGGACCTGGAAGAGACCTCCGAGAGCTCTGTCCACACTGATGCCGCATATCATCTTAATTGGTTCCCAAGTTCAACAAGGTAGCTGGTGCACATTTACAGACCGGACACGAACATAGAGGACTTAGGTAGTTGTTCCTGGCTACCAGGTGGTAACTTGGACCCAGCTGTGCCGGACGCCAAAGGCCTCCATCCTAACTCCTTAGGCACCTCCCCTCTATCATTGGTCCTCAAGGAGGCTGTATAGCAACACTCGTGGGCCTTTCCAAAAGCACACCCTCCCTCCCAGAGCCCATATGGGGTTAGGGTAGCTCGGGGCAGTGCAGCTGCACACCCAGGGAGACACGCTGCCTCATCTGGTCTTTAAGCCGGGGATCCTTATTCTAGCTGTGCATCAGAGTAGTTGGCGGGCCTGGGCAAACAAACAGATTTCTGGATCACCGCCTAGGTCCCCAGATCGGGATGTTCCCGCCTCCCTGCCAGGCCAGGCTGGGATCTGGCACCTCCCTGGCCGGGTGCAGGCGGTGAGCGTGGCGCGTCCGCTAGGGGCGCCGAGAGCCGCTTCCGGGGGCGGGGCGTGACCCGGAAGTCGACGGCGGCTTCCGCCCTCGCGCGGGGCAGGCAGGCTCGCACCGGCCCGCGGAGCTGCAGCCGCCCTTCAGGCCCTCCTCGCCCTCCCCGCCGCCGCCATGCTCCAGTTCCTGGTGAGTGGCGCTGCCGAGGAGCGGGGCGCGGCCGGCCTTGGCCCGGCTCCTCCTGCCGTGGCCGGGGCCTGCGGTCTCCTTCCTCCTGCCAAGTCCCGTCGCCCCTGTTTATCTGCAGGCATCCAAGTTCCTGAAACTTCGAGGCGTCGGGAGGCGCGTGCATCTCGGCCACCTGTTCTGTGCCCATTGTGTAATGTTCGCCTTAACCGTGGTCATTACAGGTCCTTCGGGCTTTTCATGCCCCCCCCCCAGGGCTCCCGCCCCCGGACCTAGGCGCAGACCCCATCCTTGACTTAGACACTGCTGGTTGGAGCTCTTCACTCCCACCCCTGTGGTCCTGGGGATTGGGCAGGGGCGTTCTCCCCCAGAGCTACACCCTCAGCCCTATTTTTTTTTATTTTGAAACATCGGCTCGGTAGGTTGCAGAGTGGCACTCTCAGTTGTTGAGGCTGGCCTCCAATCGGCGATCCCCCTGTCTCAGCCTCCCAAGTACTGGGATTATAGGCGTGCACCACCAAGTTCGGCTTGGTTGGCACTTTTGAAAATATCAGAGGGTTAGCAACAAAACTTACATTAGGAAAGCCACGTCATTAGGTCAGAGTGGGAAGCCTAGGGAACCCTCATCAGACCTTTTATAGTTTTCAGACTTTGAGGAGTGAGTCAGACAGTGGTTTTCAGGTAGTCTTTCCCAAAATTATTTTAAAAATTTACTATGAGTAATTACTATGAGTAAGCAGGTTATTTCCCATGGCTCCTTATTGGAGTTGAAAATGTGTTTCCTAGCAGGGCATGGTGGAGCATTGTGTAATGTTTCTGTAAACTCAGTCTTTGCGAGACTCCTGACCGGTGTTCTCTCATCGCCCCCCCCCCCCCCCCCCCCGTTCTCTAGCTTGCTTTTGTTGAGAGGAGTGGATGGCATTACTTTTCACAGTGATTCCACTTCGCAAATTATTCACTTACTCTGCTAACTTAGGCCAATCTCTTTGTTTTCAGTTTTGTCACTTATAAAAACACTGCACTTTGTAACCTAGTGCTTAAGAGGTTAAACTCCAGAATGGGCTCCTGAGTGTGGGCCCTTCCCTCTGTCAAACTCTGGTAGTCGGGCGTTTCTTTACATTGTAAGTGCTTTCGTTTCCACACTGGGAAATGGGACCTCACGCCATGGTTTTGTGGTGAGGATTGAAAAGGAGTTAGTATATTAGGTATTGAAAAACGTTGGAACTTATTGAGGGCTCAGATGTTTTCACTTTCTCTTTGGTAAGTTTTCAGTTGAACTCTGATTTTGTTTCTTTGCTATGGGGGCTAGCTTCCCCCGGGAGAGTAGGTAACAGGGGAGGTTTGGAACTGATGGAACAGTCACAAGTTAAACATGTGTCCTGTCACCGCACCCTTTGGAGCCCTTGGAGATGTGTCCTCCTGTTGTTTCCTGGAGCGCCACTGGAAAACCACCACGCTGGATTGTGGCATTTATATTCCTTTCATTGTCCCTTTGTCCTGGAATTAAAATAATCCTCTGTCATCCCTGCTTCTACAATCTGTTCCTGGCTCACCTATGGTTATTATAAGGAAGCTTTCAAAGGGAAACCTAACACGTGACTGTGCTGTGGCTCCATGCACCCCGCCTGTGGTATTGTTACGGTTGTCGTGGGTTGCTCATCTTCCCTCTTGAGGTCCCCAGGACTTGATAACTCAAATCACCTCATCTTTAGCCCTCCTTTGGCCTTTCAGATCCCATATCTCAGTACTTCCCAAAATTCTTTTTCTTGTGTTTGTGTGTTACTGGGGGTGGAACCCAGGGGCTTTTCTACCTCCGGGCTATACTCCCAGACCTATTTTTATACTTTATTTGGAAACAGAGTCTCACTAAGTTGCTGAGAGCCTCACTAAGTAGCTGAGGCTGGTTTCGAACCTGTGCGATCCTCCTGTCTCAGCCTCCCAAGCTCTGGGATTACAAGCGTGCACCACCACGCCCAGCTCCCAATATTCTTTATAACATTCCAGAATTTTATTGGAAAACCAGAGTGAGGGTGATTTGCCCTGGGCGTTGGCTTTCTCGGGGCTCAGGGGGTCATATCTGGGTGCAGCAGTCGGGAAGCAGCTCTGTCTAATCTCTCCTGTTTGTGCTGGCTGCTCCCCTGGCCCTGGTCGCTGTTGCCCGCAGCTCAGTCCTCGGCCCCCTGTGCTTCTCTCTAGACCCACCTGTAGGGAGTGTTTCACCTCTGCAGACAGCTTCCAGAACTGCCTGGAGTCGTCTTCTCTGTCCGTTTCCTGATATCGAATGTCAGCATCTCGTCTGCCTCTGTCTCAGAAGACTCCACGTCTAGACCCATCATTTTCCCTAACTCTTTTCTTCATCCTCTGCCCTGAATCTTCTCAATTTGAAATTGATTTCTTCCCTTCTCGTTGACCTGCTGTTGGCCTGGCATGTACACTTACCTGCGGTGTGATCTCGCACAAGTTCTTCAGTTGCTCCGTGCCTCGGTTTCCCCAAACATCAAACCGGGCAGTAACGATACTTGCTGTGTAAGGTTGTGAAGAGCATGGTTCATTCGCAGGGAGTGTTGCATTGCCTGTGGTAAGCAGACATGTTACTTTGAAAACCAGTAAGTGTTCTCTGCTGACTCTATGAAAGTCGCCACCTTCTCCAAGCAGGTGGTTCTCACTCCACTCTCAGGCTAGCTGTACCAGCTCGCTGGTGTCGAATTTGAGTTAAGTCCACTATTAGGAGCCTTATTTGGGGACCTACAAGGCACTTAGTCAGTACTTTGAGACATTTCATTGAGAGTCAGCCATTCATGTTGGTAGGCCACGCCCGCAGATTCAGCCAACTGTGGATCAAAAATATTTTTTAAGAATCACATGTGTATTGAGCATATATGTATTTTTCTTATTCCTAAATAATAGAATGGAAGGGCAGCTTACATTTTGTTAGGTATGATAACATCCAGAGATAATTTAAAGTTTACTGGAGGATGTGTATAGGAAGGGACTTGAGCATCTGCAGAGTTTGGTCAACTTGGGGGCCCCCGAACCCCCCCCCCCGTGAGTTTGATGACTGTTTGATTTCAGGTCTTCCTCTTTTGCCTCATTGCTACTCTCAGCCATATGATAATTTGAATGTCTGTATCAACTTCCTTGAGAACAGGCAAACCAGTTCTGCTGGTTACCTTCTCCAGGTTGTTGCTGGGTTTTCATGAATGTTTCGATTTAATTTACTAGTGCAATTAAGGAATTAATAGCCTCCCCTTCCTTTTTCATTCATTCTCTAAGAGTATTGAATATATAATCTAGCTTCTTAAAAATGTGTTTTTCTCTAGTAGTAGTAGAAGGAATATGGGTTATATCAGCAGATTTTCGTTATAATGTAGAGAATTTGAAGCCGTTGTTAAACACATTGATAATGTTTTCTACTCAAGTTTACTAAGATGCAAAATACGGTGATTTGTTTTCATACCTCCTTGGAATTAGAGGTCTTCTGATTGTTTCTTCAGCTGAGTCTAAAATTGAGGAATAAAGTGGCCACTTTTTAAAATGTTAGATAATGTGTTTATGGTCTTCTTGTCAGTGGGGTGATTTTCTCATCTCAGACCATAAAGTATCATTATTATTATTATTATTATTATTATTATTATTATTATTATTAGTGGTATTAGGGGTGGAACCCAGGGGCCTTTCTATACTCTCAGACCTATTTTTTATACTTTATTTGGAAACAGGGTCTCACTAAGTTGCTGAGGCTGGCTTCGAACCTGTGCGATCCTCCTGTCTCTGCTTCCCAAGCACGGGGATTACAAGCGTGCGCCACCACGCCTGACTCATAAATTATTTTTATATATCCTTTTGAATGCTAGTTGCAGCTGTATTTACTAAATAGAATGAGTTTTTAGATTTCTTAAGCCCTTGTCGGTGCTCGGGCTTGGGTGTGTCGTTTTTTGAAAGTGCAGGTTGATGAGTCATAGTTGAGACTTGTCAGATACTTTGGCTCTTTCTCACAACTCTGAGCGAAGGCCAGGAGCCTTCTCCAGATAGACACAGTGGCTTGATTTGCTCTTCTGCAGACACGACTTGTACAAATGCTGACAAGAGCCAGCTGGCTTTGGAGTTGGCTTTGTTCCTTTTAAGATACGAGCTTCTCTGTGTTGACAGGTAAGGGGTTTTGACCTGTCCGTGTGTTAGAGAGATTGGCCTGACCAGGAGCATTCTCCTGGGGCTCTCACTCGGGGCCAGCCGTCTTCCTTTTTCACTTCTCACATCTTATTCTTTCTTAAATATTTGCCCAGTCAGGAGGGAAGCCTTGACGTTGTCTTCGATTTCCTCAGTTTCATCCCAGATAGCTAACAGCATTTTAACTGTTTAACCAAATTAAATTTAACCAAATTTTAGTGATTATTACAGTTTTGAGATTGATAACTCACCCCTTTAAAATGTCTAACTCAGTGGGGTTTTTTTAAATTATTATTTTTTTCAGTACTGAGGATGGAACTCAGGCATTCTACCTCTGAGCTACACTCCCAGCCCAATTTTTTTTTAATTATTTATTTTGAAACAGGGTCTCACTGAGTTGCAAAGGGCCTCACTAAGTAGCTGAGGCTGTCTGTGAACCGCGATCCTCCTGTCTCAGCCTCCCGAATGCTGGGATTACAAGCGTGCGCCACCACGCCCAGCTAACCCAGTGGTTTTTTATATGTTTACAATTGTACAGCTATTCCTGCTATCTCACTTTATATCTATTGTCTCACATTCATTTCTCAATTCCACTCCCCAAACCTGGAACCTGGGCAACCACCAATTTATTTGGGGTCTATATGGAATTGTCTGTTATAGATATTTCCTTTCAGTGGAATTATACACAGGATGGTCTCTGGGGGGAAGGTTCTGTGGATTGAACCTCTGAGCTGTACCCTTACTTTTTTTTTTTTTTTTTTTTTTTGCAGTACTGGAGATGGAACCCAGGGGCATTTTACCTCCAAGCTACACCCCCAGCCCTATTTTCCATTCTTTATTTTGAGACAGGGTCTCACTGAGTTGCAGAGGGCCTCACTAAGTAGCTGAGGCTGTCCTCAAACCGCGATCCTCCTGTCTCAGCCTCCCAAATGCTGGGATTACAAGCGTGTGACACCATGCCTGGCTCCTACCTTACTTTTTATTTTGAAACAAGGTCTCACTAAGCTGTGGAGGGCCTTGGTAAATTGCTGAGGCTGGCCTCAGACCTTGACTCTCCTGTCCCAGCCTCCCACATACTGAGATTACAGATGTTTGCCACCAAACCTGGCTACTCTGTGGTCTTTTCTGCTTGCCTTTCACAATTCCTTCCTGGATTGAACTTAGAGATATTCTACCTCAGAGCTATACCCCAGCCCTATTTTTTATTCTTATTTTTGAAACAGGGTCTTGCTGGGTTGATGAGAGTCTTGGTGCTTCCTGAGGCTGTTCCTGAACCTGCGATTCTCTTGTCTCAGTTTCCCACAACTGAGATGGCAAGCACCACCACGCCCGGCTTTTCAGTGTTCACAGGGTTCGTCTACGTGGTGGCACGAATCGGCGCTTCGTTCCTTTGCATGGCTAAATAATACTACCTCATGTAAACATACCACATTTTGTTAATCATTTTACCATGCACGTGTTAGTCGTTCTCAGCCCTTGGCTCTTGGGAGCGTCTTGCTAGCAGTGTTCCTGTGTAGGTGTCAGGTTCTGTGGGTGCTTCGGCCCTCGTAGGCAGGCCCCTCTCAGTGGGGTTGCTGCGTCATGTAGTGACCCTGTGCTCACCTTTCTGAGGAATAGCTGATGTGTTCCCGCAGAGGCTGCACCATCTTAGGGCAGTGTAGTGCCTCCAGTTTCATACACCCTCACCGACATTTGCTGTTCATTTTTTAATCAAAGCCATCCTTCTGGGTGTGGCATGGGGCTGGTTTCTCTAAGGACAAATGATGTTAAACATCTTTTCATTTGCTTGTTGACCATTTGCATTTTCTTTGGAGAGACCCTTTCAAATGTTGTCCATTCTTAAATTGGGTTGTCTTTTTAATCATTTAGTTGTAAAGAGTTTTTTTATTCTGGATACAAGTGCAATATCATATATGATTTACTGACCTACCCTCCCTCCCTCCCTCCCTTCCTTCCTTCCTTCCTTCCTTCTGCAGCACTGGGGATGGAACCCAGGGGCATTCTACCTCTGAGCTACACCCCCAACCCTATTTTTTATTCTTTATTTTGAAGCCATGTCTCACTGAGTTGCAAAGGGCCTCACTAAGTAGCTGAGGCTGGCCACCAACCCCGATTCTCTGGTCTCAGCCTCCTGAATGCTAGGATTACAAGGGTGAGTCACCAAACTGGGGTTTGTTTGTTTGTTTTTCTCTTTTTCTTTCTTTCCTTTCTGTTGTTGTTTTAGTGGTAGTACTAAGGATTGAACCCAAGAGCATTCTACCTCTGAGCTACACCCCCAGCCTTTTTTATTTTTTGTTTTGAAGCAGGGTCTTGCTAGGTTGCTGAGTCTTGCTAAGTTGTTGAAGCTGTTCTTGAACCTGTGATCCTTCTGTCTCAGCCTCCCAGGTACTGGGATTACAGGCATGCACCAGCTATGCATCATTATTTGTGCTTTTGATGTCATAATTAAGAAAAACATTGTCCAGGCCATGAAGATTTTATCCTGCTTCCTTCCTTTTTTTTTTTCTTTTCTTTTTTGTGGTCCTGAGGATTGAACCTAGGAGCTCTCTACCACCGAGTTACACTCCCAACCCTTTTATCTTTTATTTTAAGACAGGGTTTGCTAAGTTGCCAGGGCTGGCCAGGAATTTGAGATCTTGCCTCAGCCTCCCGAGTAGCTGGGATTCCCAGCACGGGCCACTGCGCCCGGCTTTCTGTGTTTTCCCCCTAAGTTCCAGCTTTAGTGCTTGCCTTTAGGCCTTTGATTCATTTTGAGTTGATTTTGCATATGATGTGACGTAACGAGCCAGTTTTGTTCTGTTGTCGAGAACCATTCCTTGAGAAGAGTGTTCTTTCCTCCTTGGATGCCTTAACACACTTGCTGCAGTCTAACCACTCAACTGTGATGTATTCCCGTGTTCTCCATTCTGTTCCGTCCATCACTGTTGATACTCAAGAAGAAAATCCACTCCTGTTTGCTTGCTGCCCGGTGCCTCCACACTGCTGTGGCTGCCTGGCGTCTGCACGCAGCGCTTTCTGAATGCAGCCGCCAGGTGGGCCCCGAGCAGAGCTGCCGGCCTCCGCCTGCTGCCGAGGTGACTGCTTCCCAGGCGCCCGCCGGCGGCCCTGCCCAGCTCTCAAGTCCTCTTCCCAACCAGGCCTGTCTCTACTCCAGCCGCCACGCCCTCATCCTCCTCTGCCTTGCTTCTCCTGTCAGTTCCACTCCTCCCTCTTGGGGCAGTTTAAATTGACTGCTTCTCAGCATTTTCGAGCTGTGTTAAAGGCACAGCTTGGTGCAGGCGTCTCTCCGGGTGGTTTCTTCAGAGGCCCTCGGCACGCTGCCACCCAGTGCCCGACCCTGCTGTGGTGGGAGCGTCCCCAGCGGCCCCGTGCCGTTGCTGCGCGCCTGCTTCTGCGTAGCTTCTCTTCCTGTATGTATAGCACGTGTGTTCCCTAAGAGCAGTGACCATTTTAATTCTCTCACAGGGCCGAATATGAAGTTAATTTTAGTATGTGAGAGTCAACAATCTCTTAAAATATTTGGGGCCAGATACATCTTGGAAGTTGAATTTCTCTCAGTTTTTAGAAGGGTACTAAGCTGCATATAACTTGATACTTAACAACCCAGTAGAGCCTGGGATAGCACTTTGTAATCAACTACATTAAAGTTTCTGCTTTTAAACATACTCTCCAGTGGGGTTGAGGGCAGGATCCTGTATTTAAGGATTTCTATTTCTATAGCGAAAATGATTATTCACGCTCAAGTGCGGCAAAGACTGCCGGGCGTGGTGGCGCACGCTTGTAATCCCCGCGCTTGGGAGGCAGAGACAGGAGGATCGCGCAGGTTCGAAGCCAGCCGCGTGCGCTGGCTTAGGAGACCCTGTTTCCAAATGAAAATGTAAAAATAGGTCTGGGAGTGTAGTCCGGAGGTAGAAGGGCTTCCAGGAACCCCAGTACCACCAAAAAAATAATAAATAAAGTGCGGCAAAGACTAAACAGTCACATAGTGTTCGAGGCAGAGGTGCTTTCGCTGCCTCTTCATTGGAGCCTGTTCCCCATGGATGCTAAGTGTCCTGCCATTAGACCCTGCGCCCAGAGGGTGCTAAGCTCGGGGCATGCCAGAGCTTCCTGTCCTCCTCTTGTTGTATATTTTACTTTTTGAGCGTGTGTAATTTAGGTTGTCCTGTGCTCCTTGTTCTGAATGTCTGTAGACAAGTCACTTTACAGTCCCGGGCCTCAAGTTCCTCTCTTGAAATATGAAGAGATTAAATTGTGAGAGACTCTCCATTCTCTAAGATCGTATGATTCCACCGAGTTGGGGTGTGTGTGTGTGCATTTAATATAGGGTATTTTCTTCCTGAGCTACACCCCCAACCCATTTTTATTTTGAAACAGTCTCATTGAATTGCCGAGACTGGCCTCAAACCTGTGATCCTCCTGTCTCAGTCTCCCAAATACTGCGATTACAGGTTTGCACCACCACATCCATCTTCAGCTAAGTATTTTTAATTGGTTTTTATTTGATGTAGAGAGGACTAGCACAACTGGCCTTAACTTTTCCTGTTCTATTCTTTCAGCTTGGATTTACTCTTGGCAACGTGGTTGGAATGTATCTGGCTCAGAACTATGACGTAAGTGGCATATTCACATCTGCCTTGATTCCACCTGCTTCATGGTGTTGTTGTTGTTGTTGAGGTGAAGTGTGCCTTCCAGCATAAATGAGATCCAAAAATCTGAGGAGTCCTGATTTTTGTAGGAAGCTTTTCTACTGTTTCAAAAAAGTCTAACTCATGGAAAGAGCTGTCCTTCATGTCACCACAAGAGGGCAAAATCCCATCAGGTTGGGCGTTTTCTGGATGATCCTAAGCTGTTCAGTAGTCTAGAACAGGGTTAAGTTAAATCTGTGGAAAATCATGTGATGAGTGAGTAAAGATTAATTGGATAATCTTTCCGTCCCCATACCCAGTAATAGCAGTGGCTGGCGAGTTTTGGAGATCCACGTAGTGGAACATGTTTGAAGGAGGACAGTTTGGTGAAATGGGGAATCATATAAACCTTACTTTACAGATGGGAAAACCAGGTGGTACCACCACCGAGGATGGGGATGCCAGACAAGCAAGGGAAACACAACAGCTTCAGATTTGCTTTGTAGTAAAGCGTTTCCCTTTGTCGGCTTTCCTGAGTCATCCGGTTTCTAGGCAGGGGCTTCATTACTTTTGTATTATATTATATGTACAACTTTTACTTGACACTGGACTTATGGTCAAAGTGGATACTCAAGATCAAGAGTCAGGGTCTGGCTTTCGGAAAGGGAATATTGACTTAAAACTTGATATCTTTTATATGTAGTTATGAAGATAAGTACCACTATTGAGCAGGTCTCCGTAATATGAAAATAAAAACTTAAAGTAATTTATCCATGGAGGAAGAGAAGTAAAAGAATATTGTCTAGATAGAACCAAAATTGTAGTAATCCTTTTTCTTTTTAAAGATACCAAACCTGGCTAAAAAAATTGAAGAGATTAAAAAGGACTTGGAAGCCAAGAAGAAGCCCCCGAGCTCCTGAGGCCCTGCACACCTGCACCCTGCACACCGACCGTCCCGATGGTCCCCTCCTGGGCCTCCTACACACCGGCTCCCAGAGCGTTGTTTCCACCTGCATTGCTAGACCCTGTGGTGCCTCCGAGCCAAGACGGGCCACAGGCTGAGAACCCCTCGTCTCCCAGCAGCCCCACCTCTTGCCCTGCCTTGCTCCAGCTGCTGGGATTACGGTGCTAGATGAGCAGACATGACCTTTACTAGTAGTTTCTCCCCTATTCTTTGGGATTTCTACTACCTTTTGTCCAAAAAAATTGATGAGTTTTGTGTAGCTGTTCAGATACAAAATAATGCTGATTTCACAGTTTAACAATTATAATGGGTGCTTGTTAAACTTTTGTTATTAAATTTTGTTGTTTCCAAGTAATTAAAATTAATATCTAGAAGCCAGTTTGTGGTGAATTATCCATTTATTTTATACTGTTGTCAGGCAGTTCTGTCGTTGACAATTCAACTAATCAGTTTGCTATTTTGTAAGAAACTATCTTCTAGCTGGGCATGGTGGCACACACTTGTAATCTTAGTACTTGGGAGGCTGAGACTGGAGGATCGCAGGTTCAAGGCCAGCCTCAGCTACTTAATGAGGTCCTCTGTAACTTGGTGAGACCATGTTTTATAATAAGGAATAAAATAGGGCTGGGAGTATAGCTTGGAGGTCGAATGCCCTGGGTTCAATCAATACTACACACACACACACACACACACACACACAAACTGTATTCTAAGAATCTCGTTAAGTAAACTATATTCTAAATAAGTAGGGAATTTAAAAGTATGCACAGTAACATTTTTATCCCAATTGAATCCATAGTCTAATATACATATTTTTCCTTAGTGATTATTTGATCTGATCCCTTTCTCTTAGAAGAATCGTTCTTGAGAATCACAGGTGCATTGACCTTGAGTGATGATGAGTGAGAAGTTGTTGATAAAGGAAACGCTACGACTTTTCTTACTAACGACATGTACGGAGCTGGGCTTGCCCAGGGGCAGAGCGTTGGCCAAGCGTGCGCGGGGCCCTGGGTTCATCCTTGGTCTTGGGGGGACCTAAAAAGCAAAGAAGTGTTTATATGTAACTTCATAGTGGTTCTCTTATTTACAAAGTTTCCACACACATAGAAAACAGGAGCCATCGAGCAGAGCTTCTGCTGCTCTTCTCTAATCAGTGCTTTGATTTTTCTGAAATCCAGAAGTGATTCTTGTAGTTTGCCAAATGTGTACTCAGTTCTGTGTGTAGAGATGGGCCCTCACTGTGTCGCCCAGGCTGGCCCCGAACTCTTGGCCTCAAGTCTCCCTGCCTCAGCCTCCTGGGTGCTGAGCAACAGACTCACTCCAGCGCACCTGGCTAATCCAGTATTATTTCTTTCTTGTGGTACTAGGGATTGACCCCAGGGCTTGGTATAAGCTAGGCAAGTGCTTGACCACTGAACTCCATCTCCATTCCTCTATGTTTTCCTCATTTTTAATTTTAAGACGGGGCCTTGTTAAATTTTCCAAGCTGGTCTTTGGATTCTCCTGCCTTAGCCTTGTGAGTGGTTGGGATTACAGGCATGTGTCACCATTCCTGGTGCCAAGTCATATTTGGGGTTTTTGTTTTTATTTTAGTACTGGAGATTGAATTTAGGGGCTTTCTACCTCTAAGCCATACTCCCAGCACATTTTTTTTTAATTTTAAATTTTGAAACAGTGTCTTTCTGAGTCGCTGAAGCTGACTTCAAACCTGCAACCCTCCTGTCACAGCCTTCCAAGTATTATATTAGTATTGCTGGTATTCACCACCAAACCAGCTTAATTTTTTAAATTTTTTGTTTCATTTTATTTTATTTTCTGCAGTACCTGGGGATGGAACCCGGGAGCATTCTACCTCTGAGCTATACCTTCAGCCCTATTTTTTATTCTCTATTTTGAAACCGGGTCTCACTGAGTTGCAGAGGGCCTCATTAAGTAGCTGAGGCTGTCCGCGAACCGCGACCCTCCAGTCTCAGCCTCCCGAATGCTGGGATGACAAGCGTGCGCCACCACGCCAGGCTCCCAGCCCTGTTTTTATTCTTTATTTTGAAACAGGGTCTCACTAAGTTTCGGAGGGCCTCACTAGGGCCTCGCTAAGCTGAGGCTGGCCATGAACCTGCAATCCTTCTTTCTTAGTCTCCCAAGTACTGGGATTACATGTGTGTATCACCACACCCGGCTTTCATATTTTAGTTAAAAAATATTTCAAGAGGTAACTTTTCCCATAGGTCAAGATACAAAAGTGATTTTGTATAAACTCTTCATTGTTTTCAAAGATACGATGTTTACAGGGATGAAACCTCTCTCTCTTCGATGGAGAGCGGTACCTAAGTGTCACCCTGGAGATCACTCATCCCTATGAAGACCAGCCTCACGTGTGACATGGAGTGGGATCAGATGATGGTTTGGCTTCACCCTCGCAGCAGGAAATGGACAAGTGGTTTATTCTTTCGGAAACCCTGCGCTACCTGTAAGATGTGCTTGTAATATCTACCTCACGGCGTTTTCATGAGAAATAACTGAGGTGATGCGTTACATCGTGCTTTGCAGAGTGTCCAATAAATAGTAGATTCTAGTCCAAACACGCTGTTGGTGTCAGAGTCCTTTATTCCTCGAGTCACTTCTGGAACCAGTGTGAGCCATCCAAAATGGCATTATTCTGTGGCTAGTCCCTAAGATTGGTATAAATTTAGAGTATCCACCTTAATCAGACCACCTGGCTCACAAAATTTTATACTGAGTGGCAAAGTTGTTAGAATGAAGGTTTACCACCCTTAAGGATATTAAAAATGCTAGTGGCTATTTAAAAAGCTGGCTCTGCAGGGGGAATCCACTTTTGGTTATTATGTGATAGCATGGTTATTATGTGTATGTGGTCTCCCAGGGGTGGTCACTGATATTAGAAGGTTTTGTCTTTTTACACTACATCTTATAATTTAGGGCATCCTTCAGGATTGACACGTGTCCTAAGTGACACTTAGCCTGGCTGATAGAATTGTTTTTATGGGGGCTGGGGTGGGGGAGCAAGCCAACCAGCAAGTTACCACATAAACTACACAGCGGACACAGGCTGACTTCATGGTCACCATTCAGATGCACTCCCCTGGGTGCACACTGCAGGAAATCAGGACCATCATGGATGTTAGGTGTCACTGGAAATCAGAAGTGGAGGCGTGTGGCGGCTGATGTGACTCCACAGTTACCCTCTCTAGGGGTTTCGTAGGCACCTTCACACAGCAAGGGTGATAGGAAGAAGTACCACCAACACATGCCCTTTTTCTTTTCTTTTAAAAAACATTTGAAGCCAGGCAAGGTGGCACGCTTGTAATCCCAGTACTTGGGAGACAGAGAGGAGGATCACAAGTTCAAAGCCAACCTTGGCAACTTAGCGAGGCTCTCAGCAACCTAGTGAGACCCTTTTTTCAAATAAGAAATAAAATCGGGCTGGGGGTATAGCTCGGAAGTAGAATGCCTCTGGGTTTTAATCCCCATTATCAAAAACAAAACAAAAATCATTTGGAAACTCCCATTGATGTGATTTAAGAAAATTTTTGCCACACCTGACCATGAAGAGAGTGTTACTCAAAATAGTACTGCAAATTACTGTGACGCGTGAAATGGAACACTTCAGGATTGATGTTGGGGCCAATAAATACATTAAACTTGAAACACTTAAACTAGAACCCTCCCAAACAACACAAAGGGGGAGGAAAAAACACCTACTTAAAATCGTCAGAGGGGGCAGAGTTTTATGAGTTAGACGTAGTCATTGACATCTCTCGGTGATTTTCTTATTTGATGGTCTACACACTTAAGCAGTTGTTTGCTTCTGACTTAAAGGAGCGATTTTATTTTCTTTTTCCCAACTCCTTCCATGTGACTACAGTGAAAAGTAAGGCCGCCTTTCCTAGTGGTGTGTTCATACTGGTTCACGGAGCATGTGTACACACGGGCAATGTTTTCATTTCCAATAAGCAGTTCCCTCCCTAGATACTGCACTGTTTGTTTTTCTGCTGAGATCACCCACACTGTACATGCTCCTCCTGAGCCAGTCCCCCTAAAGGAACACTGTATACCGCACTGGAGCAAATGAGGCATTTCTTAAACTTCCAGTCTCAGGTCTCGCACGTAGCATTTCCATTCCTTGTGCAGATGAATGGGTTCTTTTTTCCCTAGTAGGGCCTTGCCTAGTGGAAAGGAACAGGGTGTCGAAGGGAAAATATTGTGAGCACTTTCCTGCCCTGTCTTCATAGGGAGCTGTGACTCTTAAAATTTCACATGTTTCAGTTTATATATTTCCTCAGTCTGGTTGCAACACATCCATTCGGTCCAGTACTGAAGACCTAATAGAAGACGTGTTCTGCAAGACATCGGAAAAGAAAAAAGGCACTGAGAAGAGGGAGCGTGGGAAGTGCCAGGGCGGGTCACTGCAAGCCCGGGCCGGGCCTGCCACAGTCGCTGCCTCGGCGGAGGGCCGTGGAAGGTGTGCACTCGCATCCAACTGCCAGCTGCATCCATCTCTGGGATCGGTAGGGGATCGGTCTCCCCCCATGGGTACCAAGATCTGCAGTTGCTGAAGTCCATTATATGCAGCGGTGTAAATAACATCCTCCTGTGTGTTTAGATCATCTCTAGATTACTTAAGCCAGTGCAGCTATGTAAAGAAGGACAAGGAAAAAGTATATGAATTCAGTGTTAGTGCAATAATTTCCCCCCCAAATGTTTTCAACAGAGGTTAGTTGCACCCTCTAATGCAGAACCTGTGGATATGGGGGGCTGGCTGTCCTTCTATCGATGTTCGGCTGAAGAAATAGATCTATTCTGACACTGGAGGGAAAGCTTTTTTTTTTTTAATTAAAAGATGGTGACATCTGAGTCTTTGACACATACGTTTCGTTATAAATGATTGTGAACCACATACTTCATGGGAAGCTCAAAAAAATTTCAAGCCAGGCATGGTGGCGCACGCTTGTAATCCCCGCACTTGGGAGGCTGAGACAGGAGGGTTGCGCAGGTTCGAAGCCAGCCTCAGCTACTTAGGCTCTCAGCAACTTAGTGAGACCCTGTTTCCAAATAAAATATAAAATAGGTCTGGGAGTATAGCCCGGAAGTAGAAAGCCCCTGGGTTCCACCCCCCAGTACCACAAAAAAAAAAAAAAAAAAAAAGAATTGCAAAGTCACCTTTGACTAAGTAAACCATAGATAGTTGGCTTGAGAATAAAATACAACTACTCTTAATGGCTTTTGCTCTCACTTCTAGAAAATGAGCTGCCTTAAGATGATTATTTGTTTTTCTATTTATATAGGGTGATATAATAATAATAATAGTTATTATTATTATTATTATTATTATTACACTGGGTATTGAACCCAGGGGCATTCTATCTCTGAGCTATACCCTAGTCCTATTTTACGATTTCTTTTTCTTTTCTTTTCTTTTTTTCTTTTTTTTTTTTTTTGAGGGCTTGGGGATGGAACCTAGGGGCATTTGACCTCCAAGCTACACCCCTTGCCCTATTTTTTATTCTTTATTTTGAAACCGGGTCTCACTGAGTTGCAAAGGACCTCAGTAAGTAGCTGAGGCTGTCTGCGAACCGCGATCCTCTCATCTCAGCCTCCGAATGCTGGGGTTACAAGCATGCACCACCATGCCCGGCTTCTATTTGACTGTTTATTTTAAAACAAGGTCTCACTAGAGAGGCCTTGCTAAATTGCTGAGGCTGGCCTCAAACCTGTAAGCCTCCTATTTCAGCCTCCCAAGTACTGTGATACTCCTGTTTTAGCCTCCTGTGTGCCACCACACCCAGCTCCATATACTAGATTAGAAGATTAAATCAAGTCTCTAAAAATCAATTACAGGTGTGGTAGCACACACCTGTAATCCCAGTACTTGGGAGGCTGAGACAGGAGGATCACAGGTTTCAGGAAAATATCAGCAAGTAGTGAGACTCTCAGTAACCTAGTGAGACCCTGTTTCCAAATAAAAATGAAATAGGGCTGGGGGCATAGCTCGGAGGTAGAATGCTCTGGGTTCATTCCAGCACACACACACACACACACACACACACACACACACACACACACACACACGGAGGTCAAAATCATAACATCAAGAGAGACAGCTACTAAGAAGAGCTAGAAATTATCCAACAGCGGAGTAATTTTAGATGACCAGGAGTTACTGTATCTGCCATCTCCTGTCACTGGAATGGGCTGGTCTGGTCTGGCCCGAATCTGGATTTGGGAAAGAACAGCGCTGTTCTTGAGAGCAGCCAGTAGACCAGATTTGTAACAAAGGTGCCTTCTAAACCAGCTGGTTGAATGCGGCTGCTAAGGGAGCGGTGGCGGCTGCGCTGGGGACTTGGCGCTGCTTCTCTAGGAGGGAGGGGCTCCGACGCTGGACAGTGGCCAATAAGTCTCCATCCACTTATTTTCTCTCCCTCCCACTCTTTCTCTCTTCTCCTCCTCCTCCTCCTCCTCCTCCTCCTCCTCCTCCTCCTCCTCCTCCTCCTTCTCCTCCTCCTCCTCCTCCTTCTTCTTCTTCCTCTCTCTCTTTTTTTTGTACTGGCATTTGAGTGGCATTCTACCTCTGAGCTACATGCCCACCCCTTTTTGTTTTACTTTGAAGCAGATTTTTATTATTATTATTTTTAACGGTACTGTCTGGGGACAGAACCCAGGGGCATTCTACCTCTGAGCTACACCCTCAGCCCTATTTTTTATTCTTTATTTTGAAACTGAGTTGCAAAGGGCCTCACTAAGTATTAGCCGAGGTTGTCTGCGAACTGCGATCCTCGTCTCAGCCCCCCAGAGGCGGGGATTACAAGCGTGCACCACCAGGCCCATCGTCCTGTGCTGAAGCAGAATTTTGCGCAATTACCACAGGCTGTCCTTGAACCCGCAATCCTTCTGTCTCAGCCTCCCAAGTACTGGGATTACAGGCATGTGCCACCACACCTGGGTTGCCTACTTCATTCCAAGGGAATTTTTTCTTATTATACTCCCAGAATCTTACTGATTTTTTGTAATTTTGTATTATCTTCTGACTTAGGGTCTATAATCTCTAATGGTTCAGAAACGCAATGATTTGGCTGCTCTGACAATAGGAAGGACACCCCGACTCTTGAACATTTTTTAATAAATTAGCTGCAGGGATCCGGGCGGATCAAGCGGCTGTGGCGTAGTTAACACTGGTATTTCATTTGGGCTCCTGAGAGCTTCACTATGAGAGCTGGCCCCATAGTGGCTAAGCTAACAGACACGGCAGAGGTGGTGACGTTCGACCCGGCCAGTCACCCTCTGTGGCTGGAGCGTGTGAGTGTCGACCCACACAAAAGAAACTTTACAACTCACAGATACTCGATAAACTACAGGAGCCATTTTATAGATAAGTTAGTGTGGGAAATCTGCACATGCCATCGACAATAACCTAAAGCCAGTAACTATGGGGGCTGGGCATAGTGACTCACACTTGTAATCCCAGTATTTGGGAGGCTGAGACAAGAGGACCGCAGGTTCGCAGCCAGCTTCTGCTTCCTAGGGAGGCCCTCCACAACTTAGTGAGAGCCTGTTTCAAAATAAAGAATAAAAAATAAGGCAGAGGGTATAGTTCAGAGGCACAATGCCCCTGGGTTCCATCCCCAGTAAAACACCTTCTCTCTCTCTCTCTCTCCCTCTTTCTTTCTCTCTCTCTCTCTCTCTCTCTCTCTCTCTCTCTCTCTCTCTCTCTCTCTCTCTCCTTTCCCAATAAAATTTAAGCAAGCAACTCGGTAGAAATCAGAGCTATGTCAGGGCAGCAGCTGGAGGGACAGAGCTCTATCCAGCTACCTAGCAAGGACATCCATGGAGAAAATATTCTGGTCTACAGGAGGAAGAAGGAGGCCTTGCTTTGCAGACTGGGTTCTCATCAGGCACATTTATTGATCAGTTACAGCTTAAAACATTGTAGAAGTTGCCAGGGGAATGCAAGAGTCTTGGCCTCTGCCTCCCCTCGAGGGGCTCACTGACCTGTCCGGAGCAACTGGCAAGTTGGACCTGTAAGTACCTCTCAGTACTTGGTCTTCTCAGGAATGAACCACTCATTAAATCCACAGCCAGCCAGCATAATACCAGTGATAGCGCTGTGGACCTGACTGTGGTTTGGGTCTCCCCAATAAAGCAGATATGAGCCTTTTCCCTCCCTCTTCCCCCTTAGCCGAGGCACTGGTATTTCCGGCTAGCTAGCCTCAGTGTAAAGAGAGATGCTGATCTCCATGCCTCTTTTCTCTGTTTACTTTTCCTTTCACAGAGAGAATAATACCAGCCTCTTACTGAAGGCGGACACTCTTTCTTTACAGGATATCGGTGCCAAAGTGAAGGGGAGCCACTGAAAGGAGAGGTTTAAGATGGAAATCAACGGAGTGACAAATGAGTATTGATTTCCACAAAGAGGACCCACTAAGAATTGCCTTTCAGTGAAGAGAACTTAGGGCAGAGATACTTGGGAGGGCTCCAGTTCTGGGTAAGGCCCCCGCCCCCACCCCGGGGGAGACGCCACTGGCTCCGCTCGCTGTCTGCATAGGTAGGGCGAATTGGAGATCTCCTTCAACTCCGGAGAAGGTATCAGGAATAACATAAGACGTGGCGAGGCTGTCCAGTTTGTGAGGCTTCGTGTCTCTGGGGCTACTAAGATGTGCTTTTTTAAAATGTTCCTGTCTTCAGAAAGTTTGGAAAGACTAGACCCAAGGAAAAGAGAACTGTTTTGGGTTTTCTCGAGCTACGATGCTACACCAGGCAGGCAGGTGGGGAAGAGTCGTGGAGTAGCCCAGCCGGTGCTGGACGCCCTGAGGTGGGCGGTGGCGGGTCCTCTGGCCGGCGTGCCCTCAGTGTGGCTCCAGGGGGCTTTCTTCTCCAGTGGTTCGGCTTCCGCTGAGTGCAGCTCCTTGGCGGGTGAGCTTTGTCCACTTGTGTTAGGCCTGATCAGTGATGTTACTGACCTTAGCCCAGGCTGGAAAAGTGTCCAGGTGGAACAGGCTAACTCCCCAGGTGTTGATGGCCACCATCACGATCACCAGGCCAATGACGTTGACTCCCAGGCCGGCTTTCACCTGCAGGATGTGAGCCAGACACAACTGTCACCTGGACCGGGCAGCACAGGTCGCAGGTGAGCCCTCTGCAGGCCCTGGGCCTGAGCCTGGCTCTACCCGCGAGGCCCTGGTGGGTCCAGGGACTGTCTAGGATCCTCTACTGTTGCTTCAAAAGGTGATACAGGACGGAAGGACCAGACAAACAGGGAGGGGTTGGGTGTACCGAGGATCATCTCCACTCAGCCTGCAGCGCTCTCACTAGTAAGTGCAAGCCCAGGAAGTCTGTTATTTGGGACAACAGGTTTGTGGGATGTTTAGAGTTATTTCTGCAGTGATATGATAAGTAAATGTATTAAACTAATTAAACATCTCTTTTTTCTTTTTTTTTCTTGGTACAGGGGATTGAATCATAGGGGCAGTCTACCTCCAAACTATACTCCCAGCCCCCCCTTTTTTGCAGTAGTAGGGATGGAACCCAAGTGCATTCTACCTCTGAGCTACACCCTCAGCTCTAGTTTTTATCCTTTATTTTGAAACAGGGTCTCACTGAGTTGCAAAGGGCCTCACTAATTAGCTGAGGCTAGCAGTGAACCCCGATCTTCCTATCTTAGCCTCCTGAATGCTGGGATTACAAGCGTGCACCACCATGCCCGGCTTCCCTTTTTTGTTTTAATTTTATTTTATTTTAGGGTCTGGGGATGGAACCCAGGGGTATTCGACCTCCAAGCTATACCCCCTGCCCTGATCCTTCCAGGGTGTAACCAGGCACACAGCAGGTAGCCAAAGCATGCGCACTAGCTGCCAGTAAGTTAGGACATTGCAAGGGGAAAACCGGGTACTGGGGAATTGTCCCAAACAAATGACTGGACCTAGTGTCTTCTGCCTCCTGCCTTCTGGGAGGACCCTGGCTTCTGGGCCTTTTGGCATGGAGAACATCCCGTGCTTCTTAGCAGGTTCTTTTTTTTTCAGTACTGGGGATGGAACCCAGGGGCATACCACCTCCGAGCTACACCCCTAGCCCCCCTTTTTTGTGGTACTGGGGTTGGAACCCAGAGGCATTCCGCCTCTGAGCTACACTCTATCCCTATTTTTTTTTTTTTTTTTTTTTTTTGGCCATACCAGGGGTAGAACGCAGGGCATTCGACCTCCAAGCTACACCCCAAGACCTATTTTTTATTCTTTATTTTGAAACAGGGTCTCACTGAGTTGCAAAGAGCCTCACTAAGTAGCTGAGGCTGGCCACAAACCGCGATCCTCCAGTCTCAGTCTCCCGAATGCTGGGATTACAAGCGTGCGCCACCACGCCCGGCTCTATTTTTTATCCTTATTTTGAAATAGGATCTCACTGAGTTGCAAAGGGCCTCACTAAGTAGGGAGGCTGTCTTCGAACCTCGATCCTCCTGTCTCAGCCTCCCAAATGCTGGGATTACAAGTGTGTGCCACCATGCCCAGCTCTTAGCAGCTTCTAAGGAGCTAAGTTGAGGTCCCTAAGGTCTCTTGACAAGAATCTAGCTGGAACCTCCTCATTTAGGCGGTGAGGAAATTGGAGCCTCAGGTTAGCATCTGAGCTGGGACTGGAACCCAGGGCCGCTTGCTTTTGGCAGGTGCTATCTTAATCGTTGGATTCCAGTGTGAAGAACTAGGGGTGAGTGGTGAGAGGACGCAGAAGGCAGGGGAGTAGGCAGAGCTCCATGTGAGCAGGGGAGGCTCACACAGTAAGAGGAGAGGGGAGGGGGAGAGGGAGGGGGAGGGAAAGGGGAGGCGGGATGGGGAGAGGGAGAGGGATGGGGGAGGGGCGGGGAGGGGGAGAGGGAGGGGGAGGGAAAGGGGAGGCGGGATGGGGAGAGGGAGAGGGAGAGGGAAGGGGAGGGGGAGAGGGAAAGGGATGGGAAGGAGATGGGGAGGGGGTGGGGAAGAGGGAGGGGGAAAGGGATGGGAAGGAGACAGGGAGGAGGAGGGGAAAAGGGAGGGGGAGAGGGATGGGAAGGGGGAGGGGAAGAGGGAGGGGGAGAGGGATGACCTCCTCCCTGAAGAAACAGATTACACAGCTGAGCAGTTGGAGTGGTGAAAAGAATCTGAGCACCTACTGCCAGCCTCAAACTTTCTTCTTTTCCTCTATTTTTATTTTAATACTGCTTAGTACTGGGGACTGAACCCAGGGCCATTCTACTTTCAAGCTACTTCCCCAGCCCTTTTTATTTTTAATTTTGAAACAGGGTCTCCCTAGGTTTCTGAGATTCTCGCCAAATCGCCAAGGCTGATCTCAACCCTGCGATCCTCCTGTCTCAGCCTCCCAAGTCCCTGTGTGATGACAGGCACGCGCCACCACGCCCGGCTTCCATTTGCTGTTTTACAGGGCTGGGGAAAGAAGTTTGGGCGGTGAAAACACGTTTCCACCTTCAAAGGTGACTGGGCCCTGCTGGGCGTCCAGGCCGCAGCCACAGGTCTCAGTGTTGACCACGGCCCTGGCTCTCAGGAGCCTGGCAGCGACCACAGGCTGAAGAGCCGGGCGCTTTGACTAGCGCTAAAGTCAGCGGCAAGGGCCCCGCTTGAAAACTCAAAATCAACAGTGGGTGTTTCATTTTTCCACTGTTGCCTCGGGGATTTCTTTGGCCAGGGGGAGAATTGAGCGGAAGGATCCTGTTCTTATGCAGTACCTTTTAACCTAGGTTCAAACCACGATTCCTACTCCATCTTCGGTGAATGGGCCGGCATCTGTTTGAATGACTGGTTCCACTCATCCAGGGGAGGCAAACACTGTACCTCGTGCCTGGCTCACACCCTCAGGCTGTCCCAGCCTTATCTAACCGGGCACCCACCTCCGGCACATCATTGCTATTCTTGGTGCTTAGGAACCAACAGAGAACCTTTTCATAACTACTGTTCTTTCTACCACACTAGATCAAGCAGCGGCAGGCCAGTCGATGTTACTAGTCTGTGCATAATCTCAGTATTTGGGAGGCTGAGACAGGAGCATCGCGGCTCGCAACCAGCCTCAGCTACTTAGTGAGACCCTGTTTCAAAAAATAAAGAATAAAATAAGTAGGCCTGGGGGTGTTTCTTGGAGGTAGAGTGCCCCTGGGTTCTATCCCCAGTACCGCGAAAGAAGGAGGAGGAGGACGAGGAGGAGGACGAGGAGGAGGAGGAGGAGGAAAGGAAGAAGGAAGAAGGAGGAGGAGGAGGAGAGAAGAAGGAAGAAGGAAGAAGGAGGAGGAGGAGGAAGAAGAAGGAAGGAGGAGGAGGAGGAGGGAAGAAGGGAGAAGGAGGAGGAGGAAGAAGGAGGAGGAGGGGAGGAGGAGGAGGGAAGAAGAAGGAGGAGGAGGAGAAGGAGGAGAAAGAGAAGGAGAAGGAGAAGAAGGAGTAGTCTGTGCAGCCCCTGGCCTGGCAGAAGGAACCAGCCTGCAACTCACCATGTCTTTGATCTGGCAGTGCCCGTAGCTGAAGACAATGGCGTTTGGGGGATTGCCCACAGGCAGCATCACCGCAAAGGAGATGCACATGGTGACCGGGATGAGGGTGTAGAGCGGGTTAATGTGCAGCGTTTCCGACTAGAAGAGAGAATTCGCAGAAACGTTCCCGTTGACTCCAGGCCTGCATTTCCCTGGCAGGGGCGTGCTTTAACGGATGTGTAACCACAGCTGGACCGCAGGCCAGGTCCCTTGTCAGCCCAGAGCTTTAGGACTCCCTAGGACGATGCTTGATGTTTATTTATTTATTTTTGGTGCTATTCTAAGTAAATGGTTCTTAAGCTTTATTCTTCCGCCAAGAAATTTGTTTTTCAAACAAAATATCTCGTGAATAAGCTGCTTTGATTGAAACAGAGATTCTTCACCTTTGGGGTACAGCACTGTTTTTTTTTTTTTTTTTCTCCTAGGGAAGAGAATTGCTTTATTTGAGATTTGAATCCGTGGTATTGGTCTCAATAATGCCATGTTTTGTGGAACTGAGGACAGAACCCAGGGGCTTTCTACCTCCGGGATATACTCCCAGATCTAATTTATATTTTATTTGGAAACAGGGTCTCACTAAGTTGCCGAGAGCCTCACTAAGTAGCGGAGGCTGGCTTCGAACCTGTGCGGTCCTCCTGTCTCAGCCTCCCAAGTACAAGCGTGAGCCGGCTTGTTGCATAGGTGCACTCCTGTGCTTTCAAGAAGATAGAAAGGAGAACCTGGAGACATCTGAGCAATGGCCGAAGGGGCTGCCCTGGCGGGAGCTTGGGGTTTCAAAGGGGCTGTTTTACTGGGGGTGGGGAGGGGTCTTCATTTCCTAAGTTTTACCTCCCAGAATGGTACAGATGCGGCTTGGGGCAAGTGCATCCCCTTTGGGGCTACTTTGCCACCCAAGACCTGTGGGCAGCCCCTGCCCCCTCCATGCCTAACAAATTGGCCTGAGACTGTGGAGTGAGGCGGACCTTGCTCCAGAGTCCGGAGCCTCTGGGGGACTTGGGTGGAGGGGATGGCTGTTAGATCTGGGGCTTGTGTTTGCAGCTCTGTCCCCGCCCTTTCTGTGTTACCTCTTTGGCTCTACTGTTAGGTTTTATTTCAGGAGAGAAAGGTTGATAATCGTTGGGAACTGGAATCCTAGAATTTTCAGGCTATTTGCTGTGTGGGTGCATGTGCTCATGTGTGTTATTGCGGATTGAACCTAGGAGGGTTCTCTCTCTGAGCTACCTACTGTACCCAGCTTTTGTTTTGTGTGATGTTGGGGTTTAGACCCAGAGCCCCCATGAGTGCTAGGTAAGCGCTCTACCATTGAGCTACACCCCCAGTCTTTTTAATTTTATTTGGAGACCATTTTACTAATATTGCAGTCCCTCTGCCTCAGCCTCCCTGAGAAGCTGAGATTATAGTCACCAGTGAGCCCAACTATTTTTCTGTTCATTTTTGGGGATTGAACCTAGGGGCATTCTACCTCCAGGATATATCCTCAACCCCGTTGTGGTACTGGGGACTGAACCCAGAGGCATTTTACCCCAGCCCTTTTTATATTGTTTATTTATTTATTACATTTTTTTGTGGTACTGGGGATGGAACCCAGGGGCAGTGTACCTCCAAGCTACCCCTCCTGTCCTATTTTGTAGACTTATTTTTGAAACAGGGTCTCACTGAGTTGCGAAGGGCCTAAGTAGCTGAGGCTGTCCGTGAACTGTGATCCTCCTGTCTCAGCCTCCCAAGCACTGGGATTACAGGCATGTACCACTGTGCCTATTTTTTTGTTTCTATTAGGAGCTGCCCCTAAGCCAAGCATTGTCTGGAAAAGGGTTCCTAGAACTCTTTTTGTACTTATCAATTACTATTTTTAAAACTTCAACTATTGCTATTTTTAAAATGATGGTTTGAATACCAATCAAGCAAAGGCAGAGGGCAGTGGCCAGAGGTGCCACAGACGCTGCTCCCTGCAGCCAGGCCCATCGCCACAGGCACCGGCCCCTACGCACCAGGCTGCACAGGATGGGCAGGAAGATGGTGATGGTGGCTGGGTTGCTCACAAACTCGGTGACGACGGACACCAGGATGCACGCCAGCAGCGTGACGGCCCAGGGCGGGAGGCTGCTCAGGCACAGCATCTGGTGCCCGATCCAGGTGGAGAGGCCCGAGCTCTGCAGGAGGAGAGGTGGCGGTGAGAAGAAAGGAGGGGAGTGCATGGCGGATGGAGGTCTGGGACCTCAGGGGTCGGGGATGCTGGCCGGAAGGGACTGCCAGGGCGCATCCGATCTGTCTGCAGCCTGCATGGAGCCCGATGTAGTCCTGATGTGATAATTAGATGAGTATATAGAAGATGATCACAGGGGATGTAGAGCCATCCACCCCCCAGGCCCTGGTGCTTTTCAGGATGTTAGTCTGGGCAAAGGCTAGAGATCTGACCCCTCAACTTTAGCCCCTGGACATAATCTCACTCTTTTCCTGCTTCTGACACCCTTGCTGGGCATTGACTGGAGGCCCTTTACACAGTGTGCCAACTGGAATTCTTTTTGCTGCTTTTGAAGCCTGCCTGCCTCCCTGCCTCTCTTTCTTTCTTTCTTTCCTTCCTTCCTTCCTTCCTTCCTTCCTTCCTTCCTTCCTTCTTTCTTTCTTTCTTTCTTTCTTTCTTTCTTTCTTTCTTTCTTTCTTTCTTTTCTTTCGTGGTATTGGGGATGGAACCCAGGGGGCATTCTACCTCTGAGCTACCCCAGCCCTATTTTTATTCTTTATTTTGAAACAGGGTCTCACTGAGTTGCAAAGGGCCTCGCTAAGTAGCTGAGACTGTCCGCCAATGGTGATCCTCCTGTCTCAGCCTCCAGAATGCTGGGATTACAAGCGCATGCCACCACGCCTGGCTGAAACCCATTTCTTGTAGCACCTAAGAAATGGGAAAAACTACCATCCTCTTTGGATAGGAACTGTGTGTGTGTGTGTGTGTGTGTGTGTGTGTGTGTGTGTGTGTGTGTGTGTGGTTGGAGGGGTGGAGGGAGCAGGGCTGAACACTGGAAGCTTCACAGAAGTAATGAGGAGAGAAGGACGAGAAGTCAAGCTCCATTTGATAGGGAAAGTGCCTCCTCACTGGCCTATGGCGCACTCATTCAGCCTCAACCTGTTTTAGGTTCAAATCCCATCAATGACTGACATCTACTCTCTATGCTTGTGTGTGTGTGTGTGTGTGTGTGTGTGTGTGTGTGTGTGTGTGTATGACACTGAGGATGGGACCCAGGGGCATTCTACCGCTGAGCTACACCCCCAGCCCTATTTATATTCTTTTTTTTTTTTTTTTTTTTGCGGGTCTGGGGATGGAACCCAGGGGCATTTGACCTCCGAGGTACACCCCTTGCCCTATTTTTTATTCTTTATTTTGAAACTGGGTCTCACTGAGTTGCAGAGGGCCTCACTAAATAGCTGAGGCCGTCGGCAAACCTCGATCCTCCCATCTCAGCCTCCCAAGTACTGGGATTACAGGTGTGCACCACCACACCCAGCTTGTCTGTGCTATTTGAAGACATAAGATTCGTGAAGGTGTATTGCCAAGATGAGAACTTTACCATTAGCAACATTTTCTTTTCTACTTTTTTTTTTTTTTTTGTGGTACTGGGGATGAAACCCAGGGACATTCTCCGAGCTACATCCCCAGTTCTATTTTTTATTCTTTATTTTGAAACAGGGTCTCAGTGAGTTGCAACGGGCCTCACTAAGTAGCTGAGGCTGTCCTCGAACCACGATCCTCCTGTCTCGGCCTCCCAAATGCTGGGATTACAAGCAATTACAAGCATGGGCTACCACGCCTGGCTCTTTTCTACTTTTATTGGTGCATGGTAACTGTACGTATAGGGATTTCAAGTGACCACAGGGCCCATCACTTGGTGAATTTCCCGCTGTGTCCCAGCCCACTCCGCTCTCCTGCTGCCCCACTCCCGTTAGTGAGATCGGTAATAATGCCTTCATGTATGGACATAGCTTATTTGACTGTTCCCTTCTTCAATCCTCATTCTCCTCCTTCTTTCCTTCCTCTCCCAATCCCATTCCACTCTTCTTCTGGTCT
>NC_137795.1:95219278-95350120 GCF_963383645.1 Muscardinus avellanarius
AGACGGAGACGGTGGCGTCGGTGCGGTAGCCCTTCCTAGCAGAGAGAACAAGCGTGGGGGAGGAGGGCTGGGAACCCCCCAGGGTACCGCGAGCCTCAGGACTGTCTGTCTGAACACAGTGCCTCTTTTTAGGACCTAGTCTAGAGGTGACAGCACCCTGGCTTCTTGCCTGTTGCTGCGGTGCTGTTTCCCAGTGGACTCATGGGCCGTGGCTAATGTCCAGAGGCCGGGCCTGGCTAGGGAGGTGGGTCGCTGTGATGTGACCACACTGGCCCAGCAGCTGAGCTGAGTCCTGGAGCACCAGGACCTGCTTAGATAAGGAAGATCAGAGAGATGCTCTTCCTTCCTGTGGGGCCACGCCTCCACACGTGGCTCTCCTCCAATGGGGGTTGGCACAAGGAGGGCTGTGGCCTGGCCCATGGACGAATCTGTAGGGGTGGCCCGGAACCCCGTCTATCTCTTTTGCTCTTCTCCTTCCTCCTCCTCTGCCTCTCCATGGCCACGGTCTCTTTATAGTTGATATTGTATAGTCTTTTCTCCTTTAACTCTCAGAACAGCCTGTGAGAGAGCTTATGTAAGAAGGCTGAGGTCACACAGCCCGTGAGGGGCAGCACAGGGTCCCAGCCCCAGACTGGGGCTCAGAACGCTGTGATTTCCTTCCTGGAGGGAAGCAGTGTACCACCGCTTCCCCAGGAAGACAGGTTTCTCAGAGAGCGATGGAGGAGCCCCAGGGGTTACCGCTTGGGAAATCGGGGTGAGGGCTGGTTCTTCAGGAAGAAACTATATCACTTTCTTTTTCTTTTCTGCTCCTGAAGATTGAGCTCAGGGGTGTTCTACCTCTGAGCTACATCCCCAGCCCTTTCTTAGTTTGAAATAGGATCGTGATAAGTTGCTGAAGCTGGCCTCGAACCTGCAATCCTCCCATCTCGGCCTCTCAAGTACTGGGATTACAGGCAGGAGTCACCATGCCCAGAGTCACTTACTTTTCAAAGAAGGAGTCCCAGCCAGGGACAAAGCCAGGCTCCCGGGTAAACCACAGCACAGTCATCAGGATGAAGAAAAATCCAGTCACCATTTCAGGGTAACTAAAAAAAAATCAAACAGAAAAGCCAGGAACTAGGGAAATTTCTTTTGGCTTTTTTGCCTTATTTCTGGAAGTTTCCTTGTGTTGGGTTCCAGCACTTGACAATGAACGCGGTTATTACTCATCACTAGAAGGGCTCGGGGAGAGGACCGACCCAGTGGTGCCAGGGAACAGGGCGTTTGCCTTGTTTTCTGGAGAAATTTAGTCAGGAAGGGAAAGAACACAGAACTATACATTTATTATTATTATTATTGTAGTACTGAGAATTGAACCCAGGGACATTCTACCTCAAGCCCCACCCCCAGGCATAGTTTTTATTCTTTATTTTTTTATTTTATTTTATTTTTTTGTAGTACTGGGGATGGAACCCAGGGCCTTTTCTACCTCCAGGCTATACTCCCAGACCTATTTTATACTTTATTTGGAAACAGGGTCTCACTAAGTTGCTGAAAGCCTCACTAAATAGCTGAGGCTGGTTTTGAACCTGTGCCATCCTCCTGTCTCAGCCTCCCAAGCTCTGGGATTACAAGCGTGCGCCACCACGCCCGGCTCTTTATTCTTTATTTTGAAACAGCATCTCACTAAGTTGCGGAGCACCTCACTAAGTGCCCGAGGCTGGCTGTGAACCTGCGATCCTCCTGTCTCAGCCTCCCAAGTACTGGGGTTACAAGCGTGCGCCACCATGCCCAGCAAGTACTACACATTTATAAAAGATTTTACCGACAGCCTGCCGGGAGAATGTATTAATTGGGTCCCTCGGGCCCTGTACTAGTGAGAGTGGGAATGGGTACCACCCCTTGGGACCATGTGACCATGTCCATGAGGAGACTTCAGCTTGGCCACTCCTTTCACCTAAGACAAGACATATTGCCCATTAAAAAACAGAAACGTGGATTTTGTTGTTTATCCAATGATCTTCCATGCAAAAGGCATGTTGGAACATGCAAAAGGCATGTGTTAAAGTGAGATGCATCTGCTAATAATCACGTTTCCACCGAAGAATGAATGACTCGGGGACATCAAGACGGCGCAGTGGCAAATCAAAGAAAGGCAAGATACGCAACTGTGTTCGCTGTGATTTTTACCAAAAACATATATGTGATTTTGCTCACAAAAGCATGTTAGTAGCTGCTAATAGCTAACACAGGGAAGTTAAGGGTGCAAGTCAGTTTTGATTTTTAAAAATATTTTCCTGTAGCTTTTAATGTTCTTCAGTAATCTTTAATTACTTTTGTAACTTTTTTTTGTGTGGCACTGGGGATGGAACCCAGGGGCATTCTATCTCCAAACTACATCACCAGCCCGTTTTATTTTTTTTGTTTGGAAACAGGGTCTTGCTAGGTTGCTGAGAGCCTCATTAAATTGCTGAGGTGCATGGTCTTGAACCTGCAATCCTCTTGTCTCAGCCTCCCAAGTAGTGGGATGACAGGCATGTGCCATCATGCCTGGCTTTCCTTTTATAATGTAGAACTTTCTCTCTCTCTTCCTTTCTCTCTCTCTCTCTCTCTTTCTCCCCCCCCCCTTTCTTTCAGTGCTAGGGATTGAACCCAGGGGCATTCTACCTCCGAACTACACCCTCAGCCCTATTTTTTATTCTTTATTTTGAAACAGGGTCTCATAAGTTGCAGAAGGCCTCACTAAATAGCTAAGGCTGGCTGCAAACCTGCGATCCTCCTGTCTCAGCCTCCCAAGTGCTGGGACTACAAGCATGCACCACCATGCCCAGCTCTATAACATAAAAAAAAAAAAATTACAGTTCCTCCCAGAATTGTTTTACCCAAGGTTGTACATGCCAATTGCTGTAAGAAGAGAAATAGCATTAACGAGGCTGCTGGGTCACTGTGGAAACGCTGACAAAGCTGGCTGAGGTGATTTCTTGGACCTCTGTCTTCAAAGCTGCCTGATGCTCTAAATAGCACCCAGCCCCCCAGGCGCCTGGGCGTGACCACTGGCCCACTCTGGTGGCCCATTTGAGCAAAGCCAGGAGTCCTGACTGCGGAAGGAATTCAGCATGGCCCAAGAGGGTGGCTGCGCTGTCTTTCTGTTATTCTTTCTCCAGCTTCCCCCTCTAACAGCCTCCACCCCCACCCACGGCTATACCTGGGACTCCAAATATAGCAAAGGGGAAGGGTGGCCACCAAACTCTGAGCCAGCGTGGCTTTGGCAGCGAGGAACGGCTCAATGGCTGGATTCACAGCGGCCCGGACTCGGCGTCGGGGCTGCTGAACAAAGCTCCTCTGTGCTGCGTGTCGCCTGTTCCGTCTCTGCCGAGGGAACAGGGAGGCCGTGGCTGAGATTTACCTAAGGTCCCCCAGCTTCTCATATTCCTCTTGGATTCTCTTCTCCGACAACTCTTCCCGTTTGGTCTTCTTCTTGCTCAGAGAACAGGTCTCCTTAAAGCTGAGAGAGGAGATTGAGCACAAGGGTAAGGACGCACGTTCCTGAGGGCGGGAGGAGAGCAGGCACTTGGCTCACTCAGCCTCCCGCCCGCCCGGTCACCCCGTGCCCCCTCTCCATCCCTCTCCTGTTTGCACGGCCTCTGTCTCCGTCAGCCTTTCCCGAGCCTCATGGGGCTTCCACTGGGGCTACCGGGGTACATCAATGTGGGGTTATGCTTTAGGTACTTGTGCCAGTGCGTTTACAGGAGGTTGTTTCTACCCACTTGTACATAAGTAAAATAATCAAGTCAGCCGGGCGCGGTGGCGCAAGCTTGTAACCCAGTACTTGGGAGGCTGAGACAGGAGGATCCTATAGGTTCGAAGCCAGCCTCAGCTACCTAGTGAGGCTCTCAGCAACTTAGTGAGACCATTTTTCCAAATAAAATATATAAAAAAGTAGGTCTCAGAGTGTAGCCCAGAGCTAGAAAGCCTCTGGGTTCCGTCCCTAGCACCACACACACACACACACACACACACACACACACACACCAGTAATCAGTGTAATATGGTATAAATGTCCATGTCTGTGTGTCTCACATACACAGGTGTGTGTGTTTACACAAGTGGACGTGTATGTGCGCATATATTTATATTTATCTAGAGACAAGGCCCGTCTGGGGTAGAAGTGAATGTTAGTTACAGTTGTCAGCTATCATCAGTTGGCAATAGTCTCTGGAAAAAAAAAAAAAAAAAAAAAAGAAGTCAGCCCAGAGCTGGGCATGGCAGCGCATGCTTGTAATCCCAGTACTTGAAAGGCCGAGGCAGGAAGGTCAAAGGTTTAAAACTAGTCTCATAAGCCGGGCGTGGTGGCACACGCTTGTAATCCCCACGCTTGGGAGGCTGAGACAGGAGGATCGCACGGGTTCGAAGCCAGCCTCAGCTACTTAGTGAGGCTCTCAGCAACTTAGTGAGACCCGGTTTCCAAATAAAATATAAAAAAGGTCTGGGAGTATAGTCCGGAGGTAGAAAGCCTCTGGGTTCCACCCCCAGTACCACCAAAAAATAAAAAAAATAAAAAATAAAACTAGCCTCATCAATTGAGTGACACTTACAGCCACCTACTGAGACTGTTCCAAAATAAAAAATATAAAGAGCCGGGAGTACAGCTTGGAGGTAGAATACCCCAGGGTTCAATCCTCGTATCAAAAGGAAGAAGGAGGAGGAAGAGGAAGAAGAGAAGGAAGAGCAGGAGGAGGAGAAAGAAGAAGAGGAGAATGGTAAGATCAGTTGGCAGTTCCGAGAGCATTCCTTGACAGTGGAGTCTGGGGCTCCAGGAACTATTAGAAAACAGCCTATGTACTTTTCTTTATGTGCCTGAATCTGATAAAATTTGGAGTCGATGTCTATGAAGAAAAGGGTTACTAGGCAGATTCATATTAATACTATTGCAGAGGCTGCATCTAATGTGTTATTTTGAGGAATATGAGCAGGCTCTCTATGACTGGTAAGTATAGCTCACTCTTGCCTATTCACTGAGACCTAAGGTAATGTCTACTTGGAGTCATATTTTAAAACATAGTTGGAATTACTCTATATGTGTTGAGAGCAATGACATTAAGCACTCTCCAATTCAAAGCTTTAATAATAAAAAAAGCAGACAGGCCCTTTAACCAATTAGTTGAAATTAAGGACATTTTACTGTAGAGCTGAGGATGAAGTGCATAGATCACAAATATTTAGCATCTGGCAGAGACGATGCCTGGCTCCCAGTCGGGCCACGGCATCCTCCTGGGGGCATCCTCTGCTGGTTACCGGCGCCCTCCCGCCCTGGCCTCAAGTCAGACAGAAGAGCCTCGGTGCCTGGCTGGCAGGACCCTGGGACTCACTTGCAGCCCAGGAAGAGCCAGTGCATCCAGAACCAGCTGACCACCAGCATGATGAGGGCTATGGGGAAGCTGAAGAGGAACCAGGTGCCGAAGTTCACCACCTCCGCGGCTGGGTACTGGCTGTGGGGGAAGACCAGGTCAGCGGTTAGAAAAGGCAGTTATTTGGGGACGAAAGCCAAATGCTCCGAAGACATACAATAGGGAGAGGGGAGAGAGCATGATCACATGGTGCTAAGACACGATCTAGAAATCATTTGCTTGGAACTCATTGACTTTCGAGTTGTAAGCACACCGAGCTCAGACAAGAATCATGAATAAGCTTTAAACAAGCATCCGAGATACAAAATCAAGACTACAAAAGTGTTTATAGTCTCCTGAGTGCACACAGGAGAAGGACTCAGGGCCTGTTTGATTTAGTTAACATCAAGATTCTAATATGTTTATTCACCTGTTTTTCAAGACCACAGAGAATGGATTGGGAAGACTGGAGAGCTTTGTCATAAAACCACTGAAGGAACGTGAGTTTTGACTGGGGGACACAGTTTTGGGGAATTGAAGCAGCCAGTTCTGGGGAACTCTGGGCTCTAGAGTTGGGTGAGGTTTCCAGGCATTAAAGATGCTCATAAGAGAACAAGGACTTGGAATCTTTAAGTGCACACACACACACACACACACACACACACTCTTAACAATTGATCGGTAAATGTTTGAAACAGTCCAAATGAACTATAGGGTTGTGTGCTGCCTGGGAGAGTAACACAGTGCAAAGAGCCCCTGAGGCTTAGATCCTGGAGAATTAGTTTTTAAGCTCCCTTCATCATTCCTTCTTCCCTTTTTTTCCCTCCCCACCTCTTTTTCTTTTTCCTCCCCTTTCCTCTTCTTCCCACTAAAAAGGCTTCTACTGCCCCCTGGTAACAGACGCCATAGGCCATCAGAGTGGAGACCCCTTAGACTCTATAAGGTAGAGCGAGCAAGCTTCCTGTTCCTCCTCTCTGATTGGCTACTCTCTGCTCTGGATCCCACCCCTTCGCGTTTCCTCGGTGACGCCGCTCTGTCAGTCACCCGCTCGCTCCTCCTTTTCAGTGTCCTCTCACCTGTTTTGTTTTGTTTTGTTTTGTGTTTGTGGTGCTGGGGGTGGAACCCAGGATCTTTTCTACCTCCAGGCTATACTCCCAGACCTATTTATACTTTATTTGGAAACAGGGTCTCACTAAGTTGCTGAGAACCTCACTAAGTAGCTGAGGCTGGCTTCGAACCCGTGCGATCCTCCTGTCTCAGCCTCCCAAGCGCGGGGATTACAAGCGCGCGCCACCACGCCCAGTGTGTCCTCTCCTCTGAATTGTTCTTTCCAGCACCTACCTGTCTTCCATCTGCAGATCTCTTCTTGTCTCTCCTCCTCTCCCACGTCTCCCTTCCCTTCACAGTCAACTTTCCATTCCCACATCTCCCTCTTCCTCCTTAACTCCACCCGAATCTGGATTCTTTTCCTACCATTTAACCAAATCCCTCTGTCCTGGAATTTGTCACCATATCGATGGGTGCACTTTCATCCTCATTTTGCATCACCGTTCACTGACGTTAAATGTCGTAGCCACCCCCTCTTCTCGAAACACTTTTCTCCGGGGTAGAATGACACCAGGTTCTCCTGGATTTCCGCTGTCTTGTGTGGTACTGTCTCCTCCTCTCTCAAAGTGTTCCTTAAGGCCGGGCGTGGTGGGCACGCTTGTAATCCCCGCGCTTGGGAGGCGGAGACAGGAGGATCGCGCAGGTTCGAAGCCAGCTGCGCTGGCTTAAGAGACCCTGTTTCTAAATAAAAAGTATAAAATAGGTCTGGGAGTGTAGTTCAGAAGTAGAAGGGCTTCCAAGAACTCCAGTACCACACACACACACAAAAAAAGTGTTCCTTAAATATTTGAGCTTAATCTTTGTGTCCTCTGTGCTAGTCTGTACATTTTCTAAGTCATCTCCACCCCTATGGCTTCTGTTACAAAGGAGCACCATGAGAAGGCCCCCTTTTTCAAAGGTTAAGAATTTCTAGAGGGACACTTGAATGTTAAAGCCCCACGAGGCTCTCCTGAGCACCGTGGCCACAGCTGCCAAGGTACGCCTTCTGCCTAACAATTTCTCTTGAGATTCAGAGCCTCATCTCTCTGGACATCTCATCTCTGTCAGCATTTTTAAAACCCCGTTCTTTAGCTTTCTCCTTCAGCTGCTGAGAGGAGGCTGAAAACCTTGGCCTCTTGCTGCTCTTTCTGGTTGTTTTTCTGTTTTGTTTTTGAAACGGTCTCCATACCCTAAGTAGCTGAGTCTGGCTGTGAACCTGCAGTCCTTTTTTTCTCAGCCTCCCAAGTCCTGACATTACAGGCGTGCGCCACCACACCCAGCTTGTCATTCGCTTTTCTGTGTGCTCTGTCCGTCTGCCCTGGAGCTTCCCCCACACACACTGTTTTCCTTGTCTGGAAAGTCTCCCTTCTTCTAGTTTCTGCTGACCCGTCCATCCGGTGGACACTCTCCGATCACTCATGGGAGGCATTTTCTCCCTGCAGACTAGGTGAGCTCTCCTAACAGAATCATGGGCTTCTCTGGTCACACCCAACGGGGTGACTCGGTTGTCTCTCTTCCCCCTTGGTACAGGGGCTGTTCTTAGCGCCTTGGCCAGTTCCGGATGTCGGGCAGGTCCCTAGCAAATATCTGTTGACCGAGCGAATCACTTACTTGTTGAAGTGTTCCAGGAAAATGAGGCTGGTGGAGGTGCCGATGATGGTGGTCAGGCCGCCGATGGTGGCGGCGTAGGATATGCTGAGAGAGAGACACTTGCAGATCATTTGGTCGTGCTGGGACCTGTACTTCCTGTTCAGTTGCTGGTTCCTGGGGCTGGGCGTCAGGACCAGTGGTTTTTCCTACCAAAGGAAAATCTGTGAGTCTTGTGCAACCCAGCTTGGGCTGTCCGGCCCCCAGAGCCTTGGGCTAGAGCGACATGGTGCAGCAGGAAGGTTGGAAAGATGGCTTTTGGTTTACCAAGCTGGGCATACGTCTGAGCTGCAATTTCTTCTTCTGCTAAGTGGGGGAAATTCTATTTTCTCTGCCACATGGTTGGGAAGGATAAATAAAGTAATGCATGTAAATCTCTTATAACAGAAAGTGACCACTTTCTGGCACTTGATGAATGGTGGGCTATTATGATTCTTGTGTTATTGTGTGTGGTTCTATCTCCCCTTTGCCATTCTTCCTCCTCTTTCTCCTCTTCTTCCTCTTCTCCCTCCTCTTTCTCTTCTTCCTCCTCTTCTCCTCCTCCTCTTCCTCCCCTGCTTTTCCCCTTCCTCTACCCCGCCTCCTTCTTTTTTGGTACCAGCAATTGAACTAAAGAATTTTCTATCTCCAAGCTACACCTCCAGCCCTTTTTGTTTTTTATTTTGAAACAGGGTCTTGCTAGGTTGCTGAAGACCTTGCTGCTAAGTTGCTGAGTAGCTAGCCTCAAACCTGCAACCCTCCTGGCTCAGCCTCCCAAGTCCTGAGATTACAGGTGTGTGCCACCATGGGCGGCTTTACTCTTCTCCCCCTTGCTGATGGACCTTTCCTCTCTACTTCTTCCGTTCCCCTTGTATATAAATCTCAGCCTTGCTGGGTCATCTCAGCTCTGCTTGGTCCAGGTGACGGCTCTTCAGGGTCACAGAGGCTGCAAATCTCTGGTCTCAAGAGGCAAGTACCTTTCCAGGCCTGGTCACCCTCAATGATTCTTTTTTTTTGGGGGGGGGGTGGTCCTGAGCATTAAACCCAGTGGAATTCTACCTCTGAGCTACACTCTAAGCCTTTAAAAAATTTTTTTGGCTTTGAAATATGTTGCTAAGGCTGTCCTTGAACCTGTGACCCTCCTGTCTCAGCCTCCCAAGCACTGGGATTATAGGTGTACTCTACTATACCCAGATTCACTGATTCTTCATAAGACTCAGAGAAGCTTGGCACATATTTCACAGGTCAGGTCATAAGAAAACCAACAGGGAAGAGGCCACCTTTCCGTGTTCCTCACAGTTCTTGGTCATCACCCCATCTTCTCAGCAGGCCAAAGTCAAGATAGAACCCCCCCACACCTCTGAAAGACTTGCTGGCTAAGAGATCTGCTTAGAATCCCTGGTCCAGGGATTCCCCAGGGTCCTTTCTTCTTTAGGTTTACATATTCCAACTCCAACATATAAAACAACAGAGTAGATTTAATTGGCATAGATTTGTTTTGTAACTGGAAGTATACTGGGGGTTAGCTGTATGTGGCCAGGGAGACTTGAACTTGAATCCTGATTCAAGTGTGCCCTCCCAAGCTCTTTGGTCATGGGCCATGATTTCATCTCTTTGCCTCCTTTGCAAAAATGAAGTTCAGAACCACTACTTCAGTGAGCCAAGACCGGGGAGAAAATGTCCTGAGCAGTGCTTGGCACATAATAAGCACTTCGTAAACGGTAGCAGTTATTTGTGACGATGCTGGCTATTAAACAGCCATGTCTGCTTTGATGAACACAAAATTTTGAAGTCAAGGGTTGTGAGTGACGGTCACCATTTCCCATCGGGCTTAACATTCATTGGTTTCCACGTTTTGTTTCAGTACTGGAAAGTCATTTGTGCAGAGAGGCAATTGCTTTACAATCTCAGGATACTCCAATCGCACACTCCAGCATCCCTAAAGGACCTGGGAGGGATGGTTCGAGCACCTCTGATGGAGGCCGACTCCCAGTATCTGCAGTTGGAGAGACGGGGGGCCCTGGTGCTGGAACAGCTTGCTGAAACCAGGCAAGCTACATGCTTTATCATCATGGCACACGCAGGCCAGACACAGCGTGGGTAGAAAGCGCCTGGTGACAGCTCGCTAGCCTGGTGCCCTCACAATGTCAACACGAGTGCCCTTGAGAAGCACCAGGCATTGCATGCAGGAGACGGGCCAGAAGGTGGGCTTCCATTACCTGGGATGGGGGCTTCTTGTCTTGACTTATGGTTTTGATGGGGCTGGTGATTGTGGGCACACCATTCAGGTTCTGTTGGAACAAAGAACATCATGCTATTACGAAGAGGGTGTGGCGAGCCATCTGTCTGGAGCAGTACCACCTAACCATCCCGGGCTCCCGCGCCTCTGCACCATGGGAATCAGAGACTGGAAGCCAGAGGAGGACGTGTCAGAGAGTGCCGTGCCCAGGCCCACCTCCAACCTCACAGCGTCCGTCCAGCCAGTGGCAGGCCCCATCTGAAGAGGCTTGGGACCCTTGGCAAATGTGGCTTTGTCCTCCTACAAGAGCCCGGCTTCCTGGGACTTTATTAGCTATGAAGAACTCTTTGTTGTTGTTATTATCAACATCATCATCATCATTATTACTGTGATTATCTTCTTTTTCTTCTTATCATTATTATTAGTATTTTAGTACTGTGGATTGAATCCAGGGGCATTCTACCTTTGAGCCACACCCCAGCACCATTTTATTGTTTTATTTTGAAACAAGGTCTTGTTAAATTGCTGAGAGTTGCCGGGCGTGGTGGCGCACGCTTGTAATCCCAGCATTTGGGAGGCTGAGACCGGAGGATCGTGGTTCGCGGCCAGCCTCAGCTACTTAGTGAGGCCCTTCACAACTTAGTGAGGCCCTGTTTCAAAATAAAGGATAAAAATTCAGGCTGGGGGTGTATCTCAGAGGCAGAATGCCCCTGGGTTCAATCCCCAGCACCACAAAAGAAAAAAGAAAAAAGATAAAGAAATCTAAAATTCTACTACAACATAGTCCATAGTTTTTTTTTTTTTTTTGGCTTTTTACACTTCCTATGAAGAGATAAAATTGGCTTTGGGGGTGGGAGTGAATTTGAGTAGCAGTGTACAGGCAAGCTTTGCTCTACCCCCCAAACGCGTCCCTTCTAGAAATAAGATCCTGTAAAAGGGAGAGGGATCCTAAGGTCGAATTTGTGGCTCTTGAAGTCTGGATGGCCGAGTGTTTGTTTTCCATGAAAAAAGACTAAGTTATATTTTATGTGGCTAAATGCAGAATTCAGGGCTGGGGTTCAGAACTACCCAGGCTTTCTCTGGGAGCCTGAATGGTCCTTCTTCTGTTCAACCTGTGTGAGCACCTCTCCTCCCTTACGTCCACGGAGGCTCCTGGGATACAGGATAAGCCACCAGCCATCTTGGTCCCTGGGTCATCTCGAAGAACTGTCAAGTGATCTCAGAGCACAGCAACAAAACAAAATGAAACAACAACAAACAAAAACGCAAGTCCTTACCTTGCTCTGCATCAGAGAAGCGAGGTCTGCAGGTGATGTACTAGGACAAAGAAGATGAAAACCACGGTGGATCAGATTTCAGGAGATGAGAGGTGTCCTCCCATCTTGAGCATTTGGTGGAAGGGACTGAAACCACGGACTCCGGTTATCCAGCCTACCGAGAAGACTAATCTCACCCGAGTCTTCTTTGCTCTGAGATGCTGGAAGGATTCCTGGAGCCAGGGGCTTGCTTCCTCCAGAGGTATGGATAAAGCATGATTCTTTTACAAGAATCATGAAGCAAAACTAATACTACCAGTAATATTGAACCCAGACTGCTGAGGTGCCAAACACTTCAATGTAGATTTTAGCTGAGCATCCTGGTGCCCACCTACCATCCCAGTACATGGGAGGCCAAGAGAGGAGGATTGCAGGTTCGAGACCTGCCTCAGCAACTTGGTGACACCCTCAGCAAACTAGTGAGACCCTATTTCAAAACAAAACTAAAAAGAGCTGGGGATGTAGCTCAGATATAAAATGACCCTGGATCCAATCCTCAGTACAACACACACACACACAGACACACACAGACACACACACACACACACACACACACACACACACAGTCTTTATTCCTTAGCACATTGTTAATCCTCATGATGGATGATGGATTCATGGTACAAATATCACTACTTCCATTCACACTATTCTTTAGCACCACTCCTTAGTGTGCTGGTGGTGGGCGAGCAGGAGCCCCTCCCCGTGTCAGGGGGGCCTGTCCCCAGACCACGTCCTCACTGGCTGACACGGGCAAGGCCACTGTCTAGAAGGAGAAACTAGTGACATGCTTATCTGAGGCGATGGGAGCAGGGAGGGCCTGGGTAGACCTTTGGAAGGACCAGAGAGAATGAGAAGATGAGAAGAACTTCTGATCGACAAGTTCACCTTGGGGTGGGGGGCAGTTAACTGCACGTGCTGGGCCCCTCCATGTCTGCGGGTCCCCCAACCTTTGCCTGCACCCACTGTGAAGGTGGGTGAGAGTTAGATACACACATGCAGGACACCCAGGCTCCCCGGGGAAGGACAGAAGGTGACGGAGGTTTGGAGAGAAGTGTTCTTTGGAGAGTGTCATTTCGTTTCTCTCCCTTCTCCCCACCTTGGCTGCAGAGGGTGGCACGTACTTCTCTGGAATGGTGGGCAAGGACCTCATCAGACTGCAGGGCAGGCTCCGGCCACGAGCACCAAGCAGTCCTGGCTGCCGCCAGCACAGAGCTGGGCGAGGTCTAGGGGCAACTTGAGTTTTGTTTTGGAGTTTGGGGACACATTTTCATGTGGAAAGATCCAATGCTGGCAGCCAGTGCCGGGGTGCCGGGGTCCAGCGTGGAGAGAAATGACCAGCGGTAGGAGAGCCAGCCCCAGCTCTCAGTGCTCAGCAGGGCGCTGCTGCTGCTGAACTCCTCAGGGTGGGGTTCAGGGGAGGAAGCTAGGCTCAAACCATCAGGAAAAGGGACTGTCCAAGAGCAGAGGTGGCCCGGAACCCAGGGGCTGTGAGGGGGGAGTGGACCGCCAGAACCCAGCCCAGGGAAGGGTAGAGTGGCTGTCCAAGAGCACGGCCAGCTGACAGGTCCACCTGGGCTGTGCACAGAGAGGAGAAGGAGAAGGAGGAGGAGGAGGAGGAAGAGGACAGGGAGGAGAAGAAGAGGAGGAGGAGGAGGGAGGAGGAGGAGGGAGGAGGAGGAGGGGGGAGGAGGAGGAGGAGGAGGAGGAGGAGGGGGAGGAGGAGGAGGGGGAGGAAAAGGTCAACTCCTTCCCCTTGCCCACTTCTTTTTTTCCATAGGCTTGGGCTGAGAGGGGTCAAGTGTGGGCACCAGAGGAGGAGGGAGAAGCTTTGGAAGAGAGATGGAAATTTTTTATAAGAATCTAGACTGGATGCTGAATATTTGAAAGTGAGATCATTGTATCTGAAGGGAACCAGAAGAGCTGTGAGATTTACCTGCGATGTCACCCGGAGTGGGGAAGGCCAGGCCAACAGGCCGTGGCGAGAGAAAGATAAGCGTTTCCTGATGGCGCCTGCTGCCCCTGCACCTTGCGCGTGCCGATTTTACTCAGCGTTAGTTTTTACAGAAAGGGCAAATCACAAAGCCCGGCTCCTTTACTCACTGAACTTTAATTGTGTACAATTCATCACTGAATACCTCGAAGACTATATTTTTATATAGAATCTCCAAAGAAAATAAGCTGTTTATGAATCCACTCCTGTGAATGTCAGAGACTCTATTTCTCCTTTCCCAACTTCTCCTTTCTACCACTACATGGCTCTGTCACCAGCTGTTCCTAACCCCTGGTCTGTCCCCTGACCTCCAGTCTGTCCCCTGACCCCCGGTCTGTCCCCTGACCCCCGGTCTGTCCCCTGACCCCCGTCTGTCCCCTGACCCCCAGTCTGTCCCTTGACCCCCAGTCTGTCCCCTGACCTCCAGTCTGTCCCTTGACCCCCAGTCTATTCCATAAGATCCAATCTGTCCCCTGACCCCCAACCTCTCACCTACTTTTTCTCTACCATATCAAATAAGATCAAATCTAGTAGCATTACATATAATATCTATAAAATACATTGCAATTCTCCAAGAATTTACAGCAACATCTATTTTGTGAGTGTTTTTTTTTTTTGCATTAATAGATTATTCTCCTACTAGGGACATCAATTTAGAAGAGATTGAACATAGCATTTGTATCAACAAATTCAGCGTTGGTCTTTTATCTCTTCCTCCTCTCCTGGGGTGAAGGGAACCACCCTAAAGATCTTGAAGCGGCTCTTAGGGATGGAGCCAAGATGGTGCACATGGTCCACACATCTAAAAGCGCTATCTACGGTCACTCTCTCCTGGCCTCTCCGGTGGGCCTGCGGGGCTCTGTCTGGGAGGAAGACAGTCATACTCACTCTTCATTGACAAAGATGAGCTCCAGAGAAGGTTGGCTGTTGTTTACGTCAAGACCTATGGTGGCAAAGAAATGCAGGAGGTGAGATGTGGGCCGGGAGCTGACTCCAGCGGGCAGGGTTGGAGTTCAGGCGCTCAGGGGCTGGGCGGGGTGTGGGGTGTGGGGGGGTGTGGGGTGTGGGGGGGTGGAGCATGCCGATTCGCCCGCTCCCTGCTCTGAAAGGCTGGTGGGCTTTGTAGTTACTGCTGTGCATCCTGGGAGCGGTGGGGGATGCCCATAAGTGAAGAGGACCCTGGCAGCAGAGCCAGGGAGGAGGCTGGGGCAGCATCGGGAAGGGGAAGGCCAGCAAACTGTACCAATGGGATCGGCCTCTTCAGTGCTAGAGCTGGCAGCCACGAGCTGCTCCTCCTCCACGCTGACCAGCTGCTGTAGCACGGCCTCCACGATGGGCATCACCATGGCAGTGGTGGAGGTGTTGGACAGCCACATGGACAGCAGCGTGGTGCAGCACATGAAACACAGCAGCAGCCTGCGAGGCAGGGATGGCCGGGGTGGAGTGTGGCCCGCCCCCGCCCCGGGCCGGTGCTCTGGGGGCTCCTACCAACCCGGTGGGGCCAGTCTAGACAACCGTAGCTGGCATCTCTCCACTTGTACGCCCATACTTGGCACTGCATGCACATTGTTTTCAACATATGTCACACGTGTGGATCACACTTCGTGAGCTAGTGGCTTTCGCCAGGAAAAAGCCCTGGCTTAAGCAAAGAGTAGCTTTGGCGGACGGGCCACAGGGCGATGGGCCTTGTCTCCCTGTGGGAGCTTGGTGCTGTGTGTTTCTTGTGCATAGGAGATTCTGTCTGGCCTTGCAGGTGGCAATTCTATGAGGACCATGATATCCCCCGCTTTGTAAGGAGTCACCAGAGTTACTAGTGAACAGAGATTCCTGTTTGGAGCTCACGGTTCTTTTTTTTTCCTTTTTCTTTTCTTGCAGTACAGGGGAATAAAACTAGGGGTGCTCTACCACTGAGATACATCCTGGCCTCCTTTTTATTTCAGTACCAGGAATTGAAACCAGGGACGCTTGACCACGGAGCTATGTCTGTAGCCCTTTTTATATTTGTTTTGAAACAGGGCCTTGCTAAGTTGCTTAGGCTGGCCTTGAACTTTTGATCCTCCTGCTGAACTGGAATTGCAGACGGAGCAATTCACTGCTCAAGCCACTGTCAATATGCTGAAAGGATAACCCCAAAGTCGCAGCAGCGCCCCATACCACTGCGCACGGGACTGTTCCAGCTGGTACCTAAGAGTCAACACTCGGAGGGAGAACACTAACAGAGATAAACTTCAAATGATTCCTCTTTGACTTTGAAAACATTGCACAACACGTGGCTGTACAGATGCAGTTCTCATTTCCACAAATGAGCCAACATGAAGATTACCCATGTTTATTATTTTGGTGGAATCTTTGACTTTGCACAATCTGGGGACAGTACGTTTGTCATGTGGGTTGTAGCTGCGCAGGGCCCAGGCCTGGTGGTGTTTTGCTTAGGCTGACGGCAGCGTGAGCTTGCTGGGCCGGCACAAGCGCCGGTTACCGGGTGGAAAGAGACCGTGTGGGGGGAGACATTTGCTGGGTGATGAGTTAGGTAGAGAATAGTGGAAATGCAGGTGGGTAAAAACTCTTGAAGATAGTGCCCAGGGGTCTTCAAAAGCCAGAGTCCCACCATGATGTGAGAAAATACTGTGATGTGCCTAGGAGATTGAATGCGGGTACCAGATGATGGCTGGGTGAGGCAGGAGTGGACTAGGCTGCAGTTGGCAGCCCCACTTGAGCATCTAGGACATGGGAACACACTGTGTGTGTGTGTGTGTGTGTGTGTGTTTGGTACTAGGGATTGAACCCAGGAGGGGTTCTACTTCTGAGCGACACCCCCAACCCTGTTTTATTTTTTTATTTTTAAACAATGCCAAGGCTGGCCTGGAACCTGTGACCCGCCTGTCTCAACCTCCCAAGTTCTGGGATTCCAGGCGTGCACCACCACACCCAGCTTGGAGAACTTACTTTAAGGCATAATCTCTATGCATCTTCATGGCTGATGTTGGAGACTAATATGGCTTGTTAATACTCTGGCTCCCAGAGGAGTCAGGGCAGCTTACATAAAATGTAGCAAGAAGGCTGTGAAGTAGGAGGAGGTAAGAGGGACTTCCAAATGGAAGATGAACATGGAACTGTTGGCTGTGACATTCCCGGAGGGTGGGAACCTCTCCTACATGGCCTTGTAGATAACAGAGTGGAGACTCCGCCAGGGCATGATCAAATGCAACATACAGAGATGACCCTCAGGTGGGTGGGCCAGAGACACCTCCACATCTCCTTCAGGGATAACAGAGAAGGCGTCCTGTCCTCCCCCAGCCTGTCCCCGATACATGGGGTCACCTACTGAGTCCCTTGTATATTATCACCTGCCACCCTGCCGGTCTAGGTGCCAGCTGAGTTCTTTAGATTCTGACGATGGTACCCAATCTATGTTCCCTGGTTGCAGGACCTCTCTGTTGATATGTTAGCGTTATCCCATCCTCATGAGCAGGAAAACGGGCTACCCGGATGTCCCGTGGTGGTCCAGGACCCTGGCGAGTCCCGGTGGCACCTGGTAAGTTCTGCAGCTGGTGCCTCTAGTGCTACTCACATGCCTGGCTTGGCGCCGGCCATCAGGACCATGCGGAGGGCGATGCGCTTGTGTAAGTTCCACTTCTCCACCGCGGCCGCCACGCAGATGACGCCCACCAGCAGCAGCGTGGTGTTCTTGAAGTACTCGGCGGCCACCTGCAGGGAGACCGGCCAGTCAGCCACCCTCCTCTACTCGCGGGCCCACGGGGCTGGGAGGATGGCGCGCCCAGTCCAACTCCAGCTTAGATGTGGGGCGGACAAAGACGGAGCAGGAGGAGAGGATTACCGTAGCTGCTGCTTATTCTTTCTCTCTCTCTCTCTCTCTCTCTCTCTCTCTCTCTCTCTCTCTCTCTCTCCCTCCCTCCCTCCCTCCCTCCCTCCCTCCCTCCCTCTCTCTCTCTCTCTCTCTCTCTCTCTCTCTCTCTCTCTCCCCCTCTCCCTCTCCCTCTCCCTCTCCCTCTCCCTCTCCCTCCCTTTCCCTCTCCCTTTCTCTCTCTCATTCTTTTGTGGTGCTGGGGATGGAGCCCAGGACCTTGTACTTGCTGGACAAGCCTTCTACCATGGAGCTACCCCCACCCCTGCCAAAATAGCTAATTATTTTAGAATAATATGTATTGAACACCTACCTTGGGCAGGCACTGTATGAAGCACTTTACAAAGATGATTTTGTTTAATCCAGCCAATAACTCCACAGGGTAGGTATTTTTATTGATTTTTGTGGTGCTGGGGATGGAACCCAGGGCCTCACACAGACTAGTCGAGCGCTCGACCGTTGAGCTACATCGCCAGCCCTCTTCTGCACTTTTTTTTTTAAACACATAAAACAACTGTATTTAAACTTGATGACTCTGATTATATATATTTTATTTTATTTGGAAACAGGGTTTCTTACGCCAGCGCGGCTGGCTTCGAACCTGTGCGATCCTCCTGTCTCCGCCTCCCAAGCGTGGGGATTACAAGCGTGTGCCACCACGCCCAGCATGACTCTGATTTTAAAGAATAAACACATATGCATAATTTCATATTGATCTTTAAAAATTATTCAAATAGCCAGGTGTGGTGGTGCATGCCTGTAATACTAGTTCATGGGAGGCTGAGGCAGGAGGATCAGAGGACCAAGGGCAACCTCAATAACTTAGCGAGACTCCATTTCAAAATAAAAATTAAAATTGGGCTAGGAGTATAGTTTGGAGATAGAATGCCCCTACCAATATCACCCCCCCCACCCTGCCAAATGTAAAATAACCCTAGGTTTGTATCAAAATCCCACTTTCACTGTTTTTTTCTGAAAATTATTTTCATATTTATTAGAAAATGAATACATATTTAGTATGAAAAACTTTAAAATATAGAAAACTTAAAGACAAAATTGTCCTTAATCTTACTTTTGTTAATATGTTGGCACATCCCTTCAATTTTTTCTCCCCATGTCTATGAATATATTTAAGTGGATTTTTATAGTATATAGAAGCTTTGTATATTGCTTTTTCTCCATTTGACATCATATCCGCATCATTTTCTGATGAGACTTAAATTGGGACAATTCACTTTATTTTTTTAATTTTATTTATATTTATTTATTTATTTATTTATTTATTTATTTATTTTGGTGGTACTAGGGGTGGAATCCAGAGGCTTTCTACCTCCAGGCTATACTCCCAGACCTTTTTTTCATATATTTTATTTGGAAACCGGGTCTCACTAAGTTGCTGAGAGCCTCACTAACTAGCCGAGGCTGGCTTCGAACCCGTGTGTTCATCCTGTCTCAGCCTCCCAAGTGCGGGGATTACAAGCGTATGCCACCACGCCCGGCTCGGGACAATTCACTTTAATGGCAGCATAATAGAATTTATTTAGATTCTATTGCTTTTAAGTTCATTTTTCTTTTGTTGAATATTTAGGTTGGTTCTCTTTTTAAATTTTTTTCTTTTAAGCTGGGTGTAGTGGTGCATGCTTGTAATCTCAGTACTTGGGAGGCTGAGATAGGAGGATTACAGGTTCAAGGCCAGCTTCAGCTACTTAGTGAGGCCCTCCACAATTTAGGGAAACCCTGTTTCAAAATAAAGAATAAAAAAACAGGACTGAGAGTAGCTTGGAGGTAGAAGTCTCTTGAGTTTAATCCCCAGTACTGCAAAAAAAAAAAAAAAAAAAATTTATGTGCTTCTCTAAACGGAGCAAAGAATATTCTTTCTACTTTAATGGTAACTTTATAAATGTGGTTATTTCTTTAGGATAAAGTTCTCTGTGTGTGTGCGTGTCTCTCTCTCTCTTTTTCAGCATTGAGGTTTGAACCCAGGTGGCATTTGCTCTGAGCTATACCCCAGCCCATTTTCGTTTTCTGATTTGACGTAGCATCTTGTGGAGGGCCTCCCTACGTTCCTGAGGCTCACTGCGATCCTCCTCTCTCAGCCTCTCAAGTACTGGCATCACAAGGCATGGACCATCACGCCCATCTATCTCTGGTTCTTTTTGTTTCTTAATTTTTGTTTTAAAACAGGGTCTTGCTAGGTTACTGGTGGCCTCGCTAAGTTTCTGAGGCTGGCCGTGAACTTGTGATCCTTCCTTCTCAGCCTCCCAAATATCTGGATTACAAGGCACGTGTCACCACGCCCAGGGAAAATGTCTCTTAAAAAGGGAGAAAATGAGAACACTTTAAACTGCAGGAGAAATGAAATTGAAAAGAAAAGGAAATTTAAATATAGTTAAACATGGTGTTTCCTTGAAGTAAATGGCATTTACATAATCATACTGATAAGTCAAGTCTCCCGTCCCCCACGTGATCTCGCAGCGGGAACAGGAGACAGAACCCTGGAAGCCAGAAGCGGAGATATCGCGTGACTACAGGCGCAGCGAGACTACAGAAGTCGGGAGAGAGAATCGGCATGCCTATAAAACATTGGTGCCTCAGATCCACCACGTGACTCAGCTGGCCAATCAGGACTCTGCACAACTCTCCAGCCGCGTGGCCCGTCATTCCCTTCCCCCATGGCTGGCTGACTCCCCAGAGGGTGCTGGGTTGGGTCCGAATAAAGCAGCGGTCTCTGATAACCTGGTTGGTGTTTTCACCTCCCTCCTGAACTCCCTATTCTCAACCTTTCGCACGCTAGTGTTACATTTTGATCTTGAAGTAACAAAAGCTGATATAAGTGTATTTTGAGGATGGAGGGCGGCAGTGGTGGATGTCAGAACACAAAATCTTCACTTGCTACACTAGGAAGTCAGCTGAAAATGTCCAAAAGTGATGCCTCGAGAAAAGAACTAATAGAAGAAAATCACAGAGGGAAATGGAGGTTCATGGCAGAGGCAGGAAACACAGTTAAAAGTTACCAGTGAGCTGGGTGTGGGGGTGCACACTGGTAATCCCGGTACTTGGGAGGCTGAGACAAGAATATCAAAGGTTTGTGCCAACCTCAGCTACTTAGTGAGTCCCTCAGCGACTTTGTGAGACCCTGTTTGAATATAAAGACTGAAAAAGTAGGACTGGGGATATAGCTCAGAGGTAAAAATGTCCTTGGGTTAAGAAAAATAGTTATCAGTATGAGCTTGGCTTGGTGTCTCTGGGTTAAAAAAAAGTTAGCAGTGTAAGCCTGGTGTGTCATCTCAGTACTTCGGAGGAGGCTGAGACAGGAGGATTGCAGGCTCAAGGCCAGTCCTAGCAATTTAATGAGACCCTCAGCAAGTTAGTGAGACCCTATTTCAAAATAAAAAATAAAGAGGGCTGCGGATGTAGCTGGGAGGTAGAATGCCCCTGGGTTCAATCCCCAGCACTGTATACATATGCAAAGTTACCAGTGTGGGCATGGGTTGGGGTGGGGTGGGAGAGGGTGACAGGGAGGAGAATTTGGGATTTTCTCTCTAAGCTTTTCATTATTACCCAATTTAAAAACTTTCTGCATGTAACACTTTGATGATATCGACCTGGTAACAAAGGCGGCCCCTCCCTCTCTCTCTTGCTCCATGGAAATGTCATTTTGTGTGTTTGATGAGGTTGGTGCTGGGGAACATCTGCCCTCTTGGTGACCATTTCCTGGGAGCAGAGCCCTCTGCTTCCGGCTTACCTCGTTCTTGTCCCCAAGCTTATCCTCAGCTGACAACTGTCCTTCCTGCTCCGGGAGGGCAGAGAAGGCCCCAGTTCCCAAAGACTTGTACCTCTGGGTGGAGGCCTCTCTGGGAGGGCAGTGGCCTGGGGAAGATGGTGCCCCCTGGTGGGGTGCGTGAGCCCTGCAGAGATGCCGGGGCTACAGCTGAACTCAGGGCCTGGAGGCCCTCTCGAGGCCTGGGACGCACAAGGGCACCGTGTGGCAGCAACAAGGCTTTGTTCTCCTCTGTGTACCAGGGAGGGCACACAGAAGCTCTTCAGGGAACCTCCGCCAGTCGTGACACGTGCTCCTGTGAGTCAGTAGACTTGGGTTACTTTCTCTGGGGCTGATGCCAAAAATCAACTTTCTGCCTCTTTGGCGCGTGGCATTCCAGGACACTGAGGCTCAGGGCCTCAGCGGCAGATAAGGCTGGGAGGGAAGGGAAGAGAAGGGAGCCCACGGGGCAGGCAAGCGCCTCCGGTCGGCCGGGCGGTTTGCCACCATGGCGGTCTCCTAGGAGTTCCACCAGAGTCCGGTGGTACTGTGGTGCTGTGGGTGTCTCCCTTTATGAAAATGCGGAAGCTCAGAGAGGTTAAGGAACACGTTCAAGGTCACAGTGTAAGGACAGAAGCAGGATGTTAGTCTAGGTCTGTCAAGAGTCCAAAGTCCACTAGACAATATGCCACACCAGTGGGCCAACTGGAAGCGTTGGGACCAGAATTTTCTTAACACATCTTTCTTTTTTCTTCCTTCCTCCCTCCCTCCCTTCCTTCCTTCCTTCCTTCCTTCCTTCCTTCACTCCCTGCTTGCTTTCTTTTTCTTCTCTTTCTTCTTTCTTTCTTTTTTTCTTTTCTTTTCTTTTCTTTCCTCTTTCTTTCTTCCTTACCCAGGGGCATTCTACCTAGCTACATCCCAGCCCCAGCCCCTGTTTTAAGAAAAAATTTGTTGTTGAATTGGGCATTGAACCTAGGGGTGCTCTACCTCTGAGCTATATGCTCAGACCTATTTTGTTTTTATTTTGGAACAGGGTCTCATTATGTTGCTGAGGGCCTCACTAGATCGCAGAAGCTGGCCATGAGCCTATGATCTTTTCTGTCTCAGCCTCTCAAGTTCTGGGATTCAGAGGGTGCGCCATCATGCCCAGTCTCTTGGCACATATTTCTTATTATCATTCACAGTCCTGAGGCTGGCCCTTAGGGCCGAGGCCCGGGCCCGCGTAAGGCCCAGCTCCAGTGAACTACTGGCTCTGTACTGTTTTTCCTCTGGCCTTTTCACATGCCCTGCTGGCCCTCTTGTAGGTATTGGCGTGTGCTTGGGAGACTCAGCCTGGGACTCAGGGTGCAGTTTGTAATTATAGAGTTGAGTGGGAAGAGCAAGAATTCCAGAACCAGCCAAGTCTCAGCAGTGTAACCTAGCCATGCTATTTAACCTCTCTGGGCTTTATTTTTCTCAATTAAAAAAAAAAAAATGAGCCAGGCGTGGTGGCGCACACTTGTAGTCCCAGCATTTGGGAGGCTGAGACCAGAGGATCGCGGTTTGCGGACAGCCTCAGCTACTTAGTGAGGGCCTCTGCAACTCAGTGAGACCTGGTTTTAAAATAAAGAATTAAAGAAAATAGGGCAGGGGGTGTAGCTCAGAGGTCAAATGCCCCTGGGTTCCATCCTCAGACCCGAAAAAAAAAAAAAAAAAAAAACAATGGCCAGTGTGGTGGTGCATGCTTGTAATCCCAGACTTGGGAGGCTGAGACAGGAGGATTGCAGGTTCATAGCCAGCCTCAGCTACTTAGCAAGTCCCTCTGCAACATAGTGAGACCCTGTTTCAAAATAAAGACTAAAAAAGTAGGGCTAGAGGTGTAGCTGGGAGGTAGAATGCCTCTGGGTTCCAGCCCCAGTACTGCAAAAAGAAAAGAAAAAAGGTGATGTGAGTCCCTACCTTGTAAGGTTGTTGTAAAGATTAAATGACCCATGTAAACCCAGCTAGCATGGCCGTGCTGACAGCCAGGATGGCGCGTGGCTCTTCTGTTACTAAGTGCTACGCACAAAGGCTGACCGGGTCTACCTGGCCTGGCCATTGGCACGCAGAGCAGGCTCACAGAGAGGAAGGCCACGGGGAGGCCTTTCATGTTCACAGATTAAAATCCTGCTCAGTGGCGTTGTTCATTAGTTTTCCAGCCCATTGATTTTTCTTTCACAATAAAACTCTGCTTATTCTGAAGCCTCCAGGGAACACCAGAATCCCGGGATTCGGGAGGATTTTCTCAGTCGTTTTCTAAAATGGCCTGCCTACTCTCTGCCTTTATTAACAGAGCCCACACATTCTCCCAGCCTCTTGCCAGATGTGTGCCAGCCCTCCCTCTCAGACTACACCCTCAGTCCGGCAGCTCCGACATTGCCCCGCCTGACTGGGCTACCTGTCCACAGCTGGCCATCTTGAGCATCTCGGCTGCCTTTGCTGGTTATGTGTGTGTGTGTGTGTGTGTGTGTGTGTGACTGGGTATTTAACTCAGGGGCATTCTGCCTCTGAGCTACAGTCCCAATCCTATCATTTTTTATTTTGAAACAGGGTCTCACTAAATTGTGGAGGGCTTCACTAATTTGCCGAGGCTGGCCTCAAACCTGTGATCCTCCTGTTTTGACTCCAGCTACTAGGATTACAGGCCTGCACTGCATGCCAGGCTTCTGTCTTATTCTTATAGCTTCCTGTTGTCAGGACACCTGCTGGCAGCAGTTCTTTCCCTACTTTCTAAAATCCTGCAATTACCATTCTGTGATCTGAGAGATTAGACAACTCTAACCAGAGTTATTTGTAAAGGAAAGTGGATTTTACATGGATCCTCCTTGGAGTAAAGTGTGTGGATTTGGTGACATTCCTGTTGGCATTTGTGTGTGTGTGTGTGTGTGTGTGGTACTAGGGATGGAACCCAGGGGCATTCTACCTCCAAGCTACATCGCCAGCCCTATTTTGTTTTTATTCTTTATTTTTGAAACAGGGTCTCACTGAGTTGCAGAGGGCCTCACTAAGTAGCCGAGGCTGTCCGCGAACCTCGATCCTCCTGTCTCAGCCTCCCAGATGCTGGGATTACAACCGTGCGCCACCACGCCTGGCTCCTGTTGGCATTTTGATGATTTCTTTTGCCTTTCTGCTGGGTGGTTTTTCTCAGTTGGTCAACTCACTGGATATAGAGAGGACAGATATACTTGGACTTGGACTGCATTTTGGAGGCGGTGGGCTCACGGAGGTCTCCTTGGAAAGGCCTAGTGCGTGGGGACGACGGCGCCCCCTTGGGTAGGTTGTACACGCTAACGAGCCTCTGCATCCCGACACTCCAGCCTCGTAATTGCAAGAGCACTGCAGCACAGCTCATTTAATCCACTGTGACATGGGCCTCGAGTAAGATAACGCGAGTGGGTTCTTAGAGCAGCCATTGGTGCGTGGGAAACACTCAACCAGTGTTATTTTCAAAGAGGTAGAGAAAAATCAAAGTGGCAGGCTGGGACTGAGGGTGTGGAATCAGCTCTGCCAGCCGGGGCAGATGAAGGGCATTAGAGACGGAGGTCGCATCAGAAACAAACTAACAACAACCAGGCCGACCTTAAAGAGAAAGGCTCCTCCAACTCTTCTCACAGTGAAGAGTGACAGCTTCCAAGGAGCGGTCTGACTCTTCCCAGGAGCTCCGGGTATTCAGAGGTGACAAGGGAGAATGCCGGCAGCTGTGGTCTATGAAGTAACTAGGTCTTTGTTAGGGAATTGCAGGCGACATCAGTTAGCAATGAATTTGAAAGAGCGCTACTTTCTTTAGACACAGGATTCCTTATTGCTGTCTATATACAACAGTCTCCCTTCTTCTGCAGATTTCATTTTCAGTGGTTTCAGTTACCTAAGGCTAACTGTGATCAGAAAAGATGAAATGGAAAATTCCAGAAATAAACCATCCTTAAGTTTTAAACCACATGCTCTTCTCAGTAGCGTGGTGAGATTTCACACTGCTGGGTACATGAAGCACCTCTTTGCCCAGCATATCCACTTGGTATACACTACCCACCCGGCAGTCATTTAGCAAAGGTCTCGGCTATCAGATCCACTGTCATGGTACAGCACTGCTGTGTTCAAGTAACCCTTCTTTTACTTAATAATGGCTTCTGGGCATATAGAAAGAAAAGGAAAAACCCGATATGTATAGGACTGGGTGCTATCTGTGATTTCAGGCATCCACAGAGAGCAGGATCTTGGAACATCTCCCCCATAAATAAGAGGATTATTTATATTATGATTTTATTTATTTATTTTTGGTACTGGATATTGAACACAGGGACATTCTATCTCTGAGCTACAACCCCAACTCTATTTTATTTTGAAACACAGTCTCACCAAGCTACTGCATGCTAATCTTGATCTTGCAATCCTCCGTCTCAGCCTTCCAAGTACTGGGAGATTACAGGTGTGCGCCACCATGCCTGGAGTAAAATTTTTATTTTTTTAACAAAAGTCTAGCTGGATGTGGTGGCACATACCTGCAATCTCAGTGCTTAGGAGGCTGGGGCAAGAGGATCACAAGTTCAAGACCAGCCTCAGCAACTTAGTGAGACACTGCTTCCAAATAAAACATAATAAAAGGGCTGGGGGTGTAGCTTGGAAGTGGAGCACCCCTGGGTTCAATCCCCAGTACCAAAAAAAAAAAATATTTAAAATAGGAGTTGGAGTTTGTGGCTCTATTCCTAGAAGTTGAGAATGGAAATCTGGATGTTAACCTCAGCTCTATTTTTCTCACTAAGAACATGTGATTCATCTTCCCCGGGGCCATCTGCATGGAGGATAGATGGAGACAGAGCCATTCTTCACAGTTCGGCACCTTCATACTCAGAATACCCTGAGATCCTCACCTATCCCCACGAGGCAGGATTACTGTTACTCTCCTGTTCAGGTGTGTAAATAGCCGTGAGGAGCGGCTGCACAACCCGCTCCAGACTAGTGGGCGACAGTGCTGGGTGGCGCTCAGCTCCACCCCTGGCCCCTGACCTTCTCTGTCCTGGCCCACAGGGCTAAGCTCGGAGCCAGGGAGCAGCAGGATGTGTGTATGTGACAAGGGCATTTGGTGGCACTGGGTGGCCCTGGGGAGATGCCGTGAGTTATGAATAGACCTTTTCAAAGGGTGGGAGGGTCACCAAGTGCAGGAGACTGCTGCAAGTGAGGGTGTGTATGTGTGTGTGTGGGGGAGGAGTAGAGTAATTGCATATGCAATCACTACCAGAAGTAGTTCCTGACCTGGGCTTCCAGGAGCGCTGTTCCCAAATCCCTGGATTCAAAGGATGATTCTTATCCCACTCTCTGAGCCCTTCGGTGCCCACCTGTATACCCTTCTCCTACCATCAGTAAATCTTAGCAAACTACACTGACACGGGTATTGGGCCCAGGCTATCAACATGGGGCACAACATAGTAAAGGACTTTTGAAGCAGATAGAATGATGGTAATGAGTCTTGCGCATGGGTGAAGACAGTAGAATGAATAGCACGCTTAAGTGTATTATAATGCACCAGTACAACCAACCAACCAACCAACCGACCGACCCACCAACCAACCAAGTCCAGGACCAAGTTCTGTGCACCAGCAGAGGGAAGCAGGAGCTAGATGCTCACAAAAGGGCCATGGATCCTAAAGTCAAAGGGACAGAGTTCAACCCATCTGCCAGGGCACCAAGGTCATTTCTAACGGTCCTGATGTGGTCATTTGGCTTGACCTTCCAGGGACAGGAATACGAGGACCAACCGTGGCAAACCATTCCAGAGTTTTCCTTCATACGGAGTGGGGGCTCCTGATGGCACTTTGGTCTTTGACCTGCCTTGACCCTTTGAGCCTGGTGTTGAGCCATAGAAGCCAGAATCACATTCCCCTAAGTATTCTCTTCAGGTCTCACAGGACTCAGTTTCCAAATGTTTGACTTGCTGGCCACCCCTCTCTGGATGAGTTTTTGTCCAGAATCTGATGATCTGGACACATCTTCATGAACTTTTTTTTTTTTTTAACGGTACTGAGGATGAAACCCAGGGTCATTCTACCCCTGAAGTACGCCCCCAGTCCTATTTTTTATTCTTTATTTTGAAACAAGGTCTCACCGAGTTGCAAAGGGCCTCACTAAGTAACTGAGGCTGTCCGTGGACTGCGATCCTGGACTGCGATCCTCCGGTCTCAGTCTCTCAAATGCTGGGATGACAAGTGTGCGCCACCACGCCCGGCATCATTCATGCATTTGACAAAAGATTTTGGTATGTACTGACCAGAAGTCAAGAATGCAAGTTTGAGGATCAGGCAATACCGAATTCACGTTCTGGTTCCACTACTTAAGAGCTGTGTAACCTTGGGCCAGTGGCTTAGCCCCCCTCAACTTCAGTCTCCTCCTCTGCAAGGGCAAGATAAAAATAATAACCCTGTCACAGGAGACTTGACGACACAGTGCATGTACATGAAGTCACCTGGAGCCGGGCGTACGGTAAGTGCTCCAAGTTTTGGAAGCCACATTGGACTGACAGACGGTGCGTACTGAGCTGTGCTTCGCTAAAGCCAAGGCGCTTTTCACATCAGCTGCCAACATTTATCCTTATTAAACTCCGTTTTGTCAGTTCCCACCCATTGTCTCAGCCTGTCGACACTGACTCTGTCACTACTTCAGCCTCCCATCCTGCTCAGGCCTCTGCAAGTCTTGTGACATGCCTTAAGTCCTTCCTTCCTTCCTTCCCTCTTTTCTCCCTTTTTGGTTCTGGGGATTGAACCCAGGGGCATTCTACTTCTAGGCTACATGCCCAGCCCTTTTTATTTATTTTTTTTATTATTGAAACAGGATCTCCCTAAGTATCTGAGGCTGGCTTCCAACCTGCAATCCTCCTCTTTCAGCCTCCCAAGCCCCAGGATTACAGGTGTACACTTTACGCCTGGCTGCCTTTTAAGTTTTTATTGGCGTTCTCGCTCCAGTCTGATGCCAACGTGTTACTCGGGATTCTTTAGGTCCAGCTGCTTGACCAGCACCTGGGTTATTCAACTCTAGCCCACACTGGCTTCTCAGAGTGAGAAATTATTACTCCCACCCCCATGAGATCTTGACAACTCCAAGGAAAATGTGAATTTACATTCAATTACTTCTGTTTAAAGGGCTAGGTAAATTATAAGACCTTCTAAAGTGGTTGCTGGGCATGGTGGTACATGTCAGTGATGTCAGCACTTGGGTGGCTGAGGCAGGAAGATCACAGATTTGAGGCCAGCCTCAGCAACTCGGTGGGACCCTCAGTAACTTAGAAAGACCCTGTTTTTTCTTCTTGAAAGGTCTGGGAGTGTAGCTTAGTGGTAGAATACCCCTTGCCTTCACCCTCCAGTACCAAAAAAAAAAAAAAAGTCAAAGAGCCATGAACTGTGGGCTGAGGCAAGGATGGCACTGGGCTATGCCCAGGCCATAAGATTATTACATTCACATCCCAGAGGGGATGAATCTTGACAGCGAGAGCACAGGACTAGAAAAAGCTTTTATCTGGTATGTAGCATTTAAAAAGGAAAAACACAAAATAGGTAGAGATCAATCTTTTCAGCTGAGGTCTTTGAAAAGGCTTTACCAGAGACAGTAATTGAACGATACTTTAAAAGTTGAGGGAGACGGGCAGGGTGGCACATGCCTGCAATCCCAGTACTTGGGAGGTTGAGACAGAAGGATTGCAGGTTCTAGGAGAGCCTCAGAAACTTAGCAAGCCTCTCAGCAACCTAGTGAGATCTCATTTCCAAACAACAAACAAACAAACAAACAAAAAACCAGTTTGGGTTTTGAAGTATAGCTCAGAGGCAGATACCTCTGGGCTCAATCTCCATGAACTAACTATCTCTCTCTCTCTCTCTCTCTCTCTCTCTCTCTCTCTCTCTCTCTCTCTCTCTCTGGAAATGGAGAGAGAATGAATGGTTCAATCGTGGCAAGGGGATAGATGGTCAAGTCTTAGTTGGGTTTGGGGCATGACATCCAGATGACTTGGGGGTGGTCCTGAGTAGCACCAGCCTAGCTTTCCCTGGGCGCTATAGCACAGGTGGTGTGGTGGTAGAGTGGCTATTTTCTCTGCAAAATTAACTGATCCATAAGGGCTAGAGCCCAAGTCCTCTGCCTTGTTGGCATTTTCCTCTCTGAACTAAGAAGGTCAGCTAAACAGACTATATTTGGACTAAGCTGCTCCCTGTGGTCCAACTGCTAAAGATTATCACTGTGTATCAAAAGGATGGATTAGAATTTTGTTGTTGTTGTTATTGTTTACCTCCAATAATGAAACATGCCCTCCCACCCTCCAGCCGCCAGCAATGCAGAGCCTGACCCCTTAGGACAGGTCTCCTTTTTCCTCCACAAGGTCATGTTAGCCCCGCAAAGTGCTGCCTCCCTGGCTCCATCCTTTTGGCCTTTGGATAGCCGTTGCCTAGCAACGTCTCTCCATTGTGGAGGGCTGACAGGACCACCCCAGGGATTCCCAGGGCAGGCAGCCCTTGGAGAAATTGAGACATCTATCATCTACCTTAGGACCAAGGCCTATTGTTGACTTTGAGGCTGCCTGTGGAGAAGGACAAATATAAGTTTTGTAATGAATAGTTTTCTTGCTTTAGAATGAAATTTAGGATTCTGTTCTTTACAAATTTCATTATTTTTTCCCCCTCTACCCTCTACTTTCACCATTTGACTCCATGAGGTTTTGGTTTCGTGATTTTAAAAAGAGATTTGAAGAACAAATAGGCACACTTGTCTTAAGAAAAGTAATTTCTTAGCCGGGCATGGTGGCGCACGCTTGTAATCCCAGCATTCGGGAGGCTGAGACCTGGAGGATCGCGGTTCGCGGACAGCCTCAGCTACTTAGTGAGACTTTCTGCAACTCAGTGAGACCCGGTTTCAAAATAAAGAATAAAAAAAAAAATAGGGCAGGGGGTGTAGCTTAGAGGTCGAATGCCCCTGGGTTCCATCCCCAAACCCGCAAAAAAAAAAAAAAAAAGAAAAGTAATTTATTTGCTTTTTTATTTTTTATTTTTTTTGCTTTGGTATTGGGGATTGAACCTAGGTATACTTCTGAGCTATACCCTCATCCCCATTTTAGTTTTTAATCGGAAACAAGGTCTCGCTAAGTTGCTGAGGACCTTGCTAAGATGCTGAGCCTGGCTGAAACCCTACGATCTTCCTGTCTCAGTCTCTCAAGTACTGGGATCATGGCCATGTGCCACTATACCTGGCAAGAAGAGTCATGTTTAAGGTTGATATTTCTTTTAGATCTGCACAAAACGAGGGGGAAAATCTGACTCCCTGGTGATTCTGGTCATAGATCAGTTCATATATGGGTCTCCAGGACCTGGGTGTTGAAACCCTATCTCCAGGGATAAAGGGACTGTTTGGAGTTTGGGGATCTTATCCCTTTTGGAGAGCCTGATGCCTTGACTAATCACACACACACACACACGCGCACACACACACACACACACACACACACGTAAAATTTTTTAAAAAGAAAAAAAAAGGAGGAAAAAACCCTCAAGATTCAAACAAAAACTAGTCAGTCTCGTCCATCTAGTAGAAATACTAAGCGTTCATCTGCAGTCAGGTGCAACTATTAGAGAGCCATCTAATTCAATCTTTGGGCTTTCAAAACAGTTCTGTTACCCAGGGTTAAGACATCCCAGAGGCCCAGCATCCTTCTTCCTTCTTCATGTTGCAGAGATCCACAGTTCTTAGTAAGGCTGATAACATTGTAAAGCCATGTGATAAATAATGGATTTTATTTTATTTTTCGTGGTCCTGGGGGTGGAACCCAGGGGCTTTTCTACCTCCAGGCTACACTCCCAACCTATTTTGTATTTTATTTGGAATCAGGGTCTCACTAAATTGCCGAGAACCTCACTCAGTAGCTGAGGCTGGTCCCGAGCCCGCGATCCTCCTGCCTCAGCCTCCCAAGTACTGAGATGACAGGCGTGTGCCACCACGCCCAGCTCTTATTATTCATTCTTCATCAGAAATTCTAAGCAGAGAGCAGGGGCCAGAGCAGGACAGCGTAAACGGAGCCAGATGTTCATGGACAAGGACTGTCACTCATCTTGTTCCTATCCTGGCCATTTTTTCTCTTCCTTAATTTGTGGCAGATGTAAATGTTTACCCTGAAGTTTGGCGACAACCTGGGCCGGATATTGTCAATTTCTCTTTGAGCTTTTGAGAAGCCTACAGCCGGTGAACAGAGTGGGTAAGCTCGAGGGAGAGAGCGGTCAAAGATCTGGGGTCGGGGAGGAGGAGGCAGAAATGGTTTTATAGAGGGATGGATGAAAGCAGGACTCAGATACACGGCAAGTCTTGGTCAACAAACACTGACTGAGCTCCGCTGTCCATGGGCCCCGCTTTATGACACACTCCATAGACAGGCAGCCCGATTCCTGCCTTGTGTGCTTACAGTCTAAATGGACATTGGCGAGACTGACAAAGACCAGCTGCAGCCTGCTTACAGATACCCATCACACGGTTTCTAAAATCAGTTCCTAGCCGGGCGTGGTGGCGCACGCTTGTAATCCCCGCGCTTGGGAGGCAGAGACAGGAGGATCGCGCAGGTTCGAAGCCAGCTGCGCGCGCTGGCTTAGGAGACCCTGTTTCCAAATAAAAAATGTAAAAATAGGTCTGGGAGTGTAGCCCGGAGGTAGAAGGGCTTCCAGGAACCCCAGTACCACCATAAAATAAAATAAAATAAAATAAAAATAAGATAAAATCAGTTCCTGTTTGAGGGAGTGTTCTTGAAAGAGACAAGTTTTTTTTTTTTTAGTGAGCATTGAACTCAGAGGCATTCTACCTCCAGTTTTTTTTTCCTTCCATACTAGGAATGGCCTTTCTTTCTTTCTTTTTCTGTAATAGGGATGAAACTCAGGGGCATGCTACCTCCGAGCTACATTCCTAACCCTATTTTTTATTCTTTATTTTGAAACAGGATCTCACTGAGTTGCAGAAGGCCTCAGTAAGTAGCTGAGGCTGTCCTCGAACCCGGATCCTCCTGTTTTAGCCTCCCAAATGCTGGGATTATAAGTGTGCACCACCATGCCCGTCTCCCCTTCTTTTTCTTTCTTTCTTTTTTCTTTTCATTTTGAAGCGGGGTCTTGCTTAGTTGCTGAGCGTCCATCTAAATTGCTGAGGCTGGCCTTGAACCTGCTACCTTCCACTCAGCCACCCAGGTACTGGGATTAAAGGCATGCTCTATCACGCCTGGCTAAGAGACAAGTTTTGAACCAATTTTGAAAGAGATGAGGGTCATAGGCCAATGGGGAAGAATTTAGGGTCAAGCACAGCAGATGCCAGTCCAGGGAGCTCAGGAGTTATCCCCATGTGTAAAAGAGCCCCTCCTTTGGACTACTCCGTGAACCTCCCTTCCCCCCAGAGTCCTCCTTCCCCGACCCAGGCCAAGCAGAGGGCTGGCTCCCAAGTGTCTAACCTCGCTGGATCGGAGAACTCCGAAGAACGGGTAGAGGAAAGCAGGCACCAGGGCCGCGGCTCCAAGAGGCACCGCCTCCGACACCCAGTACACAGCGGTCACGATCAACACATAAGCGCAGGCCGCCTCCTGGAAGGGGAGGAGAGAGGCCGTTAGACATGATGACTGTTTCCACCGCCCAGAATCTGAGTGGGACGAGGGCTGAGGCTGTAGGCCCTGTGAACCCCACGGGGCACCAGGAGTCAGCCCTGGGTGGCGCAGTGCCAGTCTGCGCAGGTGAGTGTGCTGGGGCCCAGCCTTTGTGGGTGAGGTTAGGGCTGGTCCTGGGGGGACCCACGTCTGGCACGTGGTGTGCATTGGGGTGCAGCAAAATGGCCACAGGACTGGGGAAATACCACACAGCTCTGCGGGTTCTTGAATCTGCAGTGGGTGGGGGTTCAAATGAAGCGCAGTAGTCAGACCGAAGATCACACACTGCGGAGGTGGAATTAGAAGCTTTGATTCTGGCCGGGGCCCAGCACATTTTTGACCAGACACGAGAGATTTTCGGGGTAGCTGAAGATGGGATCGATACGTGTGATTGGTTCACTCGGGAGCTCTGAGATCCTGAGGTCAGTACAGGTGTGTAAGATAGGAGGATACAGGGCATTTGGATGTACCTGCCTGAAGATGGGCAGATTGGCAAGAAGTGAGAGTTCAAACCATCCAGAGGGGATTCCATGCTGTGTTCTCATAGTCCCAGCAGTCTGGGTTGTGTCTCAGAAAATTCTCAGGGAGGCTGGACCCCCTCCCCAGCATCCACCCCCATCAGAGTAGCTTTCATTTGACTTACACAATAATGTTGCATGTAATATTTTATTAATAATATAAAAGGACTTCATTGCTTTAAAAACAAACACATGAAGTTAAATCCCCCTGCTTCAGACTGCTTGCCAAAACAATTTGATTCAGTAGTAAACTTTATTTTTCTCTCTCTCCTTTTTTTTTTTTTTTTTTTTTTTTTTTTTTTAGTGATGGGGTCTCAGTATGTCACTCATGCTGGTTTCAAAATTATGCCTCAAGCGATCTTCCCATCTCTACCTCCTAAGTAGCTAAGATTACAGGTGTGCCCACCACATCCAGTTGAGCAGTAAATTTTAATGCTAAACGGTTAGGCAAGAACTGATTGACTGTTTTCCCCTTCAGTGTTCAACCTGAGATCCTATCATAGTGACCCAACATTGAGCCGGTGAATCCCTCCCCTGGGGGCCTCTTTGAAGAGTTAATAGAGATCTGAAGGGAGCAGGTGGGGTCGGGGGTGGGTGGGCGATTATTCCAGATGAGGAGGAAGCATGGACCCCAAACTCATCCCTCTCAGCCTTGGATCGCTTGGCCTCTGGGCTGCATGGTGTCTGTGCAGTGCAAGATGGTCAGCAGCATCTCTGGCCTCTACCTACTAGTGGCCAATAGCATCTCCCTCGCTGTGAGAACCCAAATGGTACCCATTGCTCTTAGAGTCCACCTGCCCGATGCCATGGAAACAGCCTTCAAAGGGATTAGGGGCCCTCCATCAGGAAGAGGAGACCTGGAAATGTGCCAGTATTTTCCCCAGCCCACTCGCTTTGCTGTTGTGTAGCCAGGGGGTGCACAGGGTGAATAAGTACAGGGTTCTTCTCCAATTCCACCCTCCTGAAGTTGGTCTCCAGGGATGCCGGCTGTCCTGAGCGGCGTTGATGAAGCTGTGGAGAAGTGAGGGCTCATTCTTGGAGCCCACCACCCAAGGTCTTTTTTTTTTTTTTTAATGTTACTGAGGCTTCAACCCAGGAGCATTCTATCTCTGAGTGACACTCCCAGCTTTATTTTCATTTTTATTTTTTGAAACAGGGTCTCACTAAGTTGTGAGGCTGGCTGTGACCCTGAGATCCTTCTGTCTCAGTCTCCCAAGCACTGGGATTACAAGCATGTGCCACCATGCCTGGCTCCAAGCCTTGAGAATGGTAACATCACCGGCTGCGGGGCTCAGAGGGCCACTGTAGAGAAATCCAAGTAGGCCCTGGCTTCCTCGGTCTTCATCCAGTTCTAAACCACCAGGGCTGAGTTCTGGCCTGCTCTGAGTTTTAACTGCTGATCAAGAACCTGACAACCCAGCCAGGTGTGCTGGTGTACACCTATAATCCCAGTACTTGGGAAGCTGAGACAGGAGGATGGCAGGTATGAGGTCAGTCTGGGCAATTTATCAAGGCCCTCAGTTACTTAGTGAGATGCTGTTTCTGTCCTCCCTCCTCCCCCAAAACAAAACAAAACAAAAACAAAAAAAGAGCTGGGGATTGGGGTGTAGCTCAGATGTAGAAAGCCTCTGGGTTCAATCCTTAATACTAAAAATAAATAAATAAATAAATAAATAAACAAATAAAGCCTGACAAATCCTATTCTATTACGTCCCCTTGAGTTCAGAACAAGCTCTTTAAACTCTTGCATAAAAGCTGACAAAAGGTCACTGTCATCAGTGGGGGCTGGCAGGAGGGATTAGCCAGCTTGGCTGAACAGGACCTTGCTCCCTCTTGCTATTCCTGGATTATGGGGTTTGGGAAATAGGAACTGGGCAGCTGGTTGTGATTGTGGCTCCTACTGAGATCTCCTCTGGAGCCACAGATGAGAGAGGGGATGAAACATCTGAAGCGTTGATAAGGCAGTGGGTGGGGGGATGGCTCCTAAAGGAGCCCAGAGCTGACCAAAGCCATTTACACTCAACCCTTTCCTGGGAAATGACTGGTGAAGATAAAGAAGCGGAATGTCACTGGGAATCCTTTATCCTGATCAAGTAAAAGAGGCAGGGAGAGAAAGAAAGAGAAGGGAGTGAGACTTTTCTTTAACCACGCATGGTGTGTGTGTGTGTGTGTGTGTGTGTGTGTGTGTGTGTGTGTTACTGGGGATTGGACCCACGGGCATTCTACCTCCGTGCTACACCTCCAGCCCTTTTTAGTTTGGAAATGAGGCCTGCTAGGTTGCTGAGAGTCTTGCTACATTGCTGAGGTGATACTTGAACCTGTGATCCATCCTCCAAATACTGGGATTACTAGACATGCGCCACCAGGCCCGGCTCCCATGCACCATTTTGAATTAGGAGGATCTGGGTAGGCTGAGATAGGCTTTTCAGTTATAGACCTCATTAGGAAATAGAGCAGGTTTCTAGAGGAAGTCCCTGGGCCATCTTCACCCAGCAGTTTTAAGAACAGGATCAGCCACTATCATTTTGATCTGGACTTTCTTTAGAGCAGAAGGATGCACCAAAGATTCTTTAGAGGTCCTATTCGTGTGGTCCCATTTAGTTCACTCATGGAACCTACATCAACCCCCTTTTGCCCCTTTTCAGTCTTAAAATAGGTGAGCCTGGACTCACATAGTCCAAGATACTCTGCAAAGTTCTTTCCCAGGAGTCTGTGGCCCTGCACTGGCGCACGTCTGGCAGGTGGCTCAGTCACTGCTGGCTGTACTGGACTGCTCTGCTGGCTGTAAGATCTCTCTGATCTTACTGGGGAGAATATACTGTACCCCCAGGCCGGTCATCAGGAATGCAGAGGTGCTCAGTGTTCATGGAATGCTCCTTACTTATTTATTTATTTATTTATTTATTTATTTATTTATTTATTTTTGTACTGGGGATGGAACTCTGGGGCATTCTACCTCCAAGCTACACCCCAGCCCTATTCTTTATTCTTTGAAATAGGGTCTCACTAAGTTTTGGAGGGCCTCACTAAGTAGCTGAGGCTGTCCACAGACCGCGATTCTCTGGTCTCAGACTCCTGAATGCTGGAATTACAAGTATGTACCACCATGCCTGGCTTTATTTTTTATTTTGAAACAGGGTCTCACTAAGTTGTAGAGAGCCAAGATAAGTTGCTGAGGCTGTCCTCGAACTTGTGATCCTCCTGTCTCATCCTCCCAACTACAGGGATCACAAGAGTGCACCGCCATGCCCAGCACAGACATCCCCTCCCCTCTTATCTCCCGTGTGTGTGTGTGTGTGTGTGTGTGTGTGTGTGTGTGTGTGGCACACAGGGCTTTGTGAATGGGAGGCAAGCCCTCTACCACTGAGCTGTACCCAGGCCCTAACTTCTTCTGTAATATAAACAATCAGGAACTCTTATTTTAGAGAACTGGGCAAAAAAAAAAAAAAAAAAAGTAAAATCTTTTTGATTTTTCTTAACACGTGGCTGTGGTTTGTCACCTTGAAGAACCACCAAACCCTGGGCTAGAGTACTCCTGACCAGGCGCGCTCAGCCACTTCTCTTGGCCCACGGCAGTGAAGCCATCAGGAGGTTTAAGAATTGAAAATCAGAATGTAAATATTTGATGCCAGAGTGGAAGGATGGGTGCGAGACCTAATCAGTGCTGGCACCTAGTTTCTGCCTCCTGTGAGCGCAGGTCAAGGTATGCAAAGATGGGAACTGTCTTGAGGGGCAGACAAGAGCTCCCTAATACTGTTGTGGGAAGAAGGTAATGTGTCTCTTATTAGCACTCTCTCTCTATATATATATCTTTTTGTAGTATTGGGACCAGAACCCAGGGGCTTTCTACCTCCAGGCTACACTCCCAGACCTATTTTATACTTTATTTGGAAACCGGGTCTCACTAAGAGCTGAGACCTAAGTAGCTGAGGCTGACTTTGAACTCACCTGTCTCAGCCTCCCAAGTACTGGGATTACAAGCATGTGCCACCACGCCCAGCATTAGCACTCTCTTAAATTGACCCGAAACTGAGTAAGAAGTACCACGAGAAGAATAAAACAAAACAAAGAAGTCAGGCCCCATTTAGACAAAGCAAAAATATCAACTCATGTACGACCCGGGGTAGGGAGGGGGAGAAAAAAAAAACGCACCAAAAAACATCATCAGCAGCAGTCACTGCCTGCCAATTCCAGTCACTAAAGACATAAGCTTGTTTGTTTTTAAGAACCATCCTAATCCCCTCTTATTTAACCTTTTAACTTAATCCTGATTAGCAGGTTACTCCAGGAGCCCATGAAAGATGCCCTCGTCCATCATAGTTAGCCCGTTTTAGCTGATTTTTTTCCCTAAAATCTCCAGGGCAGTGCCAGTTGGAGTGAAGGGAAAAGTCATGGACAGGAGACAGAGAAGGACTCAGACGGGGTTGCCCGTCTCTCCTCCGCTCACACCATCCTGGTTCAAAATGAGGTCACAGTTTAGAGTGTGAGGGCACACCTTTCTTTTTTTACCCTGCTGTTTTATGTCTGCCCTTTAAAAGAACGGAATAAAAGCCACAGAGAATGCAGACAGCCCAAGGTCCCCATCCATGCCTGGGGCCAGGGCTCGACTTTCAACTTCTACTTTGCTTCTGCTAGGGATCAAGAGACCTTCGGTGTCTGGTTGTCAGAGTCTAGGACGACCTGACCACGGACCCTGGACAGACTCCACGCTGCCTGCCTGTCCATCCCTCTCCTCTGTGTCCTGATGTGTCTCTGTGTCTCTAGTTGCTCTCACAAAGCCGGGCGTGGGGGCGCACGCTTGTAATCCCCACGCTTGGGAGGCTGAGACAGGAGGATCTCACGGGTTCGAAGCCAGCCTCAGCTACTTAGTGAGGCTTTCGGCAACTTAGTGAGACCCTGTTTCCAAATAAAATATGAAAAAGGTCTGGGAGTATAGCCCGGAGGTAGAAAGCCTCTGGGTCCCACCCCCAGTACCACCAAAAAAAAAAAAAAAAAAAAAAAAAAATCTAGTTGCTCTCACAGAAAGACGGTCACAGGCTGATACCCGACCAGTGACGGGCCACCAGCATGTCCTGGCCCTGCACTCCGCACCACACATCAGTCATTTCCACCTCAGCCAGCTCCCTGTTCTTACCTGGCTGAGGACCACCAGGGTGGGGGAGCACTGAGCTAGAGGAATGAAAACACCAGGGTTTCATTTTTTTTTGGGGGGGGGAAGCTATTTGGGTTTCCCCCAAAAAAACAAGTTCATGTCTTCAAACCCACAGTGACCCATTTTGGGGTGGTGCAAAAGCACCTCCCTCCCTCCCGGCCTCCCTGCTTGCCCCCACGGGATCCTGGCCCCGAGGGGCAGGAGGGTACTTACGCTGCTGGGGTGGAGGATGGGCAGAGGCAGCAGCAGCAGGGGGACGCAGACCACCAGCAGCAGGTTCCTGGCTTGGAGAAGGCCCCGCAGCAAGGCCATGGCGGCCCCAGCTCCTGTGCTGGGCCCCTGGCCCGCTCCTCACTGCGTACGGCCTCCGTCCAGCAGGACTTCTTAAACCTTCCTTGGCTCTCAAGAGTCCTCTCTGGTCTTGGGGGCAGAAGAGGAGGGCTGTTACACCCCCACCCTCCGTTGTCCTCGAAGGCTGGGCTCCTCGCCTTCGCCTTAAGTGGTCTTGATGAGCGTTGCTTTATGACCAGCAGAAAGGAATTGGGAACGGGTTATAAACGGGGGCATAGCGGGATCCCTCTTTGCTAGGCTAGCAAGAGAGTAGCTTCATTCCTAGGTGTCAGCAAAAGCCCTCTGAAACAACGACACCCACACTTGGGCTGCAGTCATTTGTTTGTGGAGAATCATTTAAGGGCTTTTAAAAAAGAATCCTAAAAGCGTATTTTTCTTTCCATCACTTGCCCTCCCTCTGATGGCTGTTTTGGGGAGCCCCTGTTTCACCTCCGACCTGGCTTGCTATGGGTAAAAATCTGGCCGCCCCTTCCCTTAAAACAAGCACCTGAGCCTGGCAGAGGCGCATGCAGATCTCGGATGGGGCTGCCAGACTCTCCTAGGACCTCACACCCTAACTTGTTTCCAATTTCTTTTCTTCAAATTGGATTCCTACTTATAATTTGCTTTGAGCCGGGGCCTGCAAAGCAGGGGGGTAAAAGAAAAAAAAATCCCTAAGGCATTCCTTTATGTCACAGGACAAAAACTTGCCGGAGGCCCACCTTTAAGTTTCATCCACCAATGGGAAGCCGGGACAGATGCAGCAGCTCAGCCCACTCCTCAAAGCCAATCAGCAAGTTGAAAAGAATGAGCCAATGTCCCTTCCCAAGGCAGATCTTGATTGGCCACAGCAGGGGCCTGCTGATTCTGCAGGACCCAGGCAGCCGGCTAAGCTTATTTTTCCATTTCTCAAACATCCTAAGGGTGGAGTGGTGCTCACCATCGTAAACATAATCCCACTTCCCCAAGCACTGCCTTGTTGTTTCTGAGCTTTGCCTGGGACAGCCGCTTGCGGGCCTGGTCCTCAGGCAGGGGGACGGTCAGGTGGCTGTGAGAGAATGCAGTGTTCATTCTGGAGAAATGTGCCCCAGAGCATACAGCAGTAAGCCTGTTAGACTTCCCTGCTGGCAAAGGTCATTTCTTTAGCACGTGGGGGAGGACAAGGAGCTGAGCCCACAGGTTTTGAACCTGGAGGAAAGGCCTTAGAGCTTTTGGGTGAAATGTGAAGGCAGCTGCCTTTCTGAAAAAGTCTAATTTCAAAGGCCCTTTGAGCCTGATGTCGGTGATCTTTCTGGTAGGGGTAGGACGCAAATGTTCTTCTCCCAGGCTCTTTACCAAAAGAGAAGCAAAAGGCCTCTTTGGTTGGTTCACAGGGAAGAAATGATAAGGCCTCGGCTGCATGAGACCCTGGAATTTCTCCTGCTCACAGATTGGAGGAGTCAGAGCCTCTTACCTCAAAGAGGATGTGTAGATTTGGAACAATAAAGAAAAAGGGAAAAAGAAAGAAAGGACGCAAACAAAACAAAACAAAAACCAAAAAACCCTCAACCTTCTCTAAGTGGTGACCTGGGCAACGTTACCTGGATCTGGGGAATGCTGAGCAGAGCCAGCGTGTATGAAAGCCATGTTCTCTTGAAGTCACTGAGTTGAGGAATGGCACCTTCTAAGGTCTTCTAAGGTATAGATAGGTGAATGGTCTCCAGGCTGAGGGGAAAGCCACAGGGAAGTGACCTCAGGAAGCCAGTTCTTCTTGACCCCTAAGGCAGTCTTTGAGGTTATTTTGCTGTAGTGGGATGTCTTAATCATCTCTTTACATGTACATTAAAGGCTGGCTGTTGCATCTACTACATTCTGGCCTCATTTCTGTGATGATTTTGAAACTCAGAATGAATGAAATTCCATGTGTGATATTTTTGCTGTGAATTCGGAGCGACCGGATAATACTAAACAGTGGTAGAGATCAGGATCCACTGTTGAACCCCAGGGACCACTTGGAATTCCTCGGTGAGATAACAGCCGATAACAAAGATTCCAGAGCGTTTGGTAACTTGGTGGTGACATTTTTATTACACCGTAGGTGAATATTTTGTTAAATAAAATTAGATAAGGCGAGCGACACACTAAGAACAGTAGTTTCCCCTCAGGACTCAAATCTATTTTTCAGATGAAGAAAATGATTTCCAGAATCCATTGCTCAAGGAATGCAAGACAGACTCCACTGGCATGAGGTATCTAACAGAGTCAAACTCTTAAGAACAGAGGGTGGGTTGACTGATGCCGGGCAGGAGGGAATGGACCAAGGCGAGCTCTTCAATGGATTGAGCTTCATTTTCTCAAGATGAAAAAGTTCTAGAGGTCTATTGTACAACAGTGCACAGGGCTGGGTGTGCAGCTCAGTGGTGGAGCACTTGCCTCGCATGAGGGAGGCCCTGGGTGTGACCCCCAGTACTGCAAAAACAAAATGAAACAACAAACAAAATCACCACCACCATCACCAATAACAAAAAAACGAACCTCCCTCCCAACCCCGATGTGTATACAATTATCGCTAGAGTATTACGAGCTGAAACACAGTAAAGATGGCAGAGTTTTGTACCAATTTACCTACAGAAATACCTCTGGCCTGGTTTACCCCTTTTAGTGGTTTTCTTTTCATCGGATTCAAAGTGAGATGGTGGGGCAGTGAAAGTTTCAACCTATTAATATTTGTCATGGTCTCAAGTGACTGATACAGGTAATGATACCACACATAGAGGAAGTTTCCAGCACTTTTAGATTTTAAAATTTCCCAGCAGCGTAGAAATGGCGGACATGGCTCCATAAGCCACAGGCAGGTTCCCACAATGAACATCACACCCTCAAACTATTCTGTGAGTAAATATGACACACTGAAGCCTGTCAAAGACTGTGGTTGTGTAGAGTGTGGTACTAAAGAGGCAAAACAGCAGTGTGTTTCTGTCTGGTCTACTTCTCTGTGGTTCGCTGGCAACCGTAGGGTGTTTTGAGAGAGGTGGTGAGCAGCGTTTGATTTTGTATGTCAGTGAAGTCATTGTTTAAAAACTTTTGGAAGGCAAAAAAGAATTAATCTGTCTTCAGGCTGAAATAGTGTTCAAGAATTTAGTTACTGAAAATGAAGTCTTCATTTGTCTTTAAAAAGGTCATGTCCTTACTTTTCTTTTTTTAGTCATTAATTGCCACATTGGTTTAAGCCCAGATTTGTGAATATAAAATACCTTTAGGTTTTTTTTTTTGGGGGGGGGTGGTGGTACTGGGGATCAAACTCAGGGCTTTCTACCTCTGAGCTACATCCCCAGCTCTTCCTTTTATTTTGAAGCAGGGTTTTGCTAGGTTGCTGAGGCTATCCTCAAACCTGAGCTCCTTCAGTCTCAGCCTCCCAAGGACTGGGATTCCCACCTTTAGTTTTGTTACTGGGGAATGAACTACTGTTGCTACTGATGGTCCTGGGAATGACTCTCCCACTCACAGATCTCCTAGTGCAGGAAGCAGCCACCTTTGTTGAACATGATGGGTAGAGACTATACAAGTGTGTCTTTCTGCCTGCTGAGTCTCAATACAGGAAAGCTCTCAGATCCATTCTGATGGGGTGGAGTCTCAGGGTGGGCTGCAAGACGGATTGCACGGTATCTGGGAACAGGCTAACGCTGGTCCCCTCCCCACCTACATCCAGTAAGGGACATAGGGTGAAGGTGGGCTATGAGGTTCATCTCTGGGCCACCCCAACCCTGTTTATACATTGACCTTTGTTCTGTCCAAAGAAAACCTAAAGACAGAGAGAGGTGGAGAAAAACAGAGAGAAATCAGCCAGAAGAGATCTGGAGATGTATTAAAAAAAAAAAAAAGCAGAAAGATATTCAGAGCCAGGTGGGATGGAACATATGTGTAAATCCCAGCTACCTGGGAGGCTGAGGCAGGAGGATAAAAAGTTCCAGGTCAGCTTGGGCGAGTTAGTGAGCTACAGTCTCAAAATAGAAAATAAAGGGGGTTGAGGTTCATAGCTCAGTGGTAGAGCACTTGCCTAGCCTGCATGAGGCCCTGGATTCTGGTAACGCGCGCGCGTGCGCGCGCACACATACACACACACACACACACACACACACACGCACACGCAATGGGTCCCAAATACAGAACAGCAGAGACACAAACTAGAATACAAAAGAAGAGATAGCAGCGTGACTGTGTCGAAGAACACACATGTCAGAAAGGGAAATATTGAGCAAAAAAAAAAAAAAAAGCACACAAACTGTGTTTGTGGGAGATAAAGAACAGCTTAAGCATGAAACGAGAAAGACAACGGGACTGAGAGTTACCAGTCTTCCGAGCCTGAGAATCTCGGGATCCAGCCTGTGTCCTCCTGTGGGGATCTACACCTTGCATCCTAGTAGTTCTCCAAAACAGACCATGCAGCTAGTGTTGATTACTGAACACGATCAGCAGTCAACAGAGTTCATTTGCTCAGAGATTTTGAGGTCCAGACCTTGAGATCATCAATGCTGATGGTTAAATACCCTTTCCAAAACTGTACTTAGCCCCGGCGATGCCACTCATTCAAAGGTCAGACTTCTCGCAGCTTTAACCTCCGGAGCCCAGCTGCAGACCCAGGACGAGTCAGAAGCACCTGCATGCTGGTGGAGGATGTTTCTCAGAGCCGCGTGCTTTCCTTCTGCCAGAGGCCTTCCTTCATCTGTGAACGCTTAGTGAACAACCAAGTATAACGAGCCCAGCGAGCTTAGATTATAGGTGGCGAGGCAAAGGAAGAGCAACCGTAAGGGCGAGCTGCACTGGTAACAATGAAAATGTACGCAAACAGCATGACGAAGAGACAGGCAGCGGGAAATCAGAACCAGACACAGCCTGGGGTCTTCAGGGCTGGGGCTTCTCAGATCCACCCCCTCCCTGCAGCATCTTACAGTTGTTAAATAACTCCGAGCCGGGCGTGGTGGCTCACGCTTGTAATCCCCGCGCTTGGGAGGCGGAGACAGGAGGATCGCGCAGGTTCGAAGCCAGCCACGCTGGTGTAAGAGACCCTGTTTCAAAAATATAAAATAGGTCTGGGAGTGTAGCCCGGAGGTAGAAGGGCTCCAGGTACCACCAAAAAAAAAAAAAAAAAAACAACAACAACAACAAAAAAAAACTCCAGATGTTGCCTAGGTAAGAGGAATATTAGGGATCATCTTATCCACCTCCTTCATTAGAATGTTCCACAGTGATCTTCAGATACCAACCCAGAGCTTAAGACCTTAAATACATATGATTTACATATTTACTAAGTCAATACTGAATATTCTAAAATGAAAACTTTTATCATTTCAAAGGGTAAAATTTTGTCATCTGAAGATCTTTGTTTTTTTCTCCTTAGCACCTAATTCTTTAATGAGGTTAAATGATTATAGACAGGCCTGGGTATTGGTGTCACCTCTACCATGAGGAACTCCCTCTTTGCATTAGCTGGGCTTCTCTGTTCAAAAGGCAAGGTGTGAGCCGGGCGTGGTGGCGCACACTTGTCATCCCCGCGCTTGGAAGGCGGAGACAGGAGGATCTCCTATGTTAGAACCAGCAGCGCTGGTTTAAGAGACCCTGTTAACAAATAAAAAAGTATAAAATAGGTCTGGGAGTGTAGCCCGGAGGTAGAAGGGTTTCCAGGAACCCCGGTACCACCAAAAAAAAAAAAAAAAAAAAAAAAAAAAGGCAAGATGTGACTGGACTGGAACCACCTCCATGGGCCCCTTCCTCTTTCTCCTCTGTATCAGAATCATCTTTGGAAAAGGTAAGTCAAACATGTCACAGAATTACTGATTTTCGAACTGATTCTTTTTTTTTTTTTTATACTAGGCATTGATTTCAGGAGCATTCTGCCTCTGAGCTACACCCCCAGCCCTATTTTATTTTTTATTTTGACAGGGTCTCATTAGGTGGTGGAGGGCCTCGTGAGGTTGCTGAAGCTTGCTGTGAACCTTCGATCCTCCTGTCTCAGCCTCCTGAGTACTGGGATTATTGGCATGGCTACCATGCCCGATTCCTCCTTTTTTTTTTTTTTTTTTTTTGGTTAATACTAGAGGCTGCACCTAGGGACATTTTATTTATAAGCTATTCACCCAACCCTATTTTATTATTTTATTTTAAAACAGAGTCTTGCTCAGTTGATGAGGATCTCAAGGGCTGAGGCTGTTCTCAAAGCTGCAAAGTATGGGGATTACAGGTGTGTGCCACCGCACCCAGCTTGAACTGATTCCCCTTGATGGTTTTTGGAAAAGTCAAATCTCTTGTTGACTGATACTGTCTTTATCTGGGCACAGCTCTGCCTTCTTATATTTCCTGTAGAGCCTTTGGGAAAATCCTCATCCAACCCTGGACCCTGTCCTGTGGGGCCAAAGGAATCCGTCCCCTTCTTTCTGCCATGTCATGAGCTCTAAGGGTCTTCCCTACCCCATCCTCGATCCAAGTCAAAGTGCATCTTCGACTTCAGCAGTCACCTGGCCAATCATTCTGCCTCTAGAGGTGTCTTGAATGGCCACTCCAGCCCCGGATCACAGTGTGACATGAACCAGAAGTGTCTGTCAGGGAGCACCAAAGGGGAGCACCAAGAGAGAAAAGGGCGTGGGGATTACTCTACGTCGTCTCTGCCACTCGATTGGTGGTACGTGTTTTGTTGCTGGTCTCTCTAGGTGGAGTAGAGAATGAACTTTCTGGATTACTGTGTGTGCTGGTCTCTGCTTGGAGGCCCCGGATGGGCCAGTTTCTCAGGGAGACACTCTGGGGCCCGAGGACCGCAGCAGGTCGTGCCTCAGGGCCTGGAAGAGGCTGAGGAGGGACTGGGCCCAGACGTCCTTCTGATAGCCTTGGGACAGGGCAGTGCGGTAGGCAGCATAGGCCAGGGTCAGCACTGTCCTTTCGAAGTCTTCCTTCTTGAGGATGCCAGGGCGGCTGGACAGGCTGGCACTCAGCCTGCGGATGTCTGGAATGCGCTTGGGGATGACGTCATTGCAGACGGTGCGGAAGCTGGTGGCCTTCCGCAGGGAAGCCAGCTCCTCATCCTTGATGGAGATCTTCAGGTCAGGAGTGATCTCGAGTTCAGCCAGCAGGAACTGGTGGGACACAGGGGCCAGGGAAGACATGAGGGGCGTTATCACACACGTTCAACTGGGGAGGCGGTCTTGGAAAGAGTCTGGAATCCAAGAGAACCGGGGCCTGGTTCTGAACTTCCCACTTGCCGAATAACCAGGGATAGGTTACTTAACTTCTCTGGCTCTCACTTTCCTTTTCCATAAAATGATTAGCAACAACATCTACTTTGTTGATATTGTGACAGGTATATAAGACAAATAAATATACAGGGCCTGGTATGCAGCCACTTTTTTTTTTTTTCGGTGTTAGGGATTGAATCCAGGGGCATTTTATCTCCAGGTTATTCCCTCAGCACTATTTTATTTTATTTTATTTTATTTTATTTTTATTTGAAAACAGGGTCTCGGCAAGTAAGTTGCTGACAGCCTCACTTAAGTTGCCGAGGCTGGCCTTGAACCTGGGATCTTCCTGTCTCCTCCTGCCAACTACTAGTATTACAGGTATGCACTACTGTGCCCAGCTCAGAGCCACTAGTTAAGTGAGCAATTATTGTTTCTAGTGTCCCAAAGCAATCCCCTCTTCCCTTTCTCTCACTCACCAAAGATCTTATAAAGCAGAGGCTAGGTATCCCAGTTACTTCTGAAGCAGAAACTGGGAGTTTAAAAGATGCAGAGACTTGTGCTTGGGGTCCAGTGGGATGCAAGGATTTGTCTTCACCTTTCACCATCTTGCAAGGGCAGGGGCTGGACCCGCCACTTCCATCCCTGCCCAGGGGCGGGCTCATCGGAGGAATCCAATAAACACTTGAGTGAGTGACTCTTCATACCAAGTCTCCTTTCTCTCTCTTTCTCAATAATACTCTGTTCTTCCTAAAGCATGTGTCTGTCCTCTGGCTCCCACATCCAAGACTTAGCAAAGGCCATGCATTTGCCAGCCTGCTCCCCAAGACAGGGTTCAAAATCCTCCCTGCCTTCGCTGTGTGGCTACCACAGGCTGTCACTTTCTTATCCAGACAGTCCCAATGCACAGAACCAGAGGATGTCAAAGCTGGAGAGGGACTTGGGGGACTGAAGTCCTTCATCTAGCAGTTGAGATTCAGGCTGAGAGAAATGACGGCTTATGTGAGGTCACACGGCTGAGGGCCTGAAGCTCAGGTCTTGACCTGGGATCGTAGCGCTGACCCCAACCACACGCCCCCAGGAGCTTAACCCTGTGGCTTGGAGGAGCTGGGTCTCGGTGGGGCAGGTGTGAGTGGCCCAGCCTGGGCTGGCAGGGCAGCCAGAGAACCTCGCTGTCACAGCAGATGGGGGCTTGGAGACGGAGACACAGCTGCACCAGACTGTGCGTGGCTTGGCCCGGACACTACTGAGCAGCCGGCTTCCCAGCCTTTGCTGAACATTGGCCACTTCTAGTGCTGGTGCCGCCAGGGACATCTGCGGGACAAAACTAATCTCCAATTTTGCTTGGTTTAAACATCTAGTGCCTTGATCTGGCTTATGGGGGGCCCTTAATTGGGGTGGGCGGGATTCTGTGACCTCCACCAATGAGTCCAGGCCATTTTCTACCACAGCACAGGCCACTGGTGTTCAGGGGCTCAGATAGGTCATAGCTCTTTCTCCGGAAAAGACAGAGAAGGCACAGTGCCTTTGGGTGACTTGGGTTGACCGTGTTCCCTCTCCCTACCTCGTAGAGCAGCTCCACTTCCTCCAGGGAGGTCTGCAGGATGGGGTTCAGTGGCATTGACGAGGACCGCTTAGGCCGATGGGCAGCAGGAAAGAGCATGGCTGGAAGAGACAAGAGTGTGAACGGGCGTGGTGGCACATGCTTTCATTCCCAGCATTCTGGAGGCTGAGACCAGAGGATCGCGGTTTGCGGACAGCCTCAGCTACCTAGCGAGGTCCTTTGCAACTCAGTGATACCCTGTTTCAAAAATAAAAAAAAGACTAAAAAATAGGGCTGGGAGTGTAGCTCAGAAATACAATGCCCCTGGCCGGGCGTGGTGGCGCACGCTTGTAATCCCCGCGCTTGGGAGGCAGAGACAGGAGGATCGCGCAGGTTCGAAGCCAGCCGCGCGCTGGCTTATGAGACCCTGTTTCCAAATAAAAAAGTATAAAAAATAGGTCTGGGAGTGTAGCTCGGAGGTAGAAGGGCTTCCAGGAACCCCAGTACCACCAAAAAAAAAAAAAAAAAAAAAAAAAAAAAAAAGAAAAGAAATACAATGCCCCTGGATTCTATACCCAGTACTGCAGAGAGAAGAGAGAGAGAGGGGCGGGGAGGGAGGGAGAGAGAGGGCGAGCTTGCGCTTGAGGGCTGCTGAGAAGCGGAAGGAGGTGCCAGATCCCCCTGGTACATCTCAGAAAGCTCTCAGGCTCGTAACCCGGCTGCTCATCAGAACCACCCAAGGAAAAGTTGAAAACTGTCCATGCCTAGGGATATGTTGTGCAAGGGAATTTATATTGAAACAAAGCAAAACGAAAATGGCAGTGAGCAAGCAAACCCAAAACCCTCAACACACCGAGTTCCTAAAGATCTTATTTCCTAATAATGCGACATAACCGAGCACTTTTTTTTTTTTATCAGTGTGGGGTTCTGGTTTAGAGTTATTTACAGTGCTTATGATGAGAGAATTAGACTTGCAGCTGCTCTAGACTTACGAAAAACAGCAGCCAAGACTCTGAACAGGTGACAGTGAAGGCAGAGAGGGTTGCAGGTCCTCAAAGCGTGCCTCCAGTGACATGGCCGTCCAGCTCAGCCCCCTTTCCTCCAGGCCACAGGACTTAGTGCATTTAGTGTGGAGGTAATGAGTTGACAGGTCGTTCCAGGGTGGGGGCTTTTAGCAGCAGGAGCTGGAGGGACACAGCTGTGCTAGAGGCATAGAGGATGGCAAGACCTAGGGACCGGCTGAGGACCAGTGGAGAAGGATTGGCCAGGCAGCTGCCAGCCGATGTGGAAAAGTGCAGCTTCTCCAGGATGCTTGATTGCTGTCACCAGATGACGGGAGAGAACCATAAAAACCAGATGAAGATGTGAGCTCCCCCACCCTACCCCCCAGCTTGGGCCAGGGTGCTTTGCAAAACCCCTAATGACAACTCTGCAGGTTGATAATGGTGCCCTTGAGCCATCGAGAAAAGGTCAAATTATGTTACACAGACGGCAGGAACGGGGCAAAGCGTTTAAGGAAGATTCCCATCAGAGGCGATAAAAATGAAACATTTTCAACTTCAAGGAACTTTCCTGAAAAGCTCACCATGGGAATCTCCCCCCTTCCAGAAAAGGCTGGTTGGTGTAGTAATCCTGAAGTAGCGCCATGTCAATAACTTGTGCCGGCGAAGGCAAGTTCCTCAAGGGCTGGAATAGGGTTCTGTTTCTGTACCACCGCCAGGACCTGAAGATTTCTCCTTAGCAGCATTTGAAATCAGGACAATGGGCCCCTGATGAGCATGCCCCCTTCCTTCCTTTGTGACTTTCCTTTCTGCCCACCAGGAGAGGGTAGAGAGAGTCGTTTCTAAGGATAGGATTTGTGAGTGACTTCACTTCTTTAATTCTCCCAGAAACCTTTTCTTTTGATATAATTAAAGACATTTTTCCCTTATAAATAATCTACCCCCAGCCCGGAGTGATGGCACATGCCTGTAATCCCAGTACTTGGGAGGCTAAGACAGGAGGATCACCGGTTTGAGGCTAGCAGCGCCATAACTTAGTGAGAATCTGTTTCAGGATAAAGAATAAAATAAAATCGGGGTATAGCTCAGAGGTAGAATCCCTCTGGATCCTATCTCTAATACCAGAAAATAAAATAAGATAAAAAATAAAATGATAAACTGGGCGTGGGGGCGCACGCTTGTAATCCCCGCGCGTGGGAGGCTGAGACAGGAGGATCGCACAGGTTCGAAGCCAGCCTCAGCTACTTAGTGAGGCTCTCAGTAACTTAGTGAGACCCTGTTTCCAAATAAAATATAAAATGGTTCTGGGAGTATAGCCCGGAGGTAGAAAGCCCCTGGGTTCCACCCCCAGTACCACCAAAAAAAAAAAAAAAAAAAAAAAAAAAAAAAAGGCTGGGGTAGCTCAGAGGTATAGAATGCCCTGGGTTCAATCCCTAGTGCCACAAAAAAAGAAAAAAGAAATCCATCCCCAGAAAATGAAGGGACTGGTGGGGGAATATCCTGGGCTTGGATCTCTCTCTGCTCCCTGTAATGCAGGCTTCCAGTTACCACCTCCCTGGGAGTTTTACTGCCATCCGGTTGTTTCCAGCAAAGGGCTCTTTAACACGCTCACTCCAGGTGGACCTTCGGTTCTCAAAACCCTAGAAGAAAATACTTCTTGATTCAAAACTAAGCTTAAAAATAGACACTTCGCCATTTCCAGCAGCCCTTGTTCTGGTACCTAATAAAAACACAGCTTGCTGGAGAGTGTTAGGAACAGCTCCAGCCTTTTAGACCGCTGCGTGACCATGGCTGTGTGGAGTTTATGTGGGGCGGGTCCCCGGGTCCCTCCCTCCATCCTTTCTCCCTGCATTTTCTCATCTTCTTGGTAGTACTGTTCCTCACACTTCTGTGGCGGTTTTGTCTGTACATACTGGGCAGGGCTGAGGGATATTTATGTCCCCTGAGGCTGCTGGAGGGCAGGCAGCCCTGGGTGGGTTGGCTGAGCAGCTGGCCGGGTCTGATTTTCCAGGCAAGACCTGGAAAGGATAAATTCCCCTCTGCTGGAGATGCTGGAGGTGGTGGGGGAGAAGCATCTCCATCCAGGCAAGGTCAAAGCTTAAGGGTAAAGAGCGAGGTGTACAGTCCTCCCGGATGTTCTTGTCCATGATAACGGAGGCTGGTCCTGGCTGGGATGCCAAGGGCCAAGCCAAGGGCTGTCCAGCTCTGAGTCGGACAGGTGCAAAGCTTGAAGCTGGATTTGTGCTTCCATCATTAGAGAAACTGCCCTGTTTCCCTGGCAGCATCTCCTGGTCATGCTGCTGCACACTGTCTTCTGGCTCCTTTTCTATTTCCTGAGGCTTTCTCTGTCCATTTTGCACACTTCACATCTTACTGTCTCCCCGCTGAAAAGTGCCAACAGGATTGCCAACTGTGGGGGGAGGGAGGAGATGGATTTGTGCTTCCCCACTGTGACCTTGGTAACTGGGTAATAGTGCAGTCCCAACGTGTATTTGGGAATGAGTAAATAAATAAGCCGGACATGGTGGCACACGCTTGTAATCCCAGCATTCGGGAGGCTGAGACAGGAGGATCAGGATTCTCAGACAGCCTCAGTGAGGCCCTTTGCAACTCAGTGAAACTCTGTTTAAAAAATAAAGAATAAAAAATAAGGCTGGGAGTGTTGCTCGGAGGTAGAATGCCCCTGGGTTCCATCCCCAGTACTGAAAAAGAAAAAAAGGAAAAAAAAAAAAAAGAAAAAAGAAAATAAATGAACGGGTACTAAAGAAAACAGGACATCAGTCTTGGAGACTCTTCAGGCTTTGCTGATTTTTCATTTTTCCTTCCGTTCCATCCCCCAAATTACGGAGGCCCTTGTAAGTTTAGCCCTGCTTGCTGTGGGCTGCTTTGGGCAATCTTGGCAAGAGGGGAGCCCCAAGTGCCCCCCGCTGGATGGCCAGGAGGCGTGGCACCTTCCCTGATAGAGAGAGGGGGAGAAGAGGAGCGGAGGAGGGAGCCTAGAGACTGGTAGGAGGCGCCGGGGACCAGCGAGCCTCAGAAGAGAAGGCCGCTGGGAGATGTTTGTCGGGATCATTGGTGCGGAGTGTCTTTTGCTCCGTGTAAGACTGGGCCTGCTTGTTGTCTTTTTTTGTGTGTGTGTGGAATGGAACCGAGGGGCATTCTACCCCCAAGCTACATCCCCAGTCCTATTTTTTATTCTTTATTTTTTGAAACAGGGTCTCACTGAGTTGCAAAGGGCCTCGCTAAGTAGCTGAAGCTGTCTGCGAACTCGAATCCTCCTGTCTCAGCTTCCCTAATGCAGGGATTACAAACGTGCGCCAGCACGCCGGGCTGGCTTGTCTTCCTCAATGTCCTGCACCCAGCCCTTGCCGCAGGTATTTCTTTGGATTGGGAATGTGTCTATGAGCACTGCTCGGTATATCTGCCTGGGCGGCACTTGGGACTCACTGGTCTCCTTACATGAAAGTCCACCGCAAAGGCTGGCCTCAGGGTGGGGAAACTGAGTGCTCCTCCCTGCCTCCCTAGAGGCGCGAGCATCTATGGTACATCAGACCAACAGCAGAGAACGTGTGACTTGTAAAGGTCATTCACGGGGACTCAGCTACTCCAGGAAGCGGAGCCAGAGAGCCGTGACCCCTGTGTGGTGGCAAGCCCTTACAGGCTTCCGGAGACAGACACCTCGGACCTCAGACCTGGGCCGTTAAAATGTGTTCTCAGAAGTGCTGGTAGTTGAGGCCCACTCACTGTGGGCCAGCTGGTGGGCTTTGGGCTTCCGGTGTGCCCGGCTAAGTATTAACTTCCCGCTTTATAGATAATAAGGCTTGGAGGTTAAGGAACTTGCGCTAGGTCACTGGCTTTCTTTGAGATAGGACTTAAGATTCCGATCTTCCAGACTTCCAAACCCAGGCTCACTGATAGCATGGACAATGCTATCTTTTTGTAGTCACGTCTTTCCAAACACTGGACATCCTTCAGTTTTAATCTTTTTTTTTTTTTTTTTTTTTTTTTTGGTGGTACTGGGGTTCCTGGAAGCCCTTCTACCTCCGGGCTACACTCCCAGACCTATTTTTACATTTTTATTTGGAAACAGGGTCTCCTAAGCCAGCGCCACGGCTGGCTTTGAACCTGCGCGATCCTCCTGTCTCCGCCTCCCAAGTGCAGGGATTACAAGTGTGCGCCACCATGCCCAGCTGACATTCTCCAGTTTTGAATAACAAGAGGAAGCATCAGTGCAGTTACTGATGACGGAGGGAGAGCCTGCATGCACGCATCTGGCATAAAACCTATTATTAAATAGTTCACGCACATTAAAAAAAAATCTCTAACTTGGATCTATAAGAGCGAGATATGCCAGGTCAATTACGCAGACCCTAGATTTACTCCTTTGCCCCCTTCCTGTGCCTCTGCAATCCCTTGGCAAAAGCACAACTCAGCGCTACCTGTTCCACGCCCGCACCTGTGCATAGGAGCCCGGATGTGGCTGCGGGAACAGCCGGCTGTCCTAAGAGGTCCTGCTTCCAGTTCCCGGTCTCTCAGCTCACGTGGCCAGTACATGGCGCCCACGGGCATCCCACGTCCTGACTCTTCTCGCTCCACACTTTCTCAGATGCTGCGCCTTCTCCTCCCTCCTTACAGGAGGCTGCCGCCTCCTGCTCGCACCAACTTCCTTCTGCTCCAGCTCGGCCAAGTCTCCCATGCGCGCATGGGAGGCCCCTGGAGATGTCACTTAGCAATCTGAAATTTTCTTTCATCGACCTTTGCTTTCATCATTGGCTTTCCCCTCTCTACTGGGCCTGCCTGCCTGCCTGCCTTCCCTCTTTCTTCTTTCCTCCTCCTCCTCCTCCTCCTCCTCCTCCTCCTCCTTCTTCTTCCTCTCTCTCTCTCTCTCTCTCTCTCTCTCTCTCTCTCTCTCTCTCCTTTTTTGTGGCACTGGGAATTGAACCCAGAAGCATTTTTACCTCCGAGCTATATCCAAAGACCGATTGCCGAGAGCAATCATTAAGTTGCTGAGGCTGTCCTCAAACGTGTGATCCTCCTGTCTCAGTCTCCCAAGTACGAGGATTACAAACATGCGCCACCATGGTTGGCTTTTACTGGATTTTTTTTTTTCAATACTGGGGAGGGAAAATAGGTGCATTCAACTTCTGAGCTACACCCCCACAGCCCTATTTTTTTAATTTTTAATTTAAATTTTATTATTATTATTGGTGGTACTGGGGTTCCTGGAGACCCTTCTACCTCATAACTGTTAAGTGAATAAACAGACCTATAGCAATACACACCTACCTCTGCCACGAGAATCTTTCCAACCCTCCTCTAACATGGTAATTCTAGAGTTTATCTGTGGTTCCAGGTCCTGGCTAATGACCAGAAAGCACACGCTGACCTCTGTCTCCACCACATCCTCCCCTTATCTCCGGCCAGTCCCTCTCTGAAGCCGGGAAGGAGCTACTTCTAACTTATCTCAGTAAATGCGGTTGCTATTCCTCACCTTTATCGCTTGTAGACTTTCTCGGGGAGACCTGTAGCCAGAGGCACCCCACGTAGAGGGCCTGCCTTATATTACAAGTCTGACTATTTCTGACTTTTTCTTATCAGGATTAAAAATCTCCTTCCTCCTCCTCCCGTCCTGTGGTGTGTTCACGAGAACAGAGTGATGGCAGACCTCCCAGGTTCTCCCTCCATTCCCCTGTGCCCGGGGGCTGGCTGGAAAGGCCGCAGAGCGCGGGACCACATCCAGCAGAAACACAGCCGCGTTTCTAGTGAATCAGCTGAAGCGACTCTGTGGAAACGTGGTGGGTGTGGAGCGGAAAAGCTCTCCTTATGAAAGATCTTCTGCCAGACCGCGGATGTCATTCACCCTGAGGCCCTTCGGGAGCGGCGCTGCTCAGAGCAGGCCAGGCTCTGGGTCCCCTGTGCTGGGGTCCTTGGGAGAGGGGGAGCCCCCGAGAGGAGAGCTGTTGGCTGGAGAGCTCACTATGCAGGAGGCACGGAGAGAGGGAAGAGAGGGGATGGATGGGGACCGAGACTGGTGTCAGACAGACAGACAGACAGATGTGAGTCAAAGCCAGCTCTCCCCTCCCGCGCGGTGGTCTGAGGACTCCCCTTCTTGCCCAGGGTCCTCACCTGTAAAAGGGCACACCATCACCTTCCTGCATCTACACCCAGATGCTCGCTGGCACAGTGAACACCGACCAACCGCGGCCTCTCCCTGACAGAGCATCTACCTCCGAGAACACACCTGACTCTAAGATGCACGCCAGGAAATGAGACAGAGAGCACCAAAGGCCCGAAAGACAGTCCTTCCCCACTACCGAACCGCTTTGCAACAAGTAATCTGCATGCGTCCCACAATAACCTCGGGTTCCCATTAATCAATACGTGTATATTTTCCAATACTTTCCAAAGGTCTAGTGGGTTCTCCCTGCTCACGAGTTGCTCTGGCAGGAGCTGGGTTGTGCTAGGACTCAAGCCAGGTGTGTGTGTGTGTGTGTGTGTGTGTGTGTGTGTGTGTGTGTGTGTATAGATGCAATGTCCCGGGCTGACCATGCTAAGCACAGGTGAGTCATTTTTGCGTCATCAAGCTGTCGGGGCTGGAGCTGGCAGTCTTGGATGCTGGAGTGGAAAATACCTCCTGGGTTGGAATCTTAGAGAGCGCTTCTTAGGGAGAGGCTGGGTGAATGGTAGGGAAAGTCCTGCCAGCCTGGTGTATCCCCCTCGGGCGCCTGTCTATACCTCTACCTGCAGAAGGGGGAGGGGAGAGGAAAGGATAAGGGCGAAAGATGAGGGACGGGGAGCAGGACCCTCAGAGTAGGGCGAGGTGGTCCTCGGCGTGTTCCAGAAGGGATTCATCGATTCATCTCTCTCTCTCTCTCTCTCTCTCTCTCTCTCTCTCTCTCTCTCTCTCTCTCATCTCTCTTTTGGTGGTACTAGGGTTCCTGGAAGCCCTTCCACCTCTGGGCTACACTTCCAGACCTATTTTATACTTTTTTATTTTTGGAAACAGGGTCTCTTAAGCCAGTGCGGCTGGCTTCGAACCAGCGGGATCCTCCTGTCTCTGCCTCCCAAGTGCGGGGATTACAAGCGTGCACCACCATGCCTGGCCTGGGTTTCATCTCTTAAGGTTGCAGAACAGGTGAGGTTAAGGGAAGGACGAAGGTGAAGGGAACGATACATTCGGAAAATTTGTTACTCAGGTGTGACTCTTATTCTGTCTTTTTTTTTTTTTTTTTTGGTGGTACTGGGGTTCCTGGAAGCCCTTCTACCTCCAGGCTACACTCCCAGACCTATTTTTACATTTTTATTTTATTTGGAAAAAGGGTCTCCTAAGCCAGCGCGCGTGGCTGGCTTTGAACCTGCGTGATCCTCCTGTCTCTGCCTCCCAAGCGCGGGGATGACAAGCGTGCGCCACCACGCCCGGCATTATTCTGTCTTTTAAAAATGACAAGCATTGCATATTCCTTTTACAATTTGCAAAAAAATTAAAAATTAAAAAAAGAAATCAGCCACGTGGAAGGCTTTGGACGAGAGCTGGAGGGCCGCCATGCTGCTTGTTGGCTGCGACCCGGTCTTGAACCACTAATCTCACCCTCGGCGCCACTGCCTCGGTGCCTCGGTGCCTCCTGGACTCTGCACAGACCGGGGTTCAACCTTCCCAGAGAGGAGGGAGCCGGGCCATCACACTTGCTCTGGGATTTGGCTATTAAACTCTGCTGAGAGCCTCCAACTTTCTTTAATGAAAAATTTTCAGATTTGTAAAAAACTGGGAGATAACAGCTGATATTCAAAAAGTACATCATTATTCACAAAGCATTTCCATTTTTAGTTCTAAATATGCCCCTCACAACAGCATGCGAGGGTAAACTGGGTCATTGGTAGTATTGATCTGTTCGTGAACTAAAGCTAGGGTTATTGAGACTTGCCAAAGATCACACAAGTAATTAGAGGCAGAGCTTGCGTCTTTGAGTTCCTTGCACGGCTGCTCTTAAAGCAGCTCGAGTGTTTAGAGTCATATTACAGTCAAATAATCTCTTTTGGCCTTTTTTTCTTGGTGCTGGGGATTTAACCCAGGGCTTTGTACAGGCAAGGCAAAGGCTGTACTACTGAACCGCATCCACACCCTCCCCCACCTTTTTTTTTTTTTTTTTTCGTTACTGGGGTGGGACCCAGGGGCATTCTACCTTCAAGCTATACCCCAACCCTATTTTTTTATTCTTTATTTTGAAACAGGGTCTCCTAGAGTTGCAAAGGGCCTCACTAAAGAGTAGCTGAGGCTGTCCACAAACCTGTCTCAGCCTCCCAAATGCTGGGATTACAAGCGTGCACCACCATGCCCGGCCCCATCCCTTTTTATTTTATTTTATTTTATTTTACTTTATTTTATTTCGAGACAGGATCTCACTAGGTAGCCCAGGGTGGCCTCAAGCTTGTGATCTTCCTACCTCGGCCTCCATACTGATGGGAGGGTGGGCGTGCCATGCTGGCCTGGCTCTTTTGGCTTGCCAGCAACCTATGCATTCTGGACGTAGACACCACCATCCCTTTGTAATCGGCAAATTAAGTAGTGCCCATGTGGCAACAGAGAGGAAGCAGAACCCACTTCAGGATCCCTCCACTCTCCACTTGCAAGTGTGCCCCTATGTTTGTACACACTCTGAGCCGGGCGGTGTGCACAGGTGTGTGTGTGTGTGTGTGTGTGTGTGTGTGTGTGAGAGAGAGAGAGAGAGAGAGAGAGCGCACGAGCAGAGCACAAGGTCACTAGGAAAAGAAAAAGAAAATGCTGCCCCTGGGCAACAATTGTTTTTACAGCTCAGTAGGACTGGTATGTCCCTGATGCCCCCCTCAGGGAACAAAACCCAAGATAAATGTGGCAATAAGTGATTTTGCTCCCCACCCCCCACTTCAGATCTTTTCCTCAAGTGTCTCTGTTCCCACAGGGCCACACCTTCCTTCCATTAACTGCCACCTTGCCAGCCTTCACCCAACTTTGGGTCTTATTTATTTATTTATTAAAAAAATTTTGGGGGGGGTATTGGGGATGGAACCCAGGGGCATTCTACCTCTGAGCTACACCCCCTGCCCTATTTTTTTTATTCTTTATTTTGAAACAGGGTCTCACTGAGTTGCAGAGGGCCTCACTAAGTAGCTGAGGCTGTCCTTGAACTCTGATCCTCCTGTCTCAGCCTCCAGAATGCTAGGATTACAAGCGTGCGCCACCACGCCCGGCCACTTTGGGTCTTTAGAAGCACCTATCATCTGAATCCAGGGAGCCCCATTTCTTCTTCCACTCTTTTGGGAGAGTGAACTCAAGATACTTCCGGCAGTGGGAAGATTTCGGTTCGGGGTGGCCCGCTCTTGACCCCCCCGTTTCCTAAATGTGTTAAACTCTACATGCCCCCGTGTGCTGTCCATGCCTGTCATGAGGAGCCAGTCCTGGGGGGGGGGGTCCACAGTAAAGATGCCACCCCAGCTCTGAAGAACCGCATCCGAGGGGGCGGGAGACAGCAAGGAGAGACAAGCCTTTGCAGGGGGCCCCTATCTCCCCATGGTGGTTTTTGGGGGCTGGTGGGAGTATCGGGCCAGCACATCGGACACTGAACCTCGTCTGAAGAGCTGCATCCACTCCTGTCGGGGGCAGTGTGGAGACCCTCCTCTTGGCCACCCAGGCTGAGGGTCCCTTGTCCTGGACCCCAGGTAGCAGGCCTCCTGCATCCCAGCAGCCGTGTTCTATCATCTAGGCAGCAGAGCATGGCACCTGCTCTCCAGGAAGTCTGTCTGAGCTGCAGAACCAGAGGAAGCCTGCCGCGCTCTATGAAGCAGCGAGGAGCACTCTCTGGCACACCAGCAAGGGATGCCCGCCCTCCGGCTTCCCTACCACCACCCAGTTCCCAAATTGGCAGCTCCAATCTTTTATTTTTCCCCAGCACCGTCTAATGAGCGGGAATATGCCAACGGGCACAGGGGTTTGGCAGAGATGGGGTGAAAGGAGGTTGGGGGCTCCTGACTTCCTTCCCTCTACTCGCTTCCCTTCGATTATCTTATTATAGTTGAGAGATAAATGAGCCTCGGACAAGAAAATGAATAAAAACGCGACTCACCGCGGCTCCACCTGTGGGACACAGTAGCCTGCGTGCCGTAATACAGCAGCAGAAGTAGCAGCGTCTTCCAATCCATCTTTTCCTCCCAGGAGGACACAGTGGCCCCTCAAGCCCAGTGAGCCTGGCAGCTCCAGGTAGGCGCCGAGCTCCTCCCGTGAGATGGCGTCCTCACCACCCTTCTGATTCTGGCAGGGCAGAAGTGCCCCTTGCTTGCCTCAGGAGGGTGGGGCAGCCGGCTGCCTCCTGGGTGGGACTGGAGTCGGCACCTCTCAATCCGACTCTCTCTGGGATTGGGGGACTGTTTTTGAGCACATCTGGAGTGACTCACGGGGCATGTGATCTCCTTGGCAGTAGGGTGGAGAAATATAATTTCTGTACTTGAGTTCCATGTGTTGGATGCACCCACTGGAATTTTTCTTTAACAAACAGACCCAAGGAACTTGTTAGAGAGCCCGGCGAAGACTTGGCTGCGCTCCCCGGCTGTCCACACATGCTACATCAGAGCCAGGGGCGAGGGCTGCAGGAAGGGCTGGGAGGTTGCCCGGAGGCACTGGGGCTGGTGGAGCCCAGAGTTGCCTTCAGGACAGCAAAATCACTGGAGCGCAGGGGCTGGGTGTCACTGTGGCCCTCCCCTGCAGCCAGACCTAAAGGTCTTGCAGCTTAGAGCCTTTTCTGGGTTTCTGTGTGGGAGCCCTTGGCAGGTTGTGAGGGAGCACAGGTGGAGATGTGAGGTGGTATATGTGTGAACCTCTATAGGTTCTCTTTATCCAAGAGCCCAGACTTGGTTTCCTCCGTTCACATTTGTGATGCTTATAACAGGCTCTTTTCTGCTGCTATAACAAAATACCTGAGTCTGGGTACTTTGTAAGGAAAAAAAAGGTTGGTTTAGCTCACTGTCCTGGGAGTCTGGGTCCAGCTTCTGCTCAGCTCTGGGGAGGGCCTCATGGCAGGTAGCATCACAATGGCTGGGATTTAGGTGGAAGAGGTCATAGGATGAGACAGGAAGCCAGAGGGCTTCGGGAGTGGGGTCACTCCTTCTAACAACCCTCTCTTAGGTAACGAACCAGAGTCCTATGATAACTACATTAACTTCTCCCGGTGGCAGCACCCCTAATGACCTTGCACTCCTCTTAAAGATTTCACCACCTTTAAAAAAAATACTTTCCTGGTGCACTGTAATTATATAACATAGTGAGATTCAAAGTGATACATTCGTAGGCGCTCATAGAACTCGAGGTGTTCTCCTATCTCACCCTAAGCCCTTCCTTCCCCTGTACAAGTTACTGAGATCGGGGTGAGATTCATACAGGGCCAGAACATTGGAAGTGCTCCCTTCCTCCAGCCTGTCTTCCCCACCTCGTGCCCCCAATCCCCTCTACTATCGTATTATTTTCTCCCCTCATTTATCTGAATTACCTTTTGTATCCCATTTCTCTCTAGTTCCACATATGGCCCTTGTGGTCTTGACTCTTTTCTGAGACCGGCTGTCTCACTTGGTGTCATGTTCTTCAGTTCCATGCATTTTCCTGTAAACGACATAATATTATTCTTTCTAGCTAAGTAAAATTGTACTGCAGCATTCTTTTCTTTTCTTTTCTTTTCTTTTCTTTTCTTTTCTTTTCTTTTCTTTTCTTTTCTTTTCTTTTCTTTCTGATCCTTGTGATTGAACACAGGGGCATTCTACCTCCGAGCTACACTCCCAGCCCTATTTTATATCTAGTTTTTTTTTTTTTTTTTGGTGGTACTGGGGTTCCTGGAAGCCCTTCTACCTCTGGGATACACTCCCACGGGCTACACTCCCAGACCTATTTTTAAACTTTTTTTTTTTTTTATGTGGAAACAGGGTCTCTTAAACCAGCAAGGCTGGCTCTGAACCAGCGCGATTCTCCTATCTCTGCCTCCCAAGCGCAGGGATTACAAGCGTGCGCCACCACGCCCGGCTTATCTAGTTTGATACAGGGTCTCACTAAGTTGCTGAGAGCCTTACTAAGTTGTTGTAGCTGGTCTTGAACCTGTGATCCTCCTATCCCAGCCTCCCAAGTACTGGGGATTACGCGCGTGCACGGCCACGTCCAGCTGGTTACATTTTCTTTACTACGGATGGACACCTCGCCTGGTTCCATGATCTGACTATTGGGAATAATGCTGACATAAACATAGGTTTGCGTGTATCACTACAGCATTTCTGCCACTCTTACCTGTCACATTGTGGCCAAGCTTCTGACACATGAACCCCTGAGGACAAACCTCCCTTTCTTGTACTGGGCCTGTGTCTGGGGCTTACCCCCTTAGATTCTCCCAAGCACATGGTAGGATTTTTTTCATGGTCAATTTAAAAGTACCGCCATAGGCCCTTTGATTTTGTCTTTCTCACCTCTGAAACTATAAATGGGGAGTCCTAAAGCTTGAAAGACACTTAAGGGTCCCTACTAGTGACTTTCCTCTCTGTGAATGAGGCAGCCAGGGTCGGTGGGCTTCTGGAGGACACCTCCAAGTCTTCTCTACTTCAGCCAGAGTCCTTACTAGAAAACTTGAGAACCACAGATCTCCCTAGGTATTATACTAGCAACCTGTGCTTTGTTTTAGGCACGGTGGAAGCATCTTTCCTTGCAATCACTGATTTAATGCTTGCAATTAATGACATATAATGTGAGGTTCAAATGTAATTTAAAGTTTTCTAGTAGTCAAGTTTCAGAGAGTAAAAAAAAAAAAATAACACGCAATTAACTATAATATTACTTTTTATTTAATTCAATATATCTTCCAAAGTATTTTCATTTCTACATATAATCGTTATAGCATCAACAAGATATTTTTTGTTATTTTTGTGTGGTATTAGAGATTAAATCGAGATATTCTACCTCTGAGCCACACCCCGAGCCCTATTTATTTATCTATTTATTTGCTTATTATTTATTTAACTTTTGTTATATTGGGGATTGAACCTGGGGACATGCTACTTCTGAACTATACCACTAGCCCAATTTAATTTTTTATCTTGCTAAGTTATGGAGGGTCTAAGTTGCTGAGGCTAGTTGTGAACCTGCGATTCTCCTGTCTCGGCCTCCCAAGTACTGGGATTACTAGTGTGCGCCACCACGCCCAGCTTGGGGATTAAATTTTGAATTTGGACTGGGGATGAATGTGATTGAACCTAGTGTCATTTCATGAGCTGATAAGCTGGATCTTCACTCCTCGGTGACTACTGGGCTCCAGGAAGCCAAGATTCTTGGACAGCCTCCTGAACGCCTTGGGAATTTCTGGTCTAGTGTACTGAATCTTTCTGTTTTCCTTGTTCCTGCTATAATTCTGCACACTCTGGCTGAGATGGGGAAGAAAATGGGTATCTCTGCCTTTTATAACAGAACACTGTAAAACTGTGGGGAGAGCTTCCCAGAGCTCTTGATTACTTAAAGAATACCTTGAACTGGGCGTGGTGGCGCACGCTTGTAATCCCAGTTTTTGGGAGGCTGAGACAGGAGGATCACAGTTCTCAGACAGCCTCAGTTACTTAGTGAGGCCCTTTGAATCTCAGTGAGATCCTATTTCAAAAATCAAAGAATAGGGCCGGGCGTGGTGGCGCACGCTTGTAATCCCCGCGCTTGGGAGGCAGAAACAGGAGGATCGCGCAGGTTCGAAGCCAGCCCTGCGCACTGGCTTAGGAGACCCTGTTTCCAAATAAAAATGTAAAAATAGGTCTGGGAGTGTAGCCCGGAGGTAGAAGGGCTTCCAGGAACCCCAGTACCACCAAAAAAAAAAAAAAAAAAAATCAAAGAATCAAAGAATAGGGATGGTATATATATAGGTAGAATGCCCCTGGGTTCCATCCTCAGTACCACAAAAAATAAATAAATAAAAAGACTACTGTAGGTGGCTGTTGTACTGAAGATGAGGCTGCCAGGGACACTTTCACTGGGAGCGGCCACTGCTCTGACCGGTACCGCAGCATCGTTTTCCAGCTCACTTACAGCCACCGTTTAGAGTTCTGACCCAACCACTTGCCTTTATCTCAGTCAATGTTCATAGCAGTTCTGTTCAGTAGCAATTCTTGTTCCCGAGTCTGTTTTATATTTGGCAAGCCAAAGCTTGGAAAAGATAAATTACTAGGGTCATATAATCACTAGATGGTAAATACTCTCACGTACTGACTACAGGGACTGAGACAGAGAGGAGAAATCCAGTAAAGTGGCGTCTCTACGCTGACAGCGCAGTGCAGGAGCGGGAGGCCGGGCTGGGCCCCACTTGATGGGGTCGGGGAGGGGGACTTCCTATCTACTTTGAAGACGGTAGCTTAAGTGGCACAGTCTATACCAATTTGTTTGCCATCTTTTTTTTTTTAAAATGTCTCCTCTGTTCCAGGAAGTAGGTAATAATGTGCCAGATAAGACACAGTCCCTGAAGTCAAGAATCTTCATATTTTTTTCCAGTATTAGAGATGGAACCCAGAGCATTCTACCTCCGAGCCATACCTCCAGCCTTATTTTTTATTCTTTACTTTGAAACAGGGTCTCAGTGAGTTGCAAAGGGCCTCACTAAGTAGCTGAGGCTGTCCTCGAATCACGATTCTCCTGTCTCAGCCTCCCGAATGCTGGGATTGCAAGCGTGCGCCACCACGCCCGGCTCAAGAATCTTCATTCTGATGAGGGAGATAAACACCTCCATGTCCCCACACATGATGCTACCTTTGATGATGCAGGATTTTCTGGCAGAAAATGAGAGGGAGAGAGGTATTAGGCAAAGCTTCTTCTTGGAGGGATTAGTTTTAATCGGCTTTTCTCATCCCTGTGATGAAAGAAGCTGACAAGAATAACTTAGAGGAAAAATAGGATTTCAGGGGTTTCAGGGCTTAGTCCATAGTCGGTTGGCTTCAAGGCAGAGACATCGGGGTGGCACTTTTGTGGTGAAGGGAAGCTGAGCTTAACTCAGTTGTGTCTGGGAGGGGAGAGAGAGAGAGAGAGAAAGAGAGAGAGAGAGAGAGAGAGAGAGAGAGAGAGAGAGAGAGAGAGAGAGAAAGAAGAGGAGGAGGAGGAGGAGGAGGAGGAGGAGGAGGAGGAGGAGGAGGAAAGAAGAGTGTGTTTAGTCTCCAAGGCCGTACCCTCTCTGACCTACCTACCCCACCTGCTTAAGTGACCACCTAGGGAGTCCATTCAAATGATTAATACTTCAGTGGATTTAATCACTGATGAGATTTGAGCCTGATTTAAAGATTTCACCCCTGAATATTCTGCATTGGGGACATACCTTCAACACATGAGTCTTTGAGCCTCAACACATGAGCCTTTGGGGAGGACCTTCCAAACTGCGACCACAGCACTGACACCTGAATCAAGCTTTTGGAGTTGAATGGAATCTAACCAGATTGTGGCAGAAGGCGTGGCGGTCGAGGACAACCTGAGCCAGAAGGAGGAACCCGTCGGCGTAGGCACGGAACAGAGATGTGCTGGTCCAGAGGCGGTGCTGGCCCTGGCAAGCCTTGTGTACCACACATGGGCTCTACCCCACGGCAATAGAGAGTCCTGGCAGGTTCCCCTTGGAAGAGCGAGGTGGTCACCTCTGTGGTTGGCAGTGCTGTCGAGGGTGGGTTTGACAGGGTAGAGACCAGTTAAGATATACACTTATTTGGGTGTGGTGGCACACACCTGGAATCCCAGTATTTGGGAGGCTGAGACAGGAGGATCACAGATGGAGGACAGTCCAAACAATGTGGTGAGCTTCTCAGCAACCTCGGGAGATCCTGTTTCAAAATAAAAATAGAAAATTGGGCTGGGAGTATAGTTCAGAGGTAGAATGCTCCTGGATTTCATCCCCAGTAACACACACACACACACACACACACACACACACACACACACACACACGATGAGCACCTGGTTCAGGGCAGGAGCCAGTAGGGAGGAAAGAGGTACCTGGATTTGAGAAAGATGGACAGGTAGGATCTAGACACACCGTGAAGCCTGGAAGGAGATGAGTCTGAGAGGCGAGCAGACAGGCATCCCGGGTAGTGCAGCGGAGGCTGAGAGGCTGGGAGCCCGGAGCCTGAGCTGAGGGTTTCAGCCCAGCACCGCTGAGGCCAGGGTGCGGGCCTCTCTGGGGCCTGGCTTCTGCGGACCCTGGGCCTCTGTTCTGAAGATGGAGGCTGGGAATGGCTCCGTCTCTCTGATTGGAATGTTTCTTCTGTGTCAGGATCTCTGCTGTGACCTTCGGCTGGGAGGATGGGAAATAGCGTGGATTCTTTTTGGAGAGAAGAGGCACTCACAGGTTGGGATTGAGTGAAAACTGGTCCTCCCTGGAGGGGAAATGCGGGCATCACTCCGTATCTCTTGGGCTTTCTCCCTTAGCTGATGGCGGGGGCCTTAAGATGCTCTGGGTGTGGTCGACTTGTTCATCCCCTGTCCATGGGAGCTCTTCCCGGCCTCCCTGATGAAGGCTCCCGCACGGAAGCTGTTTCTGGCTCCATGGGCCTCTCCTTTGCATATTTTATTGCAGTTCTGATTGGCTCTGTGCTGGTGATTGAGCCTACAAAACCGTCTGCGGGGAGCACCGCAAGGGCAGGGCTGCGCCAGCTCTCACCTGCCTTTGCATCTCCAACTCACCTGTGCTTAGTGGGAGCTCTGCCTGCAAGCTGGGCAGGCAGTAGGGCTTCAGCCAATGTCCTCGCAGGCAACAGATGGCGCCTTCTGAAAAGGGATTGATGAGTCTAACGAAGGCATTATTTATTTTATTTTATTTTTGTGGTGCTGAGGATGGAACCTAGAGGCTCTCTACCTCTGGGCTATACTCCCAGGCCTATTTTATATTTTATTTGGAAACACGGTCTCACTAAGTTTCTGAGAGCCTCACTAAGTAGCTGAGGCTGGCTTCGAACCCGTGCGATCCTCCTGTCTCAGCCTCCCCAGCGCGGGGATTACAAGCATGCACCACCACACCCAAGAAGCGAGAGGAGTAAGGGGCCAATCTAAGGACCTCCGCAGTGGGGGATGGAGTCCATAGCCCAGCGCGTCGCTCCAAAGCACGCGGAGGGCCTGACCCTCGGTATCCGTGAGTCCACCTTGCCTGGAAGCAGGGTCTTTGCAGATGTGATGCTAAGGTCATAACCCAACATGACTGGCGTCCGCTTAAGAAGAGCACACACAAAGACACACAGGGAAGGGACCCTGGAGGCTGAGGTGGAGCCCCGCGCCTGTGGGCTGAGGAATGCCAAGGATTGCCAACCCTGCAGGGCTGGAACAGGCACGAGGACTCCTCCCTCCAAGCTTCAGAGGGAGCACGGCCTGCTCGCCCTCCGCGGGGCCTTCCACCCTCCAGATCCACGGCAGGGTGTTTCTGTTGTTTGAGGCCTCTCAGCTCAGAGCACTCGGTTCACAGTACCTGGTTCACAGTACTCAGTTCGCAGCACTCAGTTTACAGCACTTGTTTCACAGTACTTGGTTTATAGTACTCAGTCCACAGTACTCAGTTCGCAGCACTCGATTCACAGTACTCAGTTCATAGCACTTGGTTCACAGTACTCGGTTCATAGCACTAAGGTCACAGCACCCGGTTCACAGCACTCAGTTCACAGTACTCGGTTCACAGTACTCAGTTCAAAGTACTCGGTTCACAGTACTTAGTTCACAGCACTCAGTCCACAGTACTCAGTTCGCAGCACTCGATTCACAGTACTCAGTTCATAGCACTTGGTTCACAGCACTCGGTTCACAGTACTCAGTTCACAGCACTCAGTTCAGAGTACTTGGTTCACAGCACTCAGTTCACAGCACTCGTTTCACAGTACTTGGTTCACAGCACTCGGTTCATAGTACTTGGTTCATAGCACTCAGTTCACAGCACTTGGTTCACAGTACTTAGTTCACAGCACTCAGTTCACAGGACTTGGTTCACAGTACTTGGCTCACAGCACTCAGTCCAGAGCACTCAGTCCACGGCACCTGGTTTGTCACTGTGGCCGTAGGAAGTGCGCATAGACCCGAGGGGGGCAGCAGCCGGCCATGCATGTGGCCTGTGACAGGGTGACCGCCCACGAGGAGCAGTGGATGGACACTCAGAGTCCCTTCCTCTAAGTCCCGATGCCCACCTCCTGCCTCGGACCACCTGGCAGCCTGGGGGGTGTCCTCCACGGGGGCGCCGGGCTGGGGATGCATGGCCATGGGGAAGCGCATTCCAGGGAGGGTGGATCCCTCCGGCCAGCTGGTGACGGGGCGTGAGGGAGCCCCAACCAGCAGGTACCCTCGCTTCTAGTTTGGACACAATGTTGTGGTGCTTGGTTTCCATCCAGAGGCGAGGAGAAAGGAATCGCAGCCTTTGAACGGCTGGGACGTCTGTGTCTGGCCTCGAGCCTCCTCTCTGGCTCAGGATCAGGGTTGGAGGCTTACGGAGCCCCCCTCTCTGTCTATGCAGCTGGCACTTTTAGGCAGGTTTCTATTTTAAGGCTGGAAATGAGGTAATTTGGTATGACAACAGACACACAGTTGGAAAGATGAAGTGCCAGCCTTCGAGCAGGGAGGCCATCCGCCCTCCAGGGTGCCCAGCATTGATGACTCAGTGGCGCATGCACTCCTGTGCCCGGCCGGCCGGGAGGTCCTCCGGCACCAGAGTCCGTGTCTTCTACCAGGCGAAAGAAACCTTAGGACGGTTCAGTGCCTGTGTCTACCCGAGGCCTGTTGCTGCCGGCTCTGCTAGCTAGAGCGATAATTCTGCAGAGGAGAGCGTTGGTCCCCCAAGGGAAGGGCCAGCTGACTGGAAAGGGCCAGCTCTGTCCTCTGGTGGAGACGCCATCACGATCCGGCTGCGCTGGCGGAGCCCTGAAGCTGCTGTTCACAAGTCACCGAAGCATCTCAGATGTGGTGCTTTCAGCTGCTTGGCTTTGCGCAGGCCCAATGGCCGCACAGTCTGCATTCCAAATGCAGGTGCCTTGTCTGGGGGAGGCCGAGGAGAAGAAAATTCCATTTTTCTTGGACTTGTCCAGCCTGGAATTATTGTAATAACCAGTCACACCCTTTGCTTCCAGGTCACTTTGCTTTCTTGAGGAAGCTTGCTAATTCGGGCACATGGTACCGGTAAACATAAATTCTAGGTGGTTCCATCCACCCTTAAGGCGCTCTCAGTTTCCTCATGATGCTAATTCTTCCTTCAGAATTCGTCCTGTTCTGTTTAGACAGCAAACATTGTCTGGTGTGGACTGTGGGGCAAAGGTAGGTGGTGGCAGTGTCCTCTGAGAAATTATTATCTTTTCTACTGTTAGCAAAAAGAAATGCCATTCAGCTTCTGAAGAGGCCAAGTTAGAAGTACAATAAAGAACAGATATTGAGCCGGGTGTGGCACACTCTTGTAATCCCAGCATTTGGGAGGCTAAAACAAGAGGACTATGGTTTGAAGACAGTCTCAGCTACTTATTGAGGCCCTTTGCAACTCAGTGAGACCCTATTTCAAAATAAAAGAATAAAAAATAGGGCTGGGGGTGTGGTGCAGCGTGGGGGTAGAATGCCCCTGAGCTCCACCCCCAGTACCGAGAAAAAAGAAAAAACGAACAGATATTGAGGCACATTTGTTTACTAAGGAGATATAGCAGGCAGGAGAAAAGATGCAAAATGACTTCGTAGAAAAGCTTCTCTGGGTATGGAAAGTTCTGGGGAAGCGAGTGGTTTAATTCACACAAGGAGTCCCAGGGTACTCTGGAGGAGAGGGGCAGGATAGTCACTTTATGAGTCAGGATTTGTAAAGTTATGCTGCATTAACAAATAACTACAAAGTTTCAAGGGCTTACCTTAACAACAATAAACAAAGGTTAATTTCTCAATCAGGGGCCGAATTTATTATGAGTTGGTCATGTTTTTTTTTCCCCCCTTTTTGGACCTCATTCTGGGACCTGGGACAATGGAGCAGCTTCTCTATGAAGCACTGCTTGGTCATCATGGCAGAGGGAAAGAGTCCTGAAAGCAACATTGGCTCTTGGAATTTCTCATCCAAAGTAACATGTCCCACATTTAAATTTCTCCTGCACTTAAATGACTAAAGCATACTGCAGGGCAATCCCTGAGTTCTGTAGGACCGGTATGTATAATATGCCCGTAGCATGGAAGAGAGGAATAGCTGGTAAACATTAATACATTCTACCCAATGTTTTTACACCTTCCTCCTGAGGTTCAAAATTAGGAAGATTCAGAATCAAGGAGTTTTCTTGGAGGTGGGCATCAGGCTGGCTCTAACCATGTCCAGTTGTGAAGGTGGGCAATTGGACCCCCAAGATGAAGTTATTAAAAAGTTTGAGTTAGATGGCTGGATGGATGAATGGACAGATGGAGGGACAAAGATTTTATGGTTCTGCTTGACTGAGGCAAGAGAGACAGGAGTAGGAATTCTGAGTCCACTAGGTACTTTCTAGAGCCCAACCTGGTTTGGTGCTTCTGGGAGGTAGATGAAGAAATGCTTGAGGTCAGGGACTCAGATTTTCACCACGGTTTCTCATCTCTGTAAAGCCCAGTGGGATCACTGCTGTTACTTCCAGGTGGCACTTTGCCTATCCTACTACATACTCAGGGACACAAAACTCTTCTCCAACTACCAGCCTATCATTGCTGTTGACACAGCCAGGCAAGACAAGATTTGGCCCCTCCCCAAGATTCCTAATTTGCTTTGCACTCCCTTCCTTCACCCTTACCTACACAGAGGTAAAATCTCAGTTATCTTTGGATATATAAAAGCAAAGAAGTTGGGTCTTGGAAAATATAGACTGTATTTCCAACTACTGCCAGTTTTGGGGAGCTCAAACATTGCTCTCTGGTACTTGCTTGAGGACATCTCAGTTTCATAAAAATGTAGAAGTCCCAGTTCTTCAAAGAATTGTTACCTAGAAAGCAAGAAATATAGTTTAGGGAAAAAAAAAAGTGTAGACATTGTCAAATTTGGCAAGAGTGTCAGATATTAAATGTGAGAGACAAATAAACCTTCATGTCATTAATTCAGTGAGATTTTTGGGGATGCTTGTTACAGCAGTTAGCCTACCCTGACTAATACACAGTGTTTATATACGCAATAGGATTAGGGGCGAGAGAGAGAGAGAAGGGAGGAGTGAGTCCATAAGGGATTTCCTAGCATGAAATGTTCTCTGGGGTAGGCATCTCGACTGTTCTTTGGCTCTGCTGCATAGAAGAAAAAGACCTTGTGGAACCTTTACAGAGGAAGTGGTTAGTGTCTCTGCAAGTTGAATAAAAAAAAGTCCAATCTTCTCCCATGAACTCAGGCCTACCAGGGATTTGAGGAATGGATGTGAACATTTGGTATAACTTAGGGTAAGAGGCCAGTGAGCCTCGGTGGTCAGAGCCAGTGGGTGGCAGGGCTGGGGACTCAGGAGGAATCTTCAGGGAGGAGCTGGAGTCTCCTGCTCCTGCTCCCAGGCAGGCTTGGAAGACAGGCGAGTTATGCAGGGAATTTCCTGCCTCTGTGATGGGATGCCAACAACCACAGCTTAGCAAATTCACCTCGTGGACACTTTTGGTGAATTTTCAAAAAATACCTCAGCCGCCCTTTCAGATTTGCCCTTAATATTCAAAGCCAGTCCAAGACGAGTTCATTTCTGAATCCAATTTTGGGTAAAAAATGGACAACAGGTTTACTGTTACAATCGAAATGTGATCAAGTCTTTCTTTTCTCTCTTCCTCTCAATTGAGAGACGCTGGGGAAGAATTTGTTCTTGAGAGAACAAGAGGTGGGCTGAGGGTGGGGAGAGGTTAAAAAAATACCCTGGCTTTGGATGGTGTCTGCAGAGCCCTGGTGGGATGGGGCTGACTGAGGAGGGATGGGGTGTCAGGAGTTGATTATACAGTGCTGCCCCTTTAAGAAAAGGGTGAGTCCAGCTTAGGGAAAGAACTCGGAGCCCCTGAGTGCACAGGCACCAGCCCTGCCTGCTGTGAGGCTGGGGCCCTGAGCTCAGGGACTCGCCCTGCACATTAGGACCCCCGGGAGCAGTTCCCCTCCCACCTTGGTAAAGCCACCTGGGTGGATGTGGGAGCTGTGGCTCTTGATCAGAAAGAGCTGGGGGAGCAGGGGTGCATGGGGTCAGCCCGGGTGCAGAGACCTCTGGGTACAGGTGGGGGATCAGAGTGACCCAAGGGAGACAGGGGTCTGATGCTAGGCAAAGGCTGTTCATTGCAACGTCGGCTTTAGTTGACCTCTTCGCTTTTCCTTTTCTTTTCTTTTTTCTTTTCTTTTCTTATCTCCCTTCCTTCCTTCCTTCCTTCCTTCCTTCCTTCCTTCCTTCCTTCCTTCTTTCCTTCCTTCCTTCCTCTCTCTCTCTCTCTCTCTCTCTCTCTCTCTCTCTCTCTACTGGGGATGGAATCCAGGGTCATTCTACCACCTAGCCATATACCCACTTCTGTTTCTTATTCTTTATTTTGAAACAGGGTCTCACTGAGTTGCAAAGGGCCCTACTAAGTAGCTGAGGCTGTCCACGAACTCGGATCTTCCTGTCTCAGTCTCCCGAATGCTGGAATTACAAGCGTGTGCCACTGCGTCTGGCTCCTGTTCGCTTTTGTTGGTAACCCATAAAGAGCTGAGATCAGTAGAGAGTCCGGATTAATTAGGGAAAGGGAGAGGGGAGAGAGGGTGCCGAATAGGAGAAGAGACCAAGAAAAACTGGTGGGGCTCGTGTGCCGCTCACCTGCTGTCCTCCCTGGGTCCTCCCTGCTCTGGTGTGCAGCAGGGAGGACCCCCGCAGGTGTCTGTAATTTCAACCTTTGGGAGTTCAGTCCTTATGAATATTCATAAAGTAAATTTTTTTTTTTTGGTGGTACCAGGGTTCCTGGAAGCCCTTCTTACCTCCGGGCTACACTCCCAGACCTATTTTATATTTCTGAAACAGGGTCTCTTACACCAGCACGGCTGGCTTCGAACCTGCGTGATCCTCCTGTCTCTGCCTCCCAAGCGCGGGGATTACAAGCGTGCGCCACCACGCCCGGCTCATAAAGTAAATCTTAAGGCAAAGTGTTGTTTTCCTGTTATGCGTGTATGTCATTTAAATGGTTTCTGCCAGTCTTTTATTTGCTTGCCCAGGTAGGTAACAGAGCCTTTCTCTGGTTAAATCAGTGTTCGCCCTTGTGATGGAGTGAGGGTGTGCACTGCTTTTGGGCTCCCTGCTACAGTGTGGACTCACTACGGTTAGGATCAGATACAAATACAAATCGAAGGCGGAGCACGTGGGGGGACTGTGGGGGGCACTGTAAACGCTGCTTGGTGGAAGTGCTTTGGAGTGAGGCCTGCTCCAGAGCTCCACTGCGCCTTGCTCCTTTCCATGTATCTGGAGGGAAAAACAATTCCTGTTTTCCACAGAGACCAGAAGGTACTTTAGTCCATTTTGGCTACTATGGCAAAATACTTGAGACTCGGTAACGTACAAAGTAAAGAGTAAAGTAAAATTTTGGTTCGTCGTTCTGGAAGTCCAGGAGTAGGGTGCTGCTTTCCTCTTGGCTTCTGGCGTGGCCCTCATGGTGGAAATTGAAAGCACAAGGAGACACAAGGAGGGGAGGAGGACAGAGAGCAGGTGCCAGGCTGGCTTTACAGCCTACTCTCAGGGTGACTAATCCAGCCTGACGAGCTTGAGAACCACGCAGGTGAAAAGCACCCATCTCTCTTGACCCGGTTCCTTCTGTGCAGCCAATGGCACTCCACGCTGCTACATGGACAGCGAGCCTCAGCTTGAGTTTCAGTGGGGGAAATCTGTGCTCAAATCATAGCAGAAGAAATGGTTGGAGGACTGATGGGTACAAAGGGAGAAAACATATTTTTGGGGTAGCAATTGATGTCATCGGTGAAGAGAGATGGGTGAGTTTTCTGTACTTGAGTGAACGCCCTAGTCTTTGCTGGTGAGTTCAGAAGCGCGGGGGTTCCATCTCTACGTGGAGACAGCCATTCCTCATAGGGCCGTGCAAAGGAAATGTTACGGCTGCACCTCCTGGGCAGAGAAGAGGTTGAGCTGGGAGGAGGGTCTAGTGGCTGAAAGGACTTCTGTGTTTTTGCAGTACTGGGGATGGAACTCAGGGGCATTCTACCTCCTAGAGACACCCCCCAGCCCTATATTTTATTCCTTATTTTTAAACAGGGTCTTCCTGAGTTGCAAAGGGCCTCACTAAGTATCCCAGGCTGTCTGCGAGCTGCGATCCTCCTTTCAGCCTCCCAAATGCTGGGATTACAAGCATGTACCACCACACCCGGCTTGTGAAAGAACTTTTGAGGGCATCTAATCCTTTTATCTCATTTTCTGGGGCCTTCAAAGGATGACTTTCATTAGTATTTGTTTGAAGGAAAATTAAAATAAAATAGGTTCATGCTTTGAGACTACCACCACCAACAACAAAATCAACCCTGTCCAATTCATATCTTTAGATTAAATAAAAATAATAACTAAAAACTGGAAAACAGCCCAAATATCCATCACTAGAGAATGGATAAACAAAATATGTACATTCATACAATGATACACTATCCTGCAATAAAAAGAGTTAATTACTGCCATGGATATGGGCCCAGAACATATTATACTGAACAAAAGAATGGAAAGTTGATAGCTGAGCATGGTGGTGCACACCTGTATTCATAGTACCGGGGAGGCTGAGATAGGAGGATAGCAGGTTTGAGGCTAGTCTCTATAATGTAACAAAACCCTGTTTCAAAATAAAAAATAAAAAGGCTGTGGGTATATCTAGGATGTAGATTGCCCCTGGGCTTAATCCCCAGTACCCCGTCACCAAAATAAATAAGTAAATAAATAAATGAATAAATAAAAGCTGATGATTTGAGGGTGGAGACTAAGCAGCACTAAAAAAGAAAAAAAATAGTCATTTCTCAAAGTGGAGTTCTGCTAGTGACTGAAACAAGGTTTAAGGGAACTTTCTGAAATGAAAAAAAAATCTATCTTGATCGGGGTGTATGCAGCATGGATATATCCAGATGTAAATAGTATTGAGCTGCTCACTTAAGATTGGTACATTTTACTAGGTATAAACAGTAACCACCCTTCCCTAACCCCAAACACACAAAACCAGAAAATCCCCATCAACGAATGGGAAATAAATGGCTACTTGACTTGATACCCTTTAATGATAAGCTCCGTGGGGCCACGTTCTTAGTAAGTGGCGCTGACGGAAGTTCCCCTTGTCTAGAGGATTAAGGAACATGGGCATGTTACTTAACACGGCTGGATTGTTGGGTTTTCCTCTGTTAAAAAGGAAAAGAGACGGTTCAGTTGTCTGTTGCGAGCAGACTCTGCCACCTCAGCTGGCCCCGGGCGGGTGTGGCGAGGACACCGAGGTGTTCCAGTTGCGGACCTGGCTGCTGTCCTGCAGGGACAGTGGGAGACTCTGACAGCATGGTGGCTGCCAGCGCCAGCCCGGCCTTTGCTCCCTCTTTGGCCTGTGCCCTGACAGCCAGCTCCCCCAGGCCTGGAGGAGGCCAGGCAGGCTCCTCGCCCTCCTCCAGGAAGGCAACTTCCCCGGAGCTAGACGGTGCTTCATCCAGCCTGCAGGCCTGGGCAGGCTCTTTCTGTTTGGTGACTGAGTCTAAAGCCACAGAAGGGGTGGGGGAAGCCAGGATGAATGCCTGGGTACCCGATTCATACCAGCCCCCAGAGTCTAACATACGTGGCCAAGAATCCAAGCCTAACTTCTCCTCAGGGAGACACATGACAAAGGCCCTCCTTGAGGTGGCTTCACAGACAGACACCGCTGGTCCCTGGCCCAGCCACCCGCACACCAGGCTCCCTCCTACCCTGCCCTTGCCTTGGGTCCCCAAAGGGAGAAAAGTGGCACTGTGGTTGGACGGAGTCAGTCAGAGAAATAGCATCGGGTAATTTTCCATCTTGCGTTGTTTACTCAGAACTTTTCGTCTGGACCCAGGAAGGCAGGCAAGTTAAGGCATTCTTGGGAACACTTAGGCTCTGAGAGACAGAAGAGTCCTAACTTGGGGTCCTAGGGCAGAGGCCACACATCCCCTCCCTATGTCCCTCCCTGGGTCAACACAAGGCACTCCCTTATCTCCTTGATGTGAAGCAGAGTAAACGGTCTCTGGCTGCCACAATGTCCCTTGGGGAGCAGAGTTCAGTGGAGGCACAAACATTGGCCCCGAGAAAACTGATTCGGAAACAGAAGGGACTTAGAGATCAGAGACTCTAACTGAACAGACGAGGAAAGCAAAACTCGGAGAGGGGAAGTAGCCAGCTTAGAGGCAAAGCCAGTCAAGGACAAAACCAAGAGACGACTGGAAGTGCCGGAGTGGACAAGTCCAGAGCCAGTGGGGCAGAAGGGCCTCCCGCCAGCCACGAGACCAGGGCTTCTCAGCTTTGGCGAGACTGACATTTTGGGCCAGATAAATCCTTGCTGTGTGTGTGTGCAACCAAAATGTCCCCAAACATTGACAGATGTCCCCTGGTGGGTGAAGTCAGTCCTGGTTGAGACCTACTGGATGGAGGGCCACTTCTTTGGTTTAACACCTCCCAGCTCGTTACGATGCGTTTATTATTTGCAGGTCTGTGTCCTGCTTCAGTCTGTGACACTTTGTGGGGACAGACAGGATCTTATTGACCGTTTTGTTTCTGTGTTTTGCACAGTACCTGACATGCGAGAGATGCAATGAATGGATGTATGTATGAATGAATGAAGTGAATCGCACTGGGAGCCCCTGGCAGACAAACTTCCATTTGCCGGTTACCTAGTATTATATTAAACATCAGCCTGGTAATAGTCTGGCAGGAGGGGCGGGGGGATGACCAGTGCGACCTTCTACCTGGGGACAGCAGGGTTCAGCCATCTGCTTTGTCCTCCCTATCGCAGCCCCACAGAAGGGTTCTTCTCGGGCTTCTCTCTTCACGCTGTAGTCTGGCTTAATTATGTGGCTTCTTTTCATTCTTGTAAGACAATAGAAACAGATAATACGCGAAAGACATTTTTCTCACTGGGGACAAAACCAGCCTTCTGGAACGTTAAGCCTTGAGATTCTCACAGTTAGAAGAAAGAAAAAAATCCCCAATACAGCCATTAGCAGCACGAGTCATGGGGGGATATTTGTCCCAGAGTCATGAAATTTTGGCATTGGAAAAAGTCACAAGTCAAATACAAAAGGAGACATCCCAACCACAAAATTTCATTGTATTGGCTTTCTTAAAGCCCAGAAATTTTCACCAGCTTTGACTTTGGGGAAATGACTAAACAAGTCTATTTATGGTTTCCAAAGGATAAAATGTTTGAGAGCAGAGCCTTCTTTCAGGGGGGTTGGCCTTTGGAAGACCCTCTGTGCTAGACTACAAAATAAAAGTCTTAGTGAACTTTGAAAGACTGGGTTTACTTTGGGCAGCATAAAAATGGGAGAGATTAAAAAAGAGGAAAAAATATAAACTATTGCTTAGATAACTCATAAAGGGAAATTATATTATGTGCAGGGATAAAGATGTCACAGCGAATCCCACTCTTATGTCTTGGTATGCTGCACCAATAAAAAGTTTAAAAAGGTAGAATGTATATTAAAAATAAGTAAAGACTTCCGGGAAGATGGCGACCGAGAAAAGCGGGGCTTAAGAGTCCCGCTAACAACCAATCTCCATTACCACAAAAAGAGCGCCTTTCATAGCCAGAAAACACCATCACCAGAAAAACAAAAAAAACCACCAGGCTCCAGAGAGAAAGCGGACTGAGAACAGAGCTCAGGGCCACAGAGGAGACACACGAGCCCGAGGACGCGGCAGCAGCGCCATACTGCCGGCGGCAGCGGCGAACTCAACGGACGGCTACAGCAAGCCAGGTGAGCCGCTGCGGAACAGCCAGGCGGGTTCTTTCGGCGCAGACAGCATTTAAAGCTCCCAGTGGCTGAGCTCAGCACACGCTGCAGGGATTCAGAGTGGAAATCAAAACCAGAGAAGAAAAAATACGCCAGCCTCATGGCCGAGGGCGTGGCAGAGGCGCCATATTGCCACCGGCGGCGGCAGCAGCAGTGAATTCACCGAGTCCAGTACAGCTACATCTGCGTACTCAAGAACAGTGAGTCAAATTGCGGGCCACAGAGGAGAAATCGCAGTATTGGGCCTCCTGGGACTTGACCCAGTGAGGGAGTAGTGGTGGCAGAGATATCACACCATAGGAGAACGTGCAACCTGGCACCCCCCATAGTTTAAAGCAGCCTCTATCGACTCCCTGGGTCGGAGACTCTGTGATACAACCCAGTAAAGGAGAAGTGGGGTCTGAGATAATACAGACTCGAGATCCAGAGCACCTTAAGTGAAGCCATAGTGACCCAAGGGAAGAACCCAGAGAAGGCACAAACCTCCGAAATCATGGGAAAGAAGAATAACACTGGAGTAATGAATGTGCACAACCCCACAACATCAGAACCTGATAAAACAGAAAATCAGAGATTTCTAGAAGATCAAATCAGGAAAATAACTGTAGAAATAATAGAGGTGCTTCGAAAAGAACTCAGAGAGAGCCAAAAAGAGATAAAGGATGCAATTAATGAAGTAAAGGCCTCAATTCAAAGCACAAACAACCGATTAGACCACATGGAGAACAGAATCTCGCTCTTAGAAGATGAGCAATCCAAAAATGAATGCATAGTTTCTAATCTAGAAAAAAATATCCAACAGCAGGAATCTGACATTGAAGAAATATGGGCCCATCTTAAGAGAGCTAACCTAAGAATAATTGGAATAGAGGAGGGAAAAGAAAGTGATACCAAAGGGATCAACAATCTCTTCAAGGAAGTAATAGCAGAAAATTTTCCAAATATAGAGCAAGAGGTTGATACACAGATCCAGGAAACCTATAGAACTCCCTTTAGACAGGATCGGAGAAGAGGATCCCCACGCCACATAATTGTCAAAATGACCAATGTGGAAGCCAAGCAGAGAATCTTAAAGGCAACAAAAACAAAGGGCCAACTGACATTCAGAGGCAAACCAATTAGAATCACTCCAGACTTCCCAAACCAAGTCATGAGAGCCAGAAGGGCTTGGAGTAACATATTCCAAACTCTGAAAGAAAACAACTTCCAGCCAAAAATTTCCTACCTAGCAAAACTTTCTATCAAATTAGATGGAGAAATAAGAAGCTTCCATGACAAACAGAAACTGAAGGAATTTATGTCTTCAAAACCAGCGCTAGAGAAAATACTCAAAGAGATTAACTACAAAGAAGAAATAGGTAACACTCACCAGAACCAGAGAAACAAGAGTTTCCATCCAACAGACAACTAAGATTGGTTATCTGTGGAGATTCATTATTTATGTTAGTCTTTTACCTATCTCTAAGTTGTATTGTTTGCCTTTATTGTTGTTAATTTTTAGGATTTCTAGTTGGAATATTAATATACCTTCAGATATAGCATTTGGAAATATTTTATCCAATTCTATTAGTAACTTTTAACTCTGTTTACATTGTCTTTGGATATACAATATTTTCTTTTATTTTTTAGGGAGTTTGTATATTCTTCTGTTGCCTGTGCCATTGAAATCATATCCAAGAAATCACTGCCAATTTCAATGTTGTGAGGTTTTATGACCCGGATTTTCTCCTAAAAGTTTATAGTCTTAAGATTTATATTTAGGTCTTTTATCTATTTTGAGTTAATACTTGTATATGGGATTAGGTAAAGGTCCAATTTTATTCTTTTCCATGTAATTATTATTTTTCAACAATATTTAGTTAAAAGATTATTATTTCCACCACCAAATGTTCGTGGAAACCTTGTCAAAAATAACTTGACAATATAGGGAAGAATTTAGCTCTAGGCTTGTATTTAACTCCAATGGTCTATATATCTGCCTTTAGAACAGTACTACACTGTTTCAATTATTGTAGCTTTATATGGTTTGAAATCAGAAAATATATATCTGCTAGCTTTGTTCTTTTTCAAGATCCTTTTGGGTATCTAGAATTCATATTCCATATTAGGATAGATTTTTTTCTGAAAAATAAATATATAAATATATGATAGTTTCACCTAAAAAAACAGAAAAAAATATGCTTTAGTAAGAAAGAAAGCAAAAAGAAATATTGAAATGCTATCTTTAAATCATCAAACACTTGGTATCAGACAAATGAAACTGTTATGTGAGATTATCATTTTTAATTTTGGATAAATTGCTATAATACTAGATGTCAACCACTAAACCAAGCATGGGAAGGAGGGATGGGGAGAGAATGGGGTGGGGATCGGGTGGGGGCTGACTGGGCGATGTGTGCATGTATGTCTACAAAAGTTTGTATCCCACTATGATGTATGAATACAGTGCACCAATAAAATAAAATTTAAAAAAAAATAAGTAAAAACGTAGAATGATCGTTCATGGCCTTAACTGACGAATTACTTCAAAGGGACAAAATCACATAATATTTTGAAGGAGAACATAGTTAAAACGTCAATAAAGACAAGAAGGGGATGAAGACTGGCAGTGGTGAGAAAAGAGAATAATTAGGCTAGAATGGCGGGTGGTGTTGGGTTAATGTTAATTTAAGAATGAGCTTTGCCAAGCCGCTCAAGTCCATCCAAGACTCTAGCATGAAGCCTTTGAGTTTGACCTTCCTTGCATTAGAATTCGTCTGATTGGCTGAGTGTAGTGGCTCATCCCAGCGTTTGGGAGGCTGAGACCCGAGGATTGCACAGGTTCGAAGCTGGCCTCAGCTACTTAGTGAGGCTCTCAGCAATTAAGTGAGACCCTGTTTCCAAATAAAATATAAACTAGGTCTGGGAGTATAGCCCGGAGGTAGAAAAGCCCCTGAGTTCCACCCCCAGTACCACCACCAAAAAAAAAAAAAAAAAAAAAAAAAAAAAAAAAAAAAAGAATTTGTCTGACTGCTTTCAGCCTGAGTGTGGGAAAGTGACCACGTGCCAGGGGATAGCACTGTTGCTTTCCACTGACTGGCTGCTTCTGGGTAAGCTGGAGACACAGCAGGGACAGTGAGAGGGTCACAGGGCTTTGGGTCCAGCTCCGGTGATGACCTCCAAGCACAGCTGGTGCTCTGGGCAGAAGGGCGAGGTTAGAGGCTGGAGACCCTCCCCCCACTGAGGTTCCAGGAATGGCTGTAGGGAAGGAGCCCGGGCAGGATGGATTCCCCGGGTATCCTGGATCTGAGCACAGAGTCTGAACACAGATGTTAGAGCAGAAGGTTTTAGGAACCCAGTGTAAACCTCACAGTTTTTGGGTGAGATTGACGTTTCCCATAAACTCCTCCGTATGCAAAGGGGAGGCCTCCCCATTAACCTCCTTTTTACTCTGAGAGCGTGGAACACTTTTTATTGGTTTCTCGGGTGTTTGGTGTGACGGGTCTGAAGCAGAGAGAGGTGGCTCCAGGCGAAGTTGATCTCTGAGGCTGATCGACTCTGAACTCGGGCCTCCGCCATGCCTATGTGTTTCCGGTGGCACCGCAAGTTCTCATCCGCAGAGAAGGAGCTGTGCTGTTCTTCAAGTTCCAGTCCAGGACTGTGCGGTTGCCCAGGAGGGATAAAGATGAAGATGTGTGTGATGTGCTAGAGTTGCTAGGTTTAATGCATAAAAATATAGGACATCCCTGTGCCAGTATTGGGAATGACCTAGGAAGATTTGGGAAAGCTTTGATTATTAATATATTTCAAAAGAATAATTGGTATATTTCAAAATTAGTTGTGTCAAAATGGAGGCAGACATGGATAAAGATAGAACTTGGTCATGGTTTCGGCCTAAAAACAGGCAGCTATTCCAGTGTAAATCAACCTAGTTCAAAGTACTTAACAGGTCAGTAGAGGAGAGCTAGGGCTTCCTCTTTCTAAAGACAGATCTACATGATCTAGGGGGGATGGGGCAGGGTTTGACCTTGCCCTCCATGAAAGGAGACACCTCACCACACCTTGCTAGGGGAGATACCTTACAGGGACATTCACTAATATCAGAGTCACACAAACAAGATGGGGGTCATGGGTATAAAAGTCCGGTCCACGTGTAAGCCCTTTGGTGTACTCATTCAAGTCATCTCCTCGTGCCATCTTGGCATGGGGCTGTATTTCTATTTTCTGTATTTCTATCTTTCTAATAAACTCCTTTAAATCTTCAGCAACGGTCCAAGCGATGAATACTTATTCTTAGCTTAGGACAAGAATCCACGGTTTTTCTGTTTGTCTATTTGTGTGGTGGTGGGAGGGGGATTACTTCTCCCCACACACCATGCACGCCCCCCCCCCCGCCCCGCAACAATCCCTAGGCATGATGGCACATACCTGGCATCCCAGATCCCAGTACTTGGGAGGCTGAGACAGGAGGATAGCAGGTTTAAGACCAATAAATCTTAGTGACTTAGCAAGACCCTGTTTAAAAAAAAAAAGAAAAGACTGGGGGTATAGCTCAGTAGCTCAGAGGTAGAATGCTCCTGGGTTCAATTCTCAGTGCACAGGAAAAAATTTATTTCTCTTTCTTTGTATCTATATAATTATATATATATGACACTTGTTAAATTTATTTTTTTTGTGTGGGTCTGGGGATGGAACCCAGGGGAATTCGACCTCTGAGCTACACCCGCAACTCTATTTTTTATTCTTTACTTTGAAACCGGGTCTCACTGAGTTGCAGAGGGCCTCACTAAGTAGCTGAGGCTGTCCGCGAACCGCAATCCTCAGGTCTCAGCCTCTCGAATGCTGGGATTACAAGTGTGCGCCACCATGCCTGACTTAAATTTAAATTTTGTATGAACAGTGAATAAGTTTTTAGTGTCCAAGTATATCCCATAAAATATATAAGATATAGCTGGGCGTGGTGGCACATGCTTGTAATCCCAGCATTTGGGAGGCTGAGAGGGGAGGATCTCAGTTCGCGGACAGCCTCAGCTACTTAGTGAGGCCCTTTGCAACTCAGTGAGACCCTGTTTCAAAATAAAGAATAAAAAAATAGGGCTGGGGGTGTAGCTCAGAGGTAGAATGGCCCTAGGTTCCATCCACAGTACTGCAAAAAAAAAAAAAATATATATATATATATATATATATATATATATATAATACTAAAAAAAATTATTCACTGCTCATCTAAAACCCAAATTTCACTGGGTGCCCTGTGTTTTACCTGGTAATTCTTTCTTGGGATTCTCAGAAGCACAGAAGCCTGCCGGGGATGGTGAGGGTAGTGAACCCACTTCGTAGATGAGGAAGCTGAGGTCTATTCTCGGATGGAAAGTGACAGACCCAGTCTGGTCTCATCCATTGGGATTCTACAAGAGAAAAGAAACCCTAATGACTTTGAGAAGTCCGGGCAGCACAGGAAGGAGAGAGAAGCTTCCGCAGGTCGTGGCTGCGCACATTTTTTACTTGGGTTCTCTTTTGTCTTGCTCCGCAAGAGAAATAACACAGTCTTTAAGGATTGAGGACAGAAGGAAACTCGGGGCAGATAAAGCCAGCACACACTGTAGCTTGTGTCCTGGGGAGATAATGGCTCTGAACCTGCTAAAATAAATGGTCTGCTTTGTTCTTGAATAATAATCAGCCGGCCGCTTTGTTCTCTCTTCCCAGCAGCTGGAGGAGGAGATTTTGATTTCAGAGGAAAGAGTGACCTCAGGCTGACCATACGGGACAGAGGAGAAAGGAAATTTACCAGGACAGGCTCCTCAGCGTGGTGGTAGCTTCTCTTGCACAGTGTCTCCTCCATCTCCTGCACAATGCTGAAGGTTCCGCCAGGAAGTCTTGAGGTTAAGGACCTTTTCCTTGAACATGTTAAATGTCCCATAGAAGTCCAACAATAGTAAGTCAGCTTCCTTTAGACTCGTTCCCTTAACAATTTCCTTAGAATGAAATTGTTCCTTTTTTGGGGGGGGTATTGGAGATTAAACCCAGGGCATTCTACTTTGAAGCTATACTTCCAGACCTTCTTAAGTTTTTATTTTGAAATAGGGTCTTGCTAAATTGTTGGGGTCTTGCTAAGTTTCCGAGCCTGGCCTTGAACCTACAATTCTCCTATCTTAGCCTCCCAAGTACTGGGAGGACAGGTATGCACCACCATGTCCAATGAAATTGTTCTTTAGAGTGTTGTAACCCCGCCTTGGGCTGCAGGCAGGATCTGGGAGGTTATTGGGCTGCAGGCAGGATCTGGGAGGTTATTGGATCCTGGGGCTGATAGAATTCTTAGGTTCTGAGCGACAGAGAGGTGAGTCACACAGGGAATATGAAGAAAGCCTAGGTATATAAGGCTCGGGATGGTCACTGAAGGGACTGGGAGAAGCAGGAAGGCTAGCTGGAGAAACCCACACACTTTTCCATTGAGAATGGGTCGAGCTGTCCCCCTCCTCCCGGAAGCCTGTAAGTTCTGGAGCTTCCCCCCTGCTCAGGCTTGGCCAGATGACTGAATGTTTCTAATTTAGACAGCTGCAGATTTGGAGTGCTCGGAAATCAGCTGCAAAATTTTCTCTTTGGATGGATAGATCCTGGTATTTACGAAGGCTAGGGGTTCTGAGGTTGTAGCCTGGACCCCAACTCCAGCCAAGTGTCCTCGAAATGTGTCCTCTAGGCTTCCAAGGTCAAAGAGCCTGTAGCTTTTCCTCCATGTGACAAGGGTGCCTGGTTTAAAGGCAACAAGAATGTGGGCATCCGTAGATGAGGGCAAGCCCCTGTTTCTCTTCCCATCTCTACTCTACCCCGGGACTGGGGACCCAGCCAGGCTTTTTAAAAGGATTATCCATCCGAGGCCTTATATATCACTAAATGTGAACATGAGTGGGGAGAAAGAAGGCAAAGTCCTATTAAATAAGCCCCTTCTCCCTGAAAGGACACGTCCCCTACTTCCTGGGGGACACTGATGTTTGGCTCCGATCTCCTCCAGGAGCTTTTGATTGCTACTAAAAGTACTTTCTCATTCCCTCCCTCCCTGTCTTTTTCCCTTCCTTCCTTTCCTCTCTCCCTCTTTCCTTCCTCCTCTTCCTCCCTCCTCCTCTCCCTCCCTTGTCTTCGTCTTCGTCTTCTGTTCTTTTTTTTTTTTTTTTTTTTTGGTGGTACTGGGGTTCCTGGAAGCCCTTCTACCTCTGGGCTACACTCCCAGACCTATTTTTACATTTTTATTTGGAAACAGGGTCTCCTAAGCCAGCGTGCGCGGCTGGCTTCGAACCTGCGCGATCCTCCTGTCTCTGCCTCCCAAGCGCGGGGATTACAAGCGTGCGCCACCACGCCCGGCATCTTTTCTTCTTTTTAAAGGAAACCCTACTAGTATAAAAAAAAAAAAAATCACTGGCTACTGCCAAAACGGTCAAACGAAGGCAAATATCCAGATGATTCAGGTAAGGCTGGAAGGATGTGGGCACTCTATACATTGATTTGGGGATGTAAAAGGACAGAAAAAACAATAACTAGTACTGATTGAATATTATCTTCCTGAAGTGTCCGTACATATTACTGTGTTTAATTTTCATAATGGCCCACTGGGGGAAGAATTATTGTTAAACCTACTTTACAGATGTGGAAACTGAGGTTCGGGAGGTCAAGGAACATTTCTATGGAGTGAGGAAGTAGCAACTGTATCCCTCTTTGCTTGGTTTTCTCTCTATCTTGTAATTTCCAATCCATCTACCAGAAAATGGGTCCCTTTTGCCCTTGAAATATCTGTGTCCCTTTCCTTCTACTGGGCAGCCCATATCCAGCTCCATAGCAACTCTTTGCCACACGGAAAGGGAAGTGGCATTTAGGGTTGACCCTGGGCAGGCAGGCTCAGAAGCTCTCGGTGCCCTGGGCACCCTCTGTAGCCATGACCACGGTGCTGCAGAGGCCCCTGGCAGTCCTTAGGGAGGGATGAGGAGGGCAGAGCTTAAAGGGCCAGGACAGGATGTTTTGTCGCCACCAAAACTCACTCCCTGAAGTTGGCAGGGTCCTGTCTCATGCCTGCACCATCCCCTCAGCCCCAACCCACAGGCCATCTGGGGCCAGAGCCCAGGTCTCTTCTCTTTCTTTTTTGAAATGGGCATAGCTACGAGCAACCAAGGGACAAACGAGTGAGGAAGTATGCTTTGCCAATTGTTTTCCTAGTTTCAGGATCAAGCCCAGGCCTCCTAACCATCAGCCTTCTGGCAGGAGCCCCCGAGCTGCTGCTCTCACTGTTTAAACAGTGCTCAAGTCCTGTCTTTCAGGCTGGATGCTTCTAAGGGGCAAGATGAGCAACCTCGGTATTTGCTCTTAACAGACGCATCCTGCCCTTTCCTGATCTGAACCATTAAACCGAATTGAGGAGGAACTCAATATCCCTTTCGAAGGACATTTGCTGTTGGTCTTCTTCCCTCCTTCTTCTTCTTCTTCTTCTTCTTCTTCTTCTTCTTCTTCTTCTTCTTCTTCTTCTTCTTCTTCTTCTTCTTCTTCTTCTTCTTCTCCTCCTCCTCCTCCTCCTTCTCCTCCTCCTCCTCCTCCTCCTCCTCTTCTTCTTCCTCTTCCTCTTCCTCTTCCTCTCCTCCTTCTCCTTCTCCTTCTCCTTCTCCTTCTCCTTCTCCTTCTCCTTCTCCTTCTCCTTCTTCTTCTTCTTCTTCTTCTTTTGGTACGGGGATTTGAACTCAAGGTCATTCTACCTCCAAGCGACACCCTCAGCTTTATTTATTTATTTAGAAACAGGGTCTCGCTAAGTTGCTGAGGGCCTCAGTAACTTGTTGAAACTGGCCTCAAGCCTTTGATCTTCTTCTGTTGGCTTTCTATGTCTTGGGCATCTACTTATTTTTATATCTAACTCTACCCAATTCTCCCGAGTTCTAGACAGAACTGTTGTTTGGAATTTTTCAACATCTTTGGATGTTTTCTTGTTTTATTCAGATCTCTGGGTCATGGCTTAGAGTTCCAGGAAATTCCAAGGGAAGAGAAATTATTATTATTATTTTTTTGCCTGAAAACTCTAATGTCCACTGTTCTGATAAAGGATCCCAGCTGTGACAAGGAGATTATTTACTTGAAATTAATGAGCAAAGCTAATTACAGCTGTGGATTTGGGCAAGGACAGAGTGTACCAAAGCAGGGTGCTGGCAAATGTTCCGACAACTCCAGCCTGGCTTCCGAGCCAGGGATCCCTCAGGAACCCCCAGACATGTTGGTGCCTTTTGCTTTTGAATCGCCTGTTCAACAGCAAACAGATTTTAAGACCGTGGTTTGGGGCTCAGTTGTCTGTCAAGAGCCAAGAATGAATTTCTGTGGCTTGTTCTTGTCCTCACTGGTTCTAACGTTTGTAAAATACAGAGAACGATGAAGTCTGAGTTTTGGAGGGCGTGGGATGTTAGATCCACCCATCTCTTCCGCAACTTTATTCCTACAGGGTTCCTCTGTAGCGGCACAGGAAACCTGCTTCTTGTTCCTCAGCAGATGGCTGGTTCCCAAGGCTACGATCCATTCTTTTCTTTCTGCCTCTAGTCTGAGCCACATGAAGTCAAGCTCACCTGCTAGAAGACTGTTGCCAGTGACCTCACCTGGTGATGTTTATGGCTTTATTTGGCATGCCGAGCTGGGCTTGCACATCATGCCAAATCCAGCTATAATGAGCTATGTACAGCATCCATTTTTTCCCCTTTGGGTGGAATTTGGTTAAAATTAGAGCCGAGAGGAGGTAACCATGAGTGGTATAGGTGAGAATCTGGTAAGTTAACATGTTATAAAGTGCCTAGTCCGGTGCCTGGAACAATTTACTACATTTATTAGATATTTAATTTCAGTTCACATCTTTATTTTTTGGGGGGGGCTATATAATAATTTTTTTATATTACTGGAGCATGGATCATGTTGACAATAGCAAATATTCACACAGTACTTGGTGCCCCCCAGGACACATCTTTAAAACATGTAAGCCCAGTCCTATAATCTATACTGACAAAAAAACCTCACGTGCATAAACATGGTCTCGAAGGGCTTGCATTTTGGGGGGAGCGGGAAGATGCATATACGTGGAAAGTAGAAGGTGTCCTAATATTGATGGAAGAACTACAGGAAGAGAGGTGGTGTGGAGGGAGGCAGGAATGTTGGGATTGAAAGTGAGCTCAGGGCACCCATGGGTGAGGTTAAAATCGAAAAGGCTTAATGGGGGAGGATTATCTAAATTTGAGGTTCTGGTCTTCCATAGTGACCACTGGAATAGACACGACGGGCATGAAGAAGAGGGTGTGGAAGCTGGGAGATGGTTATCATGGCAACAAAGGATGCTGGGCCGTTGAGGCGCAGGATCTGATAGGATCGGAAGGAGATCAGGGCCTGATGGCGCCTGGGAAAGTGGCAGGATGATGACTTCAGGAGCGGGGTTGGTAGATGGTGAGCATTTCAGAATCTAAGGAAAGGAAACCTTAATTTGTCTCGAAATTGCAGATTGAGGAGCATGACCCAACTTTAGAAGCAGGCAGGAAAAGAGAGTCTCCATGTTTTTTTTTTTTTTTTTTGGTGGTACTGGAGTGGAACCCAGGGGCTTTCTACCTCTGGGCTATACTCCCAGACCTATTTTATATACATTTTTTAGAAACAGGGTCTCACTAAGTTGCTGAGAGCCTCACTAAGTAGCTGAGGCTGGCTTTGAACCTGTGCGATCCTCCTGTCTCAGCCTCCCAAGCGCAGGGATTACAAGCGTGCGCCACCACACCCGGCTGAAAGTCTCCATGTTTGACAAGAGTGGGGCTGAAGTGTTCCCTGGAGAGTGTCTGAGGTGAGTGTCCTGTGACAAAAGCCACTCACTCCTAGGAACTGAAGTTCACAAACCAGGGGGTCTGTCACAGGATGCTCTTGGCAAAAGAGTCCACTAAAGTAGCAAACACGTTCTGCTTTGAGTCTTGAAGGACCAGTAAGGAGTTATCATGAGTCTAGGTTCTCAAAATTATTTTTGAACTTGGGATAAATTTTTTTTCCCCTTTGGTACTGAGGATTGAACCCAGGGATAGTCTAACTCTGAAATATGCCCCAGGCCCTTTTAAAAAATTATTTTTTATTTTGAAACAGGGTCTCATTAAGTTGCCCAGGTTGTCCTTGAACCTGTGATCCTCTTGTCTCAGCCCTCCAAGTATTAAGATGACAGGTGTGCGGCACTGCTCTTATTCTAAAAACCTGAGTCAAGTATAGGTAAAAGGGGAAAAAGTTGAGGAATCAGTATAAAAACAAAGCATGTATCTCTTAAATATTTAAATTTATTTTAAAACACACAATATACATTTATTCCCTAATATTTTAATGTGTCCTCAAAGCTGCTGTTTTGATTCTGGGTGTGCAGATTAGGCTTCTTCTTGCTTATATGAACCAACTTCATCATGGATCAATAATGGCCACAAATCCTTTGCTCCTCCTCCCATAGAGAGGAGGAGCCACTCTTTCTCTACTAGAATCAGGGCTGGACTTGGCCTTGGCCAATACAATGCGGAGGAAGGGACCATCTGGGATTTTCATGGCTGAGTTTGAAACTCTTCGCTGAGTTTTTTGTAACCTCCACTGGGACCCCTGAGCGTCAATGCGGGGAACCCACTGCCTCCAGTTCCCCATATCTAAAAGGCCACCGTGGGTGCCACAGATGATGGTCCCCGCATCAGTGTTGACTGAGCTCAGCCTCTAGCCAACCTCATCGAGATGTAACAAGTATGAACAGAGTCATCTTGCCCTCCAGGTACCCCTGTCGGCCTCAGCTGACCTTCCTTGATACCACCTGGAGCAGAAAAGTAGAATAGCCGAGTCCTGTCTGAATTCCTCATCCACAAAACCGTGGGATACAGTAAAAGTGGTTCTTGTTTTAAGCCATCAAGGGTTAGGATAGTTTACTATGTAATAGGCATATGGAACTTTATTAGAAAGAAGGCCAGGCACATGTTCGCAGAGCTGGGAGGGACCTAGAGGCCAGGTAGCTCAGCTTCCTGACCTGCACATAAGAATTCTGAATACTGGGACTGGGAATTCCCTGGGCTCCATCCCCACACTGTAAAACAACACAACACAACACAACACAAAACAACTTGACTATTGTCAGTTTCCAGAAACTGGCCACGAAAAGCAGCAATCTCATAGAAGGTGCCTCAGCTTCCCCTTGACAACAAAGAGTCTCTGTGTTTATCTATCTGGGATAACCTCACCAGAAAAGGGCCTGTGAGCAGAGCTGGATGCACTGATGACCAGTCACATCATCTCATTTCTGCAAAGCCCTTCCCAGAATCCATTTTTTAGTGGCTGGTGTCTGCTTGCCTCCCGACGCCCCTGGGGAGCTCTTGGAGGTCAGGGCTTTGTTTTCTGTTTGCCTTTACTCTTTCTGTTTCTTCTAGAGGACCTACAGTGCAGTGGCTCCTTCTGGCCCAGTGCAGGTTGTTGCCTAGCTGAGTGAGAGCTCAGAGCTTCCCACGTGAGTGCTCAAGTCCACCCGGGCAATCCTATGACCAGGTCCTGTCCTATGGATGTGAGACCAGTGTAGTTACACAGGGCTCATACACTTCTTGAATAAGGGCCATGCATTTTTATTTTGCATCGTGCCCTGAAAGTTACATAGCTGGCAGTAATGGTGAGGGCAGGAGCTGTGGCCACTCTGCTGGCACAGCCTGTACTTTCTCACAGTGAGCTGGGTGGAGAGGAGGGCCTGTAAGGAAAGACAGACCAAGTGGAAAATGGAATGCTGTGTTGCTGTTTTCTTCTGCCTGACAGACCCCTTCTTAGACCTCAGGAATAGACCCTCCCATCCTCCATTGTGATCACAATGGTCCATCTCTGGCAGGACTGACTGGGCCTGAGGGATGCTTGCCTGGGAAGAGGGATGGAAGCAGACAGCGCCCTGTGGCTCAGGCCTAAAACAACAGCACTCAGAATGTGCTGACTCTCAGCCCTGTGCTAGGAACCAAGCTGAGGAAGCTGTTTCCCCCTCAGCTGGGTTTTCTGGAAGGGGGAGAAACGGGGTAGTGAGGAGCCTTGGTGGGTGTCAAGGACCCCTACTTCTAAGCCCTAGAAGGCATGAAAGCTGGGGCCCCACTAAAACCTAGGGAGGTTTAGGGAGCTGGGCAGAGGCGAAGGAGGGCTACAACTCCTTTGGCAGCAAACACGAGTCTCAGTCCTCGCAAACTTTCAGACCTGATCATTATTTTAAAACTTTCCACTCCTTGCTCATTCTTTCCTGTACCTGTTCCCATCCAAACACAGCTGTCTTGCCTTTGCCTATCAGCTGTGTCTCAGACATCAGCAAGGCCTAGCTGGTGTTTCTTTGCCTTTTTTTTTTTCCCTATCTGCTTATTATCCTAGAACCATGATTCTTCAACCATGACCCCTGAATCAGAAACACCAGCGTTAACCTGGTAAATTGTCAGAAATGCTCATTCTTGGACACCGTCCCAGCCTTACTGAATCAAAAACTCTGAGGCCGAGGCTGGTAATCTACATTTTAACAAGCCATCCAGGTGCCTCTAATGAGCACTGAGGTTGGAGAACTATGGTCCCTAAGAGGTATGGCAGAAATAAGGCCCTCCACCAGTACCTCAAATGTCAGCGTTGACACCTGGCTGATGGATGGGTTATCATATTTTGGAAAGAAATAATAATGGCTTTTATGTGCAACACTCCCGATCCACACACATAAGCACAAAAGTACACATAAAGGGGGAGAATGCCCTGCTCCTCATGCCTCCTGTAACATCTGTTCCCCATGCTTTGAGTTGTTTGAACAAGGGAATCGGTGTCAGAATAAACTTGCTTGCAGGGCGTCTGGAAGGCAGGTGCCACTTTTAATGCAAGCTGAGAACAAACACAGCATACTGAGGCCAAATCAGCCTTCTGCTGCTAGAGAGGTGGAATTTATGTTTTGCTGGGCTGCAGCCCCCTAATGTGCTGTCTTACCTTGGGGCCTTAATTAGAAGCAGCAGTGGCCCACGGGCCTGCTGCGTTTCTATTTGATGTGATTGCACAAAGGAGCTGGGATGGAAAACCAGACCTTTTGTTATTTCGCATATTCTGAACCGCTTTTTCATCAAAGCCCCTTTTTGCTTTCTTATTTGCTGTCAAATGAACCAGGGTAACTTATAAAGACTTAGACGGGGCAGAGGATTGGTGACATCTAGCTTTGCCTGAATTGCTGTAGATTACCAGGTCCAATTTATGTCATCTTAGTCCCACCTTGGCTCTCTGACAAGGCCCCTCTCCAATCACCGTCTTTATTCACCGCTGTTCTTCCTTCCCTTTTTCCTTGTGAGTCTCTTTCCTTTCTCCTTGAGTCTCTCTGGAGATGCCCTAGTGTTTAGTATTGGCTTGCAAGCTTGAACATTTTAAAGAGGATTCAATACAAAAGTGAAAATACCCACTGGAGATGTGTGGATTTTAATTTCATAATCGCACCCCTCTTAAAGATCTGATGAATCAAACTAAAGAGCTGTGGGGATTTTCCTGTGTTTTGTTTTTTTCCAATATAGGAAACAGAGGCTATGCTGCAGGCTGTTAGATGTCAGCCCATCTGAATGAATAATAAGGTGCAGGAAAAAGGAGAGAAGAGGCTATGTTTCTGGGTCTGCCACATGTACTGTATGAGCGTATGAGCTTAGCCTAGTGAAGTCGCTGGCTCATGGTTGGCTTGAACTGTCTACTAGGGGGCACTTCTAGCTTGGTAGAGTAGTCTGGCCCTGGGTTAATAGAAAACACATAAGAACTGATGTTTTCTGACATAACAAGGGGATCTGATGCTTGAAGCCATGGCCCTGTGTTGATAACAGAAGCCATCATTGACCTGGCTTGAATCTTTGGGCTTTGCAAATCATGGCTTGCCACCAAGGCTAGAGAGTTGTGGATTTGATCTGATCCATCCAAAGAAGAAGCCAGGCACTGAGGGGGATGAGACATGGCTTTATTCCAGCTACAGCAGGCTGAAATAGGAGGCCTAAGTCTCCAGCACTCAGTGGCGGCCCACTAGGTACATGGGAGCGCTTCATAGAGATTCCTGCTAGGTGTATACCCGCACATCTGCACATCTATGCATTGGACAGATGGTCTCTGCCCAGTTTTTATATCAATTCAGAACATAAGTGGCAATTAGCCAGGACATGGAGTTACATAAGACAGTGTGGCACCCTCAGGACATGCTTAGCTGTCTTTCATACAATAGTGGCCTTCACTAGGAGAGGAAGAAGCCCAGCACACACCACGTTTTGACTGTTTCCACATAGCAATTCTCCCCACACTTACACACATCACTTCCTTTAAGCACAAGAGGAATTTATTGGAAGGATACTGGAATATCTGACTGAACCCAAGACCAAGAACTACAGCCCGAGCTTCAGGAGGGCCTGAACCAGGAAGCAGGTGGAATGTCTCAAGAACCTGCTGGGTAATTTTCTCCTCACTCCTCTCTCTCACCTGGGGAACACTCTTTGCTTCTTTCTTCATGCTGGACGTGTGTGCCTTTTTCTCTGTAGATCAGCTTTTACTTCTCTAGCATGAACATGGACAAACAAGGGCCGTCACAAAATGGCTGAGTGTTTCCCCGTTCAAGGGGATGCACTGAGGACATCCCAAAGCTCACGGTGGATGGAGGGGATGGGCAATCCTGGTTGGGTCCGTTGTGACTTGGGTTGTGGACAGGGATGGAGTCATGTGGTAGTTCATGGTTTACTTCAGTGGATATGAATTTGTTTTGTTAAGAAAAATCGCAGGTTTAGAAATAAGGCAAAAGGAGATCTCTTTGTCATATTGAATCATTGTTCAACCTCTAAGGGTTCTTTAATTCTCTAGGAAAATGTGTCTCTATGTGACTCAGCCAGTCTCTACTACTGGTTAAAGGTCCAGACTCTGTGAAGTTACATGTTAACTTATAGAATTTTGCCATACACACAAAAAATAAGAAATCAGATGCTTTCCCTAAAATGTGAGAGTTAGGGAGAAAAGAGGAGCAAACAAGTCAACCTAAAGGAGGAGAAATGAGGGGGGAAGAGGAAAATCTCTAAAGCTCACAATGTACTTAAACATATCGAAGTCAATCACTAAGCCAAGCAAGGGAGGGAGGGACGGGGAGGGAATGGGGTGGGATTTGGGTAGGGGTTAAATCAGCGATGAGTACATGTTTGTACATACAGGTTTTTTACCCCAATAAGTTGTATGAATATAATGCACCAATAAAAAAAATTTAAAAAAAAAGAATTTTGCCATACAAATGCAAATGCTCTCTCTCTGGTGGGAAAGATCAGCAACGGTTATAGTTTTGTTTCTCAGGTGCATGGTAACCAGTTTTGCAGATAAGCTAGCAATCTCATTTCAACATTTTCTTTCTTAACTGTTTGAAACTCCTCAATCTGTTCTCTTCTGGACCGGGCCCACTATCCAAAAGGCTTAAAGAACTGATCAACAAATTCAGCAAAGTGTCTGGATACAAATTCAATCTCAAAAAATCAGAAGCTTTTTTTTTTTTTTTTTTTTTTTGCGGTACTGGGGGTGGAACCCAGGGGCTCTCTACCTCCGGGCTATACTCCCAGACCTATTTTATACTTTATTTGGAAACAGGGTCTCACTAAGTTGCTGAGAGCCTCACTTAGTAGCTGAGGCTGGCTCGAACCTGTGTGATCCTCCTGTCTCAGCCTCCCAAGCGCGAGGATTACAAGCGTGCGCCACCACGCCTAGCAATCAGAAGCTTTTCTGTACACCAACCATAAATCCACTGAAAAAGAAATCCAGAAAACACTTCCACTCAGGATTTTCCACAAAAAATACTTAGTAATGAACTTAACCAAGGAGGTAAGAGACCTCTACAAAGAAAATTATAAAACATTGAAAAAAAGAATCGAAGAAGATCTTAGAAGATGAAAAGATCTTCCATGTTCATGGATAGGCAAAATAAATATCATCAAAATGGTCATACTTCCAAAAGTAATCTACAGATTCAATGCAATACCCATTAAATTACCAAGACCATTCCTCACAGACATAGAAAAATCAGTCTTTAAATTCACTTGGAACAATAAAAAACCCAGAATATTCAAAGTAGTTCTCAGCAACAAAAACCATGTGGGAGGAATCACAATACCTGACTTTAAAGTGTACTACAAAGCCATTGATGACACCTATTTATAAAACTATCTAAGGTAGCAATTTTTTTCTCCCCTTTTTATGTGGCACTGGGGATTGAACCTAGGGATATTCTACCTCCAAACTATATCTCCAGCCTTGTATTATTTTTATTTGGAAACAGGGTCTCACTAGGTTGATGAAAGTCAACCTAGTTGATGAAAAGTCAACTTGCTGAGATTGTCTCAAATCTGCCATCCTCCCATTTCAGCTTTTTCAGATGCTGGGATATAACCCTGGTTGGTTAAGGTGGCAATTTCTTAATGTGAAATTTGCTACTAACTCAATTTGTTTAATTTGCTACTAACTCAATTTGTTATGGAACTATTCAACTTTTCATTTTAAATAAGTTTCCTTAAATTATAGTTTCTATTTACTTGTCAATTTTACTAATTTATATTTATTGGAATATATTTGTTCACAGTAGTTTCTTATTATCTTTGTAATATCTGCTATATTCCCTCTTTTATTATTTATATTGACTTTTTATTTTATTTTTTATTTTTTATGATGCAATTCTTTATTCCTTAGTGGTGAAAACAATTTTTCAAGTGAAACATACATGGAAACAACATATAATAAAAGTGAAAATAAAAATGAAGCTGTTCTATTGTATATGGTAAGATGGGGGAAATGGGGTTTCTCCTTGGTCTTTTCCTTACAAAAGTCCTAAGGAAAAGTCTTCTTGAAATACATGGCAGTATCTTGAAGGAAAAGAAATAGTTGAGATTAATGTTACTGTCCACATTGATGTATTTAATCATTTAGCAAATATTTATAAAATGTCCACTCTGTGTCAGATTCTGGTTCCATGCTGAAGATGACAGCAATATTAACTAATACTCATTGAAAACTTATTACACATAAATTTTATGCAATAATCGTACTACGTAGGCACTATTACTATCTGAATCTTACAGTCATAATAACTAAGGCATAGAAGAGTTAGTACCATATCCAGGGTCTCACAACTTGTAAATCAAAGAGCTGGAAATGTTTACTCTGATAGTTTGATTCTGATCACATGATAACTCTTAGATATCATGTTCCCTACAATAATGTCAAACACTGATTATATTCACATCAAACACCATGTTCTAGACTAAGCACTTTTACTTGTATTCTTTTAGTCTTCTTAACAATCTTATCTGTAGATAAATAATATGGTAATATTGTTACTATTATGCCTTATTATTTTTTTTTAGAGGAGGAAAGATTTTTGGGACTCATGGTTTTAGTTCACAGGGCCAGCTCCGAAGCATAAATCTCAGCGGATACAGTGGCAGGGAACATGGGGGACACTGCTCCAATATCATGGAGTCTGGAAGCTGCTCCCACAGCATGAAGGTTGGAAGCAGTTCCGATATCATGGAGGCTGGAAGCCTCTCTCACATCATGGTGGCCGGAAGTGGCTTTCATATCAGGGAGGCTGGAAGGCCCTGCCACATTATGGGGGATGGAAGCTTTCTCATATCACAATGGCCAGAAGCTGCTCTCATACCATGGAGTCTTGAAGCAGCTGGAAGTCGCTCTGCCATCATTAGAGGCCAGAAGTTGGTCTCACATCATGGATAGCAGAAGCTGCTCTCACATCATGGAGGCCGGAAGCCACTCGCACATCATGGAGACTAGAAGTCACTCTTGTATTGTGAAGGCCAGAAGTCGCTCTTGAATTATGAAGGCTGAAGTCACTCTCACAACATGGATGCCAGAAGCCCCTGTCATAGCATGGAGTCCTGAAGCTGCTCTCAAGTCAAGGCAGCCAGAAGTTACTCTCGCATCAGGGAGGCAAAAAGCCGCTCTTACATCATGGAGGAGTTAATAAACCAGAAGGTAGATTTGGAAAAAATACCTGAATACAGCTCCAGAGGTTGGTCATGGGGCTCATCATTTAACTTAAGTGTAAGTTAAATGATATGGAAGACAAAATAAAACCATCTAACATACAATTATTTGGAATTCTAAAATAAGATCATAGAAAAAATGGGAAGTCATATTTGAAGAGATATTAACTTATTTTTTTTCTCGTGAGTTGATGAAAACCATGAATTCTCATCATCAAAGAGCCCCATAAATTCCAGGCAGTATAAATAAAATCAAACCACAGTAAGACACTTATGAAATAGATAATACCAGAGTGAAGGAGACATTAAAGGTAGTCAGACAGAAAAATTAACAGAATAACTAGAGACTGACTTCTGACTTCTCAATAAATGAAGCCAATAGATGGGAGAACAGTATTCTTTTTTACTTTGGTTGAGTTTGTTGGGTCTTCTAAGTATAGTATCATGTCATCTGCAAATAATGAAAGTTTGAGTTCTTTTCCTATTTTTACTCCTTTGATTTCCTTTTCTTTCCTTATTGCTCTGACTAGAGTATCAAGTGCTATATTGAAGAGAAGTGGTGATAATGGACATCCTTTGCTTGTTCCTGTTTTTAGGGAGAATTCTCGAAGTTTTACCCCATTTTTTTTTTGGTGGGTCTAGGGATGAAGCCCAGGGGCATTCTACCTCTGAGCTACACCCCCTGCCTTATTTTTTATTCTTTATTTTGAAAAAGGGTCTCACTAAGTTGCGGAGGGCCTCACTAAGTAGCTGGGGCTGTCACAGGCTCCTGTCTCAGCCTCCCAAATGCTGGGATTATAAGCGTGCGCCACCACTCCCGGCTTCCTCATTTAATATGATGTTGGCTGTGGGCTTATTGTAGATTGCCTTTATGATGTTGAGGTATGTTCCTTCTATTCCAGTTCTCTGCAGTACTTTTATAATAAATAGATGTTGGATTTTATCAAATGCTTTTTCAGTGTCTATTGAAATGATCATGTGATTTTTGTTTTTGGTTCTGTTTATATGGATTGATTTTTGTATGTTGAACAAGCCTTGCATCCCTGGGATAAAGCCATTGTAATAAAAACAGTATGGTACTGGCACAAAAGCATATATATAGATCAATGGAGTAGAATAGAAGACTTAGAAACAAATTCACACACTTACAGCCAATTGACTTTTGACAAAGGGGCCAAAAAATACACTGGAAAAAAGATAGCCTGTTTAACAAATGGTATTGTCAAAACTGGTTAACCATATGCAGAAAAATGGAAATAAATCCTATTTTCTCAACCTGCATAAGAGTTGATTCAAGATGGACCAAAGACTTGGAAATTAGACCAGAGACCTTGAGGCTCCTTGAAGAGGGCATAGGTCCAATACTCCAACACATAGGCACAGATAAAAACTTTCTCAGTAAGACTCCAAAGGCACAATAAACTAAAAGGCGAATCAATACATGGGATTGCATTAAACTGATATCTAGAATATACAGAGAACTCAAGAAAATCAGCACTAAGAAAACAAATAGCCCAATTAAAAAAAGGGCAAGGGAACTAAATAGACACTTCATGGAAGAAAAAATTTAAATGGCCATTAAATGCATAAAAAATGCTCAACATCACTGGCAATCAGAGAGATGCAAATCAAAACTACCCTGAGATTTCGCCTAACTCCAACTAGAATGGCGATCATTCAAAACACAAACAACAACAAGTACTGGCGAGGATGTGGAGAAGTGGGAACTCTAAAACATTGTTGGTGGGATTGCAAATTAGTGCAACCACTTTGGTAAACAGTATGGAGGATCCTCAGAAGGATGGGAACAAACTTACCATTTGATCCAGCAATACCACTTCTGGGTATCTACCCAAAAGAAAGGAAACCAAACTACCAAAGTAATGCATGTGTATCTATGTTCATAGCTGCACAATTCACCGTTGTGAAACTATGGAACCAGCCAGGATGTCCATCAACAGATGAATGGATTACAAAACTGTCGGATATGTACACAATGGAGTTTTACTCAGCCATAAAGAAAACCACAATTATATCATTTACAGGGAAATGGATGGAACTGGAGGACATTATGCTAAGTGAGATAAGTCAATCACAAAAAGTAAGAAATTGGATGTTTTCCCTAATATGTGAAAGCTAGGGAGAAATGGGTAACAGGAGGAACCCTAGATGAAGAAGGAGATCCTATAGAGGATCAAATAAGATGATCTAACTGAGGGGATGGGAGGGGGGAAGAGGGAAACTCTCTAAAGCACACGATGTACCTAAACAAACATATCAAAGTTAACCAGTAAGCCAAGCATGGGAAGAAGGGAGAGAGAGGGAATGGGGCGAGAATTGGGTGATGTGTGCCTGTATGCCTCCACCCTCTTTTATTCCATTACGATGTATGACCACAATGCATCAATAAAAAATTTAAAAAATAGGTGTTTTCAGACTCAAAGAAAGAGTTTACTAAAATACTTCACCAATTCTTACAGAGGTTAGAAAAGAGAATACTGCCCAACTCAGTTTATGAAGTTATAAAAAGTATCTTCATACTAAAAGCAGATGAGCCCAATGAGAAAGGAAAATTATAGGCTGATCTCATTCATGAACATGGATGCGAACATTCCAAACAAAGTTTTAGCAAACTGAGCAAAATCCTAGCAAACCGAGTTCTAATCATGACTAAATCAGAACAAGCATTTATCCCAGAAATGGAAGACTATTTGACACTTGAAATCTACTGGTGTAATTAACCATATTCACCGGTCAATTGAAAACACCCACATGGCATTCTCTCAATAAAAGAAGAAGCGCTGTTCAAATAACATACAATATCAGTTTATGTTGATGGGGACTCTTAGCAATTTAGGGATAGAACTTCCTGAACCTGATGAAGGACAGCTATATACAAGAACAACTGATGGCAAACACCGTGCTTCATGATGGAATAGGAAAAACAGAAACAAGACAAGGATTGTCCTGCCCAGTACAGCAGGGCAAGATAAAAGAGGTTTCCAAAGTATAAGAATTAGAAAAGAAGAAACGAAGCTGGGTGTGGTGGCGCACACTTGTAATCCCAGCATTCGGGAGGCTGAGACAGGAGGATGGTGGTTCATGGCCAGCCTCAGCTACTTAGTGAGACCCTGTTTCAAAATAAAGAATATAAAAAACAGGGCTGGGGTGTAGTGTGGAGGTAGAGTGCCCCTAGGTTTCATCTCTAGTACTGCAAAAAAAAAAAAAAAAAAAAAAGAAAAGAAAAGAGGAAAGAAACAATACTATTATTATTTAAAGGTGATAATTATTCGCATAGAATCATGCATAATCTGATAGAATTAATAACAGAGTTAAGCAAAGATGCCAATTATAAGCCTAATATAAACAAATCGATTGCCTTTTGAATACACCAGTAACATCTGGATATTTTAATTAAATCAAACTCACTTTTGTAGCAAAAAGTAAGGTATTTAGAACTAAATACAATAAGAACACATAAAAACTGTATAGATAAATGTGTCCAACTTCATGGAAAAGCCTTCAAGAAGATACAAATAAATGGGAAATACACAGTTTTGTAAATTATGTCCATTTTTCCAAACTTGAGCTCTAGATTTAAAGCATTGCCAATGAAAATACCAAAATGGCTTTTCATGGAGCTGGCAAACTGATTCTAATATTTATTTGTAAAGGCAATGGTCCAAGAATGGTCAACATGGTTTAGAAGAAAAAAAAAAAACAAGAGTGGAAAGATTTCTTCTACTAGTTATTAAACCTCATTGTAAAGCAACATTAGCGAGGACAGTGAGGTACCAGTGCAGGGAGAGACAAAAAGACCACGAGCACAAAGAGCTCAGACACAGTTCCAAGCATATCTGGAAACAGAAAGTGACAAATGTCACAACAGAAAAGTAGAAACTTGTTAGACTACCTAATAATCACTCACATGGAAAATAAATGAAACTGGAGCCCAACCTCACACCATATACATAAAGATAAATTTTAGACTGATTAAGAAATCAAAAATGAAAGGCAAAACTTTGAGCCTTGGGGGGAAAAAAGCCATAACACATCTTTAAGACCTCAGGGTAAGGAAGGAGTTTTTAAAACATGACCCAGAAGCATATGTCACTAAGGAAGAGACTAAGAAATTCTATTACCTTAATAGAGAACTACCACCGGCTTCTTTGAAAAGAGTGGAAGGAAGAGTTTCACACTGGAAGAAGATATCTGTAGCCCAAATAAACAAAAGAGATTATTGACCAGAGTTATATAAACAACTCTTAAAATCATTATGAAAAAGAACACACAGTAAACAAACGGAAGAGGGGATGAGAATAGGAACATTAGAGAACAAGAAACACGAATGGATAAGGACATGTGAAAAAAATGTGCAGCTTTATTATTCATCAGAGAATGCAAATTAAAACAAGGAGGAGCTGCCATTTCACACCATCCAACTGGCAAAAACTAATAATTCAGACAATTCCAAGGATGTGAAGCAAAACACTACTAGCGGAAATGTAAATTAGTACACTTGCTTTGGGGAAAACTTTGGCATTCTCTAGAAAAGCTAAAGCTAAAAAATAACCACATGGCCCAGAAATTCCACTCCTACACGCTAGAGAAACTCTCGCAAGCGAGCTGGGGAATTTTTTATAGTAGCATCGGTGATGACAGGAAACTGGAGACAACACAAATATGCACCCAGAAGCAAAGGATACATAAACTGTGTGAAAGCCAGTGAGGAATAAGGAAGCCCATACATTTACCTGGGGGAAAAATTCCAGCAATGATGTTGAGTGAACCAAGCAATTCACCTATGATCATAAACCCAATGATGCTTGCAAACCTTCAAAACGAAAGGCCATTTCATGCAGGATACATGTAGATGCTGAGATATGTTTGAGATGAGCCTCATAATAGACACATTCTGTAGGGGAGGATAGGGCTGCTTCCTGCTTTTGGCAAGAGGACCCTCCCCTGTTTCTTTCAGAGAGGATCTCAGGCATCCTTGGGCCTCCCCCTGTTCCTTGCTATATCTGGATAGTTATAAAAAATAACTCTGTGAAGACTAACCTGATTGTATGAACTCTCTCATCCCAACAGATAGGGCCAGTTAAGAGTCTGTGCCTATTCTCAGTCCATGCTTGGCTCTGGGATTGAGCCATAATTTATTTATTTTTGGTGCTGGGGATTGAACCCAGGAACATTCTACTTCTAAGCTTTACTCCTAGGTCTTTTTACAGTTTTTATTTGAAAACAGAGTCTCGCTAAGGCCAGAGTTGCCAACGCTGTTCTTGACCTGTGGTCCTCCTGTCTCAGCCTCCCAAAGTATTGGGATTACAGGCACGTGTCCCCATGGCTAGTTTGAGCCAGATATCAGGTTGGGAAACAAATGAACCAATACACTTCAAGTTGGTTGGCTTAACATGAGGTTAGTCTTGTTCAAACCAACCATCATGGTTCCAGGGTTCTTTGATCTCACACCTACATTATGCTGGCATGATACTATTTCTTTCTTTTCTGTTTTTTTTTTTTTTTGTAAATTTCAGATACTACCACACAGTCTGAGAAGTGTGCCTGGGGAACATTTGGGTACAACTGGAGTGAATATCAGTAAACCCGGTCCCGCCTGCTCTGCAGCCACCAAAGGAGCCAGTTCCTGCTGACACTGTGTCTGGGCAGGGATCCTGGGTCCTGTGGGCTGCAGCTGCTCCTGCTGGGCATTTAGAGGAGCCACGTGCTGCTTGCACATCTGCCCCTCCCTGGCTTGCCAAGGGACTAGTCCTGGTGGGATGCTGAAGGGCAGGCGGGAAGGTGACCAGGGAAGGAAGGACGAAGGAGGACAGGAAGGAGGCAGGGGAGGACAGAGTGGGGAGAGACCAGGCAGAGCTGCCAGTGAATCCTGCCTACATCCCAGAGCCAGGATTCTGCTTGAAATGCACCACGACGTTTTCCAGCAAATCCCAGACAGACCCTCCATTCATCCGGACAGCACATTTTTCCTTGCAGAAAAGAACCATTCATCAGCCAGCAGCTCCTGGAATGTGGGCTGGAGAACTGGTCCAGGGGAGCCAGCTCTCTTTCACCCAGTGACGCCAATGGCCATCAGGAGACCACATCACAGCCTAAAAATAACCTCCAGCCTTGTCCCCACCCGCCTGCACCCTGAGCTTTCCAGGGACTCCCTCGCCTTGTTGACTCGGTTTGGGACAGGGAATGTATTTCTGGATGAATAATATTTCTAGCCTGAGCTGCTTTTTCCTTCCAAGATAGGCGACTTGAAAACACTGGTCTTCAGTGAAACATTTGCTAAGAAAAGATGTGATTTCTGCCATATTTGAGCACCTGATTCAGTCGGATCCAATGAAACGCCAAGGTCCTATCAGTGGTGTTAAGTGAGATTTATCAATAGGCGAAAAGGTAAAAATGGGCCCACCTGCAGACTGGATTGTTCAGAGATGTTAAGGAAACTGAATGGCACTAATGAGCTTGGAAAACGAGGGAAAACGATATTCAAAGTAGACCTTTTGCCTTCCGTTGGACTTAAAAATTACATAGTATAAACCACTGAGCTAAAATGGAAAAGCATCCCGCGCTGATGCTGTATAAATGGTGACCCATAAAGACGTTCACTTGAGGCTCCTTTCTGCAAGAACCACATGAGGGTACCCCGCAGAGAAGACTCTGCCATCAGCTTGACGCGCTCCTACCAAAGTATCACTCATCTTGTGAATTAACTCATCTTGTTAATTATCTTCCCGCTCCTTCAGGAAAGGTTATAAAATCCTTAGAATCTTCTATAATAACTCTCTCTACACTTCACATCTTGGAGCCAATCTGTCCTCCAGACGGTAATTATTTTCTTCCTTAGAAGTGGAAAACTTGCTTTAATTTTCACACTAACTCCCACCATTCTGCCAGCTCTTCCTGGAACCCCCCTGATTAGTCTAGTAGCCTCCCGATGGGTCTTATTCTCACCCTGCTTCAGGTTTTTGTCAAATGGATCCTATCAAAACTGCTTTTGTTACATCTTGACTCAAGAACGTGCCATCGCTCCTGATCGCCAGCTCTGCCTGTTTGTCCTCGGATGCTACTTGCTTTACCTAGTCCACCTTTTGATTTGCAGATGCTCACTGTGTTCTTCCTCTTCTAGTCAGGCAGGGCTCAGGCTTCACCTTCGCTCACAATATTCCTCCTCCCTCCTTGGCTCTGGGTCTTGTTGCTCTTCCTCTGTCTCTCTTGCTAGATTCTGACTACTACGATCACACTTTGGGCTTTATTACACAACCTTATGTTTCTCCCCTAACTCACAGTCAAGTAGACACAGCGGAGAGCTGGGAAGAGAAGAAAGGTGGGGGGGGGTTGCTTATTGCCACATTTGGACGGGCTGGTCTTAGTCACCCTGCCAGATGCCTCTGTCCCCTCTTCTCCTGACTTCTCCAACAAGCCTGGTCTGTGTCATCCTTTCTTTGACACTTGACTTTCCGGAAGGGCCTTCCCTATTAGTGACACCATACTCTCTCACCTTCTGAGCCCCCATGGACTATGCTTTGTGAGGAGGGGTGGTGGGATTGTCCTACTGGTCATGCACAGTGGTCTGGGCCAGTTACAATTATCTACCTAGAGATTTGCTAGCAGAGATGGAATCTCATGGCCAGCATCCTGCGTTCCTTGAAATTTTCTGAGGCTTCCCATGTGTCTTAGTCACCATTCTCTCTGCTGTGACCCAAACACCTACCATACAAAACTTAGAGAAAGAACTTTATTTGCTTGAAGTTCTGGAGATGTCAGTTACAGTGGTTTCCAACAGAGCTGGGGTTGCAGGTCCTCGGGGCATCATGGAGTGGGGCAGAGAGAGAGAGAGAGAGGGTGAGAGCTTGTGTTAGCCCATGGGAGCAGGGCAGAGAGGAGCAGGAAGCTACAGTAGGCAGGCCTGGGAAAACACAGACCCTGGCCATGCCCAGGACCCTTCCCTGGCAGCCAAATCTCATGTCTAAATATGGTTGCTGTGTCTAACTCATGAGGTCTAGGAGACTTTTTTTTTTTTTTTGTGGTACTGGGGTTCCTGGAAACCCTTCTACCTCCAGGTTACACTCCCAGACCTATTTTTATATTTTTATTTGGAAACAGGGTCTCTTAAGCCAGTGCGGCTGGCTGTGAACCTGCGTGATCCTCCTGTCTCCGCCTCCCAAGCGCAGGGATTACAAGCATGTGCCACCATGCCTGGCTCTTGGGGACATTTTAAATACACACCATAAGGCCATGTAAGACTCTGGCACTGGATAACAGGATGGAAGGCTCAAACATTGCTGACTCCTAACCATCCACAGGTCAGATTTCCTTTCTTCCACCTCATTGTTCAATGATTAGGTCTTTTCTGAACACCTACTGTGCACCAAGTGAGACAGTTTAGTCTTTGAGAATTCAGAAGGACATAGTATAGCCCCTGGTCTTCAATGTAGGAGAAAGTGGACATGTAGCGAAAGATGACAGCACAGTGTAATTAGTGCTTTGATGGAAGATAGGCACACAAAAGATGAAGAATGATAGGCACTTGATGCAGAAATCAGGAGTCAGGGAGGGCTTCCTGAAGGAGATGACGCCTCACTTGAGCCTTAATGGTGAATAAGGATTAAGCAGGAATGAAGGCAAGAGAGAGCAGGGGGTGGACTGGGGTGGGAGTCCAGGGAGCTGGAGCAGGATGGCTTTCTTTATGCCCTTCTTCAGTTTCTTCCGTTGTCCCTGGTACCTTGGGGAGACCTGGCTGAAAATATAGGCAATGTATTACAGGAGAAGGGAACGCCTGGCATGCAAGTACAGGGAGCAGGATAAATGGACAGTGAGCAACCACAGAAGTCCACCTCCCCCTTTTAACTCAGAGAGGGACAGCCCAAGTCAAGATACCCTGTTGCTCCAAAGGCTTATGTAGCTGTGGTCATCAGCTAAGTCATTCATAAACTTGTCTATGTCTTTGGTATCTAAGACTCAAGAATTAGAATGCACCCAATAGTAAGCTAGCAGGTAGTGGAATACTTGTCAAGGTTCAACCGCTGCTTCTGAGAGAACCGCACAATGCCAGCATTACATTTAAAAGTACAAATTACTCAGAGAGGCACATTTTGATTCTTGCTCCAGAAGAAAATTTTAAAACATAGCTGCAAATGACTTCATTTTATCTTCGTAAGTATTTAGTTTGTATAAATTCATTAAAAAGCTACTGTATGGTTTGGGAAATCAACTTTAGCTTCTCAAAGACTTTCTTGGGCCAGACTGTGTGATTTTTGCAAATTTTTGCCAATCCAGGGATGGTTGGGGCTGGGCTGGATGGCAGGAAATGGTACCTGACAGCTCCTCACCCCAGTTCTTAGAGCGTGTGCCCCATGGAGTGGGGGTGGACGGCCAACACAGGGATCCCCCACTGGACAGCATGCCGAGAAGAAGCTGATCGTGCTCTGTTATGATGCTTGTTAGAAGTGACATTAGCAACTTGGGTTAAGCCAAGGAAATAACATTTAATCTCACTTTTTCATTGTATTTAAAAATAAACTTTAAAAAACAGATAATAATTCAAAAGTGAAAACTATAAATGGATATTGCAAAATGGCTCCACCATAAATCTGTCCCTAGTCTCTCAGTTTTCTTTCTCTGGCTGCTATCTGATCTGATTTAGTTTCTCAGAGCTATCTTTTAACAGATATTTTAATAGCAGGTGCTTGCAAATACTAATATGTAGTCTTTTCTTTTCCAGCTTTTAAGAAACTAACCATGTTCTGTACATGCTATTCTGCCCCTTACTTTTGTCTCTTAAGATCATATCATGGAGACTTTTTCCTATCAGTTCTTGAAGCGTTTTAACTTTCCTCTTTAGAGCTATATAGTAAGTATTCAATTCAATACCTAGTGTCTCATTAATACACACCCAAGCTGATTTCAATTCTTTGCTACTTATACAACCGTAAAGAACTTTGTATATCGGGCCACTTAGCATGTGTAGGATAAATTCCTGGAAGTGGAATTCTTGGGCCAAAGGGAACATGCTTTTGTGATTTAGTAGATATTGACAAATGGCTTCCAAACAGATTGTATCAATTTACACGCCCACTAGCCTTAAGTGAAGGACCTGGAAACCCTACGGCCTTCTGCCTTATTAAGCTTTTGGATTCTTGCCAGTTTGTTAAGTAGGAAAATGTTATCTGATCGGCTTTAATTTGTCTTTTATTCTGAGAGTGGTAGAGCATTTATTCATATTTCCTGTCAGTGGGCTATTCGTTCCTATTTTACTGGGGACACTGATCTCTTTCTTGTTGAATTGTATCAGGTGGGTTTTTTTTGTATATATGGTATGTGAGCTGTAAATATATTTATTTTTGTCTTTTATTTTTGCTTATAACATTTCGTTTGTTTCTTTGTTTTTTTTTTTAAATCCATGTAGAAGTTTTAATAGTTACCGAGTAAAAATTTTCAGTTTTTTCCTTTATGACGTCTGGATTTTGAATAATTTGAGAAAGGTCTTATCCATTCTCATCTTATAAAAGAATTCTATGTTTTATGATAGTTTGCTTTCCATAATATTTAAATTTTTGTTTCATTTGGAAATTATCCTGCTGTATGGCACAAGGTTTGTCTTATAAACATTTTCCAGATGGTCTACCCAGTTCTGCCAACACCAGTTATTGAAAAGTCCATGCCTTTTCCACTAAGTTCCCAAGCTCATCATATACCAAATTTCTTTATATATTTGAGACTATTTCTGAACTTTCTAGTTCTGTTACATTAGCCTGATTATTCCTATATTAATGGCATGCAATTTAAAACTCTTAGGCTTATTAATATATGTTAATTCCACTATCTTAATATATGTTTTATTTATTTTTGGTACTAGAGATTGAACCCAGGAACATTCTACCTCTGAGCTATATACCCGGTCCTTTTTATTTTGAAACAGGGTCTTGCTAAATTGCTGAGACTGGCCTTAAGCCCGCAGTCCTCCTGTCTCGACCTCCTAAGTACTGGAATTAAGGTGTGCTACCAGGCCTAGCTTACTGATATATATTAATTCCATACATTTCATATCAACATATGTTAATATTACCCTTACTTTTCAGAAATTTCCTACTTCATTTTTCTTGGAGGACTTTTGAATCATTTTCTTTAGCATCACAAAAAATCCTTTTGCATTTATATTGCTATGATGGATTATGGATTCATTTTAAAAATATTAACAGCTGGGCATGGTAGCACACATTTGTAATCCCAGCATTTGGAAGGCTGAAAGAGGAGGGTCTCAGTTCATGGACTACTTAGTGAGGCCCTTTGCAACTCAGTAAGATCCTGTTTCAAAACAGAAAAGAAAAATTAAGGCTGGGGGTGTAGCTCGGAGGTAGAATGCCCCTGGGTTCCATCCCCAGTACCATACACCACACACACACACACAATATATATATATATATATATATATATATATATATATATATATATATAGCATGATTTGACTTTTTATTTATTTAAAGGTTCCTTTCTTTCAGAGCTGTTTTCAATTTTTCTTCCTATTGGCTTTAAACATTTTGGTATATTTTTTTCTCTCTGGTTTCTACAATAATTAGGGTTCCCCTCCATTTCTGGCTGGCTACTGTTTGCTGGTTACTGTTTGCTTTAGTAAGGCCTGACCCTTTACTAAAGATTCTTACCGCTGGGATGGTCTTTCTGGCAGTTTTCATGAATTCTCGGGCGTATCATCATAGAATCTGTGACCACTGATGTGTCCCTTCCTTCTGTACGATTTTTATATCTCTGCCTTCTCCTGTTTTGTTCTAGGAAAGTTCATACATTGGCTCTTTGGTGAGTCACACGTCAATCACGTTCATTGTAAGGGCGAGAGTTTGCACACAGTTGCAGAGGCAGCACAGGGGTTTCTGGGGGGACCTGGATCGACACCCTAAGGCCTTCTCTATAAAATCCAGTGTTGCTATAATCTTTACTACGGGCTGAAGTGGCTCATCAGAGGCTGCATGTCGGAGGGATAAGAGGGGGCTTTGAGGGGAAGCTGACACGGGGCTCACAGGGCCACAGGGCTTGACTGGTTCAGGAGCCACGCTTCACCCAACTGTCTTGGAGCCACTATTGGGACTTTGGGGGAATACTTGGCTGTGTGTGAGTGTCTCCTCGTAGGCACACCAGGAAAGAGTGGTCTACAGAGACCTGTGATCGCTGAAGCTCACCTTCCCACCTGCTGTCCTGGGAGGGACCTGGCCGGGACCAGGAATCCTTGCATGGCTGGGCCGCACTCTGCTTTGGGCTGCCTGGATTTCGCAGGTGGGGTCTCCACTACCGTGCTCTGGTGACTCCGTGATATTTCAGGTTGCATGATTTAGGAGCAGAGGCATCAAGGATAGGAAATCGGGATTTGGGAAGAATGAGCATGTTCAGAGGCTTTCCCCAATGCTGGCTTTCACCCCGCAGAGCCAAGCTGAGGGCACCAACGCTGCCCATCCCCAGCAGATGGCGCTAGCGGATGCCACGCGAGTTCCTTTCCTAGCGGCCATGTTATTGCTTTACTGTGTGTTTGCGTTTATATAGTGAATTATTACTAGGCAATGAGGATGAGTAGAAGGACAAAGAGCAGATCTAGTTACATGGGAGATGTGTGTCAAGTAACAAGGAGACAAGGAAAAGCAAAGCGGCTGATGAAATTAAATCCATTCGCGGTTGTAAGGAGAGATGGTGAGCACTGTTGTCAGAAGTCTCAGCTTAATGTTGGTTAAGATGGTGGCTGGGGGCTTGCTTGCGGCCTTAATGTCTGTATATTGTGGGTGTATCACTGCTGAAAGATCATAGCCATAGGGGGTTCATGGCTTCAAGGACGGTTCAAATGTGCTCAGCATCAAAGAATGAATTTAAGGGGGTGGGGGGAGAACAGACACAACACCCTGGAGATTACAGCTCCACTAAGGATTTTCCTAAGAGACTCATGGAAACCATCCAGGAAGGGAGTGACAATGGCCAAGGCTAAAAAAGACAGCCCCACCCCAGGGCACAAATCATCCCCCAGTGCCGCCACAGTGTCACCCAGTGGAATCACAATGCATGCGCGCGATGCAGTGAATCCAGGCGGCCTGTTAACTTTAGGCCAGTGGCCCTTTGGAATCTGATGTGCTTTAAGCAGGAAAACCAGTGTACCTAGTTGTCTGTGGTGTCAGTAGTTAGAACTGCCCTTGGGTTTGCAATAAGCAGAATTTAAAAAAAAAATTTTTTTGGAAGAGAGTTCTGAAAGTAGGTCTTATCTTCTTACAGGAGGAATTATCTGGGGGTTGTAGAGATGTTCCAAGAAATGTGATCTTTTGCTATATAGTGGTTACACTGTGCCTTTTTCCAGTGTTAATCTCTTTCACGGACTGTGTTCTCAATCACATTGGGAAACAGGCTACACACTGGACCTTGAAATATGCAGTGGTGAGATCTGATTTTTATTTCAAAAACTCTATTTCTCCGGGGCGGGGGGGGGGGAGCGATGGCTGCCTGAACCACCGGAATTGGCAGCGAGCTCGGCTGGTAGCAGCCCTCTCAGGCAGCGCTCACACGGGCCCCGGCCAGATGTGATGTCCAGCCTGTGAGAGTGAGAAGAACCAGAACTTGGTCAGGAGCCGGCAATTCTGGCCCAACGTCAGAATTTTAAGAGCTCCTGGAGCGTGCTAGTGACTCAGGCGTCTTCCCCGAGAAATCCTGATTCAGTAGGTCCAGGAGGGGCCCAAAGCGGGACGTCTGAGCCAATGTTAGAAACCACGGATCCAGGCTGGTCTCAGCGCAGAGTGACCTTTGGCAAATCACTTTGCTTTCCTGGTCAGCAGTTTCTTCTTCTCTCTCTGATTTCTCTCTCATGGGTGAACACAGGGGCATTCTACCTCCAAGCCACACCGCCCATTACCCTTTTTATTTTGAAACAGGCTCTCACTGTGTTGCTGAAGATCCTTGCTAAGTTACTGAGGATGGCATCAAACTTGCAATCCTCCTGTCTCAGCCTCCCAAGTACTAAGATTACAATTGTGTGTCCCCATGCCCAACTTCCTCATCTCTTAAATAAGAACTTGGACTGGAGGTATCTAATCCTGACTGCAAACTGGTCACCTCCAGAGAGCTTTAGAAATAGAGTCTCGAGTTCCACTCCAGACCTACTGAACTAGAATCTCTAGGTCCAGGAACCTGTATACATTTTATTTTTAATTTTAAGTTTATGTGTGGTACTGGGGATTGAACCCAGGGGCATTCTACCTCTGAGCTACTCCTCCAGTCATATTTTATTCTTAAGTTTGAAACAGGGTCTTACTAAGTTGCAGAGGGCCTTACCAGTTGTTGAGGCTGGCCACGAACTAGTGATTCTCCTGTCTCAGCCTCCCAAGTACTGGGTTTGCAAGCGGCAGGAACCTGTATTTTTAGGAAGCCGCCCAGGAGGTTGAGGCAGCCAGCCATCTGGGGCCAGTCCAGAGCCCACTTGGGCTCCTTCTGAGATTCCTGTGCCCTGTCGCATGCATAACAATGACCCAAAGTGACTAAGCTTCCACTGGGTGTCAACAAGTGTCAGGATTTGCCTACGTGCTGTCTAAGACTCTGCTCTAGCTGCTCAGGGTGTGAGCACTCGTCCCCTCTTGACATCGACTCATAAGCGTTTGAGTATGGACATGTGCATATCATTTTTGCCAGTGTAGATGGAGGCAGACTGAAGGCAGAGTGGACTCTGGGTGACAGTCCCTGGTTTTTTTTTCCTAGTGTGAGTGTTTTGTGGGTGAGGCAGAGTCTGTGTATGCAGCATCGAATGTATGAGGTATAGGTCAGTGTGCCTGGGCGAGTCTTCTGCACATTTCTCTCCATTGTGCACAGGAGTCCCGGGCCCAGCCAACTGTTGGCAGGCGCGAGAGGCTGGCATCATGAAGCAGAATCCTTGCTACACTGCTGCTGCTGCCCTCGAACCTCAGATTCTCTTGTCCTTGGAATTACAGGTGTGCACCACCATACTGGGCTGCATCCTAACCTTTCTAATTACTAGTTTTCCCAGCTCTAAAAGGGGGTAACATCAATATCAGAAATCAGTAAACATAAGAAATAGTATAGAACCCTGGAACTGTCCATGGCACTGAGTAGGTGTGGACAACTTGTGTTCTGGTCCCCGTGCGCCTCCAACGCTTCCTACCTTTTATTTCCCTAGAAAATACATTTTGAGGGCTGCAGAGTTCATGGATGTGTCTGGCTGCTTGTCAGCTCCCTTATCCCACGAAGCCTTCCTGTGTGACGAATGAACACATTGGCGAGATGACAGCCCCTTACAAGTGGCTTCACACACCCTGGGACTCAGTAGCTAGCCAAGTTCAAAGCATTTTTGTATATAAAGAGAAACAGTCATAAGAGCCCTTTTTGGTGTGGAATATAGATGGTCCATAGAAAGGGCGCTTTAGAGCTGTGCTTGGAGAGCTGGGCTTCTTCTTGATCAACAAAACAATAAAAGGGACCACAGTCTTCAAGCTCATCACCTCCTTCCCCATTCCCACCACCCCAGGCCAGACTCTGCCCACCTTCCCCCTGACCGCCTGCAATAGCTCCTTAACCAGCAGCTTTTACCTCTAGCACCCCTGCTTTCCAAACCAGATGAGTACTCAGTTGATTCTTCAGAAGTACAGTTCTTAGCACATCATTCTCCCCTACAAAAACCTGCCTCTGCTCTCCCACCAACAATCGGATCCCCTGACCAGCTGCACAGGCTTGTGCTCACAGGTCCAGCTCTTTCTGTGTTCTCTCTTGGTTTCTTATGCTCCAACAAACCCAAGATTATTTGCTCTTCCTTGCTGGTGCCCTGTGCTTTCCCACTTTTGAGCTTCTCTCTGCACTTCTCTGCATCACTTGGGAATGTGTTCAGCAGCAAGTAACACCAAACCAAACCCGCAGCGACTGAAACAAAAAGCCTCCAGTCATACCCACGGCCAGACACCCAGAAGTGGGCTCTGTGGCCCTGACTCAGGGGCCAGGCCACACTGGTGCTTCTTTGCTCTCATCTTGGCATGTTGGCTCCTTGCCACACTGTTCCGAAGTGTCTGTTAGAGCACCAGGTATCAGGTTCATGTACAAAGAGGGAGAAGGAAAAAGGTGTCACCACTGAAAAATTTCCCTGTTATCCAATAGTAAACCATTTCTAGAGGTTTCAACACCGTTCCTCTTAGGTGTCACGGTGCAGCGTGTGTAGCATGGCCATGCCCTAGCTGCAAGGGAGGCTGGGAAAATGAGTATTCAGTTAGGAAATGAGTAAAAGGGCAGGGGTGAGGGGTGACTACTGGGTGAGCCAGCGTTGGTGTCTGGACTCTCCTCCTCCTCCAAGAAACTTCATTCTCTCATTAAGATCCCAGGATTCTTTCATTCTTTCTCCCTCTTCTTCCTAATGTTTTCTCTCTCTCTCTCTCTCTCTCTCTCTCTCTCTCTCTCTCTCTCTCTCACTGGGGATTGAGCAGCCCAGGGGCATTCTACCTCTGAGCTGCACCCCCAGCCCTATTATATTTTTATTTTGAAATAGGGGCTTGCTAGGTTAACGAGTCTTACTGTGATGCTGAGACTGTCCTTGAACCTGCAATCCTCCTATCTCAGCTGTCCAAGTACTGGGATTGCAATCATGAGCCACCATGCCCAGTTCTAACGCACTCTTTGTGTCTTAATTTCAGCACATCTTGCATATGATAGTTACCAGTGATTTTTGTGTTTATCATATCTTTCTTTTATTTTTTCTTGCAGTACTGGGGATGGAACCCAGGGGAATTCTACCTCTAAGCTATGCCCCCAGCCCTATTTTCTTAAATTTTTATTTTGAAACAGGGTCTCACTGAGTTGTGAAGGGCCTCATTAAGTAGCTGAGGCTGGCTGTGAACCGTGATCCTCCTGTCTCAGCCTCCCAAATGCTGGGATTACAAGCGTGTGCCGCCGCGTCCGGTTTATCTTTCTTCTTAAAGTAGAAATTTCTGAAGAGCAGAGAACATGTCTAGTTTATCTCTGCACCGCCTCATACCATCTAGTCTTGTTCCTTAAACATAGCCTTATACACATGTTTTAATATTCATGTGTAGCTACTTGAATTGAAAAAAATTGGTGTTGTTTGGTAAAAGCTACATTTTCTTTATGAATCCAGACAGTCATCACACCCAATACTTGAGTTCTTACCACTTGCAAAGCATGTGATAATACATCTAAGATAGCACCGCCCCGAAGGACTAAACATCAGCTGCTGTTTTCCTTTCAAACTCCAAGACACCCCCCCCCCCTCCAAATAAATGCCATTATTATGCCTGTTTTGCAGGGTAGCAGCTGAGGATTCAGAGAGGTCTGTTTCTCACATCTGAATGCCGACTAAGTTACAGAGCTGGGCTCTGAGTCCTGGCTTAGCTTCATGCGAGATCCACGATTTAACTATTAGCTAGCTTGTTTCCAGGCCAGACTGAAACTTCACTCCTTACCTCCTCCACGAGCTGCAACTTAAAGGCGTTTGTGTTCTGGGGCATTGTTTTTCTTTTTCTTTTTCTGTTCTCGTCCCCAGCTTTCCCTCATTCTTTTTTCATCTCTGAGTGATGCTTACTTGATTACTTATCCCATTGGTTTTGGCTTCTGATGTTAAAGTCTGGCTTTGCTAGCCGGGTCTGCAAAGCTCTTAGAGAGCGGTCTGAGTCGTTCTTCAGTCTTTCTGTACGAATGACACCAAGTAAAATCTGAGTTCAATTCTGCCGGGGCAGCTGCAAGCTCATCCTGGCCACATGGCTTGGCCTACTCGATTGGAAAGTTCGGGCCAAGGGGAGCTCCAACCCGATGACACTGTTCACGGGCTCTAAGCTGTTGAGATGCAGCACCGTTCTCTCCAGCCCTATTCATTCTTAGACTTTATTATTAAAACACAATCATTTCCCCATCATGCCAAGTATCTGAACGAAAAGTCAACCGTGTGGGCCTTCTTGGTGTTTTGCAATCCAAATATTTGGCTTTGAGAGAGCCCCGACATCTGTGTGCACGAGGCACACAGACACCCAAGCGTTGATGGAGAATGAAAACCTTAGCAAGTCCAGGGAAAGCTAGGGTTTGTAGAGAGAAGAGCTGAGCGGCTGACGAGTCTACGAGCTGTTTCAGGCGGGTGTAGACAATATCAGCATTCCTCCTATCAAGGCAGACTCTGATTAAAGATGGATCCAAGTCAAATGGAGTAAAAAACGAGATGCAGAGTCCAGTCCAAAACCCACCTCTCTGGCTCACGTCTCTGCCGGGTGGCATGTGTCAACCTGCACAGCCTCAATAATCTGCTTTCTGGGCTCCAGCCCTACTTAGAAGGCGAAAAAACTCCTTTATCCCCACATGCCACAGTGACTTAGAGGTGGAGATTTAACCTTCTTAAGATCAAAATCCCATTACTCACCTCGTTCATTAATATATTGGAAAGAGTATGGCATAATAGACGGCTATAGGAGGCTTACTAAAAATATTTCATCCATACTGTTTCTATTCCAGAAAAATGAGACCTCTGATGCTTGGTATAGTGGCATGTGCCTGTAATCCCAGGACTTGGGGAGCTGAGACAGGAGGATTGCAGGCTTGAGGCCAACCTCAACAACTTAGCGGGACCCCCAGCAATTTGGGGAGAGTCTGTTTCAAAATAAAAAATAAAAAAGGGCTGGGGATGTAGGTCGGAGGTAGAGTGTCCCTAGGTTCAATTCTTAGTACCAACCAAACCAAACCAAACCAAACCAAACAAACGAAAAAATGAGATCTCTTTTAAGTAGCAAGTACATGTGGCTGGAGGTAGACATGCAAGAAATGTCTGCACCCAGCAGGATTGTACGTCATTCCAGCTTTCGTGGCCTTTGAGTGGCAGTCGAAAGGGAAGGGCCTGGATTTTCTTAGCTATGTGTCTTTTCTCTTGAGCCTGTTTTGGTTTTGCTTATATACAAGATATCTTTGAGGTTGGTGCGAGAATTCGATGAGATAAGGTGTCCGGTTAGTTCTTTTTGGTGTCAAGCACTTTAATTGCACACCTGCCCACCCCACCCCTATACCCTGGTACCGTTCTTCTTCACAGCAGTGGGTGCCTTTCTGCTCACGGTCTGGAAGGAAACGGAGGACCCTACATTGCCAAGACATCCTGCTGCCTCGGCATCTATGTGTTGAGACCCCCCACTCCACATAGTTAATCGGCAAAAAGCCCCGAGAAAGAGGTATCGTCTCTGGCCAAAATATCCCCCACTTTTACCCTTCATGACTATTAATGATTCCTTTTAACTTTCTACACGAATTGCTCTGATGATGTAAGATTAGGACTATGAAAAAGAAATTGAGTCCGTGGATATAAATTTTCTAATAATTTGTCTAAACGTCCTTGGCTTTGCTCAATAGTAAGGAAAAAACTGGCCAGAACTCAGATGCTGTGATAAGCATTCCAGCTGCAGCAATCACAAAGGGTCTCCGATCCTCATTCCTATCACTAGGTTAAGCTATTAACTCCGGTAACCGATAGCTCAGTTTAAGGAAACTTTGTTTACCCTTGAGATCCTGCCTAGAGACAGAGAAGATAAAATTTTGTGTGTGACTTCGAAGCAATTTAGTTGATGAACAACTTAGTTGCCAAAATACAATAGAGCCAAGGAGAAAGATTGTTGACCTTTATGCCCAGTGTGAGCGTTCCCCGAGACAGGGAGAATGCTGCATGGCTAGAAATGAAAATGACAAAATAAAGGACAGATATTCTAAATATATATGTATGAAGGAAAGGAAATACCGTAAGAGTAAGAAAGCACTTTTTCTCACGTGAGAAGCCTGCGGGTTCCCTTCCCTTCCATGAGCCTTACTTCCTTCAGTCTTTCCTTTGCATTCCACCGTTGAAGGAATTAGATCACTCAGAAAGCACATTCTTTACCCAAAACATCAACGCACCCTGCTGCCTTTGGACAGCAAAATCAAAGCAAAGCAAACAAGGAAACTGAAGACACCTATCCTGTGACCGGGAAGATCTTGGCTCCCTGCCTCCGTTCCAGTTTTGGCCAGAGATAATAGCTCTGCAGGCCAGCTCCCTCTGTGTCTCCTGCACCACACTGCCCCCGACTCCTGAACTCTTTCTTTTTCTCTTTTTCTCTCACAGTTTTGAAGTTCACGATCTCAGCTGCAGGGGAAGGGGCCCTGGCTTCCCCCACAGACATCTAGTGCTGCCAGCCTCGAGCTGTCCTTGCAACCAGGCAACTGGACTTGCGTTTCTGGCCTAATGCGTCCAGTGGTTAGTGGTTCCCAATGACTTTGTTAGCTTTAGCAAAGAGGGCTGTCCTAACATGCGTATATTTAGAAATTGTCCAAGGAATCAGCTTATTCTGATAGTGTCGCAGTAAATTCTGCATACTGGAGCCTTCAAAATGTAAATAAGGGCTTTTCCAATCATCTGTAATTGGCAAAAGAAATAGCCTGGTTTACCCTGTCTACAACAGATGGCGGTCATTTGACCCCAGCCAGGTTTTCCTTTTCTTTTCTTTTTTTTTCTTTCTTTCTTTTTTTTTTTTTTTTTTTTTAGGGTGGAGACAACTCTTTCTCTTCCCTACTCCACATTTCTTCCTCTGCTCTTCTGCATATTCAAAAATACTGGAGAAACCAGCCCTTCCCTGCCCTCCTGCACCCCACAGGAGCAGGGCAGGGGATGGATCCAGCTGGGTAGGGGCTTGAGCATGCGCACTGCAGTGCCTTCCTGCCAGTGTCCTTCTGAATCTAGGGGGCACCGGTGCATGCCTGTAATCCCGGCATTTGGGAGCCTGAGACAGAAGGACAGGTTCAAGGTCAGCCCAGCAACTTAGCAAGGTACTGTTTTAAAAAAGTAAAGAAGGGCTGAGTGTGTAGCTCAGAGGTAGAATAGCCCTGGGTCCAATCCCCAGCACCAAAAACAAACAAACAAACAAACAAACAAGCAAACAAACACCCCAAAGAAGTCCTTCTGATCCAAGCCATGTTCCAGCAGGGCTTCCCAAGTCCACGCCAGAGAGCAAAACTCATCTTGAACCTGTAGTTTCTTCAGTTCTGGGGATGGGCTGGAGAGGAGCTGACACCCCAGGGGTGTGGAGATTCTTCTCCAGGACTTGGGAGGGAGAGACCTGAAATGAAGGTATGCGAACAGGTGCCTGATGAGCAGCTGCCCTGAAATGAAAACACGGACAATTGCCTGATGGGCAACTGACAACTTTATTTTTTAGGACTAAGATTTTATACCTTTTTTCAGCTATGCTAAAATCATGACTTCATGAGAAAGAAAACATCAAAGTACAACACAGAGTGATTGATGTAGAACATACGTCATGTGCTTACAAAATACAATTACTGAAGGGAAATTACAAGAGCAAGGGGGAACACAGAGACCTGATTAAAGATTATTAAAAGTGTGATTGCGGCCAATTCCCGCTCTCACCGGTGGGCTGGGGGCATGAAATTCCAGAAAGACCAGAAGTCACCCAGAGTCTTGGAAAGCTTGACCTTTCGTCAAACTGCCTTAACTCTTTCAGAACCTTTCGTTCCTCAGGCTTCTTCCATGTCCTCCATCACAGGGGTCACTCTGTCCCACACTGAAGATGACCAGATGTGGCCACAGCTGTTTCTTCAGTTGCCAGAAAGCCCCTGCACGCCCATTGCTCCAGCGGGCTGAGCATGCTTCCTATGGTAGCAGGCTTCCCTCCTTTCTCTTCTTCCCTCCTGTTTTTTTTTTTTTTGAAGTCTCCCTCCTCCCATCCCTCCTCCCTGCCCTGCATCCAGCGGAGTGGCCCTGGATTCTCCCTCTGTGCTCTCCATCCTGCCCCTTAAGACTCACCACCCGGCCCTGGTGCTCACCAGGCGGCTCCTCCACACCAGCTTCCTCCGGAGATGCTTTGGTGACAGATGTTACCTTTGTCCACGACACCCCACATCACTTGTGGTAGGAACTGAAGATTCTTGTGAGATAGTTTGAGGGGAGTTCTGTGCTGGCCCTGCCCACCGTGAAATGCTCCCCTACTTCTGCTCAGTTACCCCTGGGTCAGAGAGTCACTTTTCCTTCCTGTCCCCACAGATTCCTGACCCGTGATCTGGGGACTTATACACATGAGGACATTGTCCATGGGAGAAGCTGGCGGGCTTACACTGGGGGGATCCTCCTCCTTTACTGGACCTTTCCAACAGGAGGGTCTCTTCTGCTAGCAGCGCCCCTCAAGGCTCTGGAGTCTAGACCGCCCTTCTCTGCTGCTGTCAGTCAGTCACCAACCTTTCCCCACTTCCTCAGCCCCCGCGGAGAAAAATCTGTCTTTCGCTTAGGTGGAAGGGATCATTTTCTTGGGTTTTTGTTTCTGCTTTTGTGTGGGTTGGCTAGGGAATAGAAAATGGTCCCGAGGTGCGGGTAATAGAAGAGGAGACAGAAATACACACGTGACCTTGTAAGGGCACACACGTTGTGCACTGCAAAAATCTAGGGGTCCTATTCACTTAGCAATAGGAAAGTGGAATTCACAAGGCTGTGAGATGCTTCCTTTGAGCTCCATCTTCACCTGTTAAAAGGTGGGGTGGAAAGAAGCGACATATTCTCGACTCCAAAGGCCCTGGTTTAAATGGCCTCATCTCTTTCATGATCTTACCCAATGGTCCCTTAGCATCTCAGAAGCCGAGTCCTTTATTTGCAGAAGGACAGTGTAGCACCTCCTTCACAGAGCTGATTCAAGGATGAAACAAGATCTTGTCAATCTCCCAGCATGTAGTAAGTGTTTCGCAAGTGCCACGTCCCAGAGAGCTGTCCTGCTAGAAGGAGTGTTTGCCAACCTCACGATTGCCCCTTTTCAAGTGAAAGTGCGCAGAGCCGTCTAGTGGGCGCCCGGAGGCATCACTCGGAGGCTAAAGATGACAGTGCAGTTACTCTTCTTGGTGCGTAATCAAAGGAAATCATGAATCCATCAAGGTTCGTGAGTTTTTGAGACATCCCAGGGGGTGGGTGAGTTTTATCAAGAACCACAATGGCTAATGAAGCAGAGTCCATCCAGAATCTTCTATTTACTACTGCTCTTGTGAAGACCAGTGCTTCTGGTTCGTGGCATCCGAGACTCTGGAATTTTGTGTCTCTCTAAAAGGGTGTGAATATAATGTTGCTTGGCTTCTGCTTCCTAGCCTCCCCTGCTACTTTTGAGGGTTGTTGGGCCCCCAAGCCTGCCTTTCCCATCAGCCCTTCTGAGCCTTTTGACTTACCTCTGACTGCTGAGTGGGGACGCTCCGCACTGACCAGCACATGCTGTCGGTCTCTAGTGGCTGCTGGAGCCAGCTCCCCACTGCCGCTGACAGCTGCTGTCCTGCCTCTGCCCAGCTGCACCAGCAGTGTCACCCTGGACCTTGAGTCAGCCACAATGGGAGATCTGCGTCAGAGAAATCAGGAAAATGCTAGAATCAGGAGCGACCTTATGTCCAGCCCACACATTGCAGAGAGATCTGAGCAGCACGTTTCAGACTTAAATAGAAGAGCTTGTAGAAAATTGTGATTCTATAGACATGTTTTATCATCATCACCATCATAATTATTATTATTATTATTTTGCGGTACTGGGAAAGGGACCCAGGGACACTGTACCTCTGAGTTACATCCCAGCCCTATTTTTCAGTCTTTTTAATTTTTGAAACAGGGTCTCACTGAGTTGCGCAGGGCCTCACTAAGTGGCTGAGGCCGTCCATAGACCGTGATCCTCTGGTCTCAGCCTCCCGAATGCTGGAATTACAGGCGTGCTCCATCACACCCAGCACCATTATTATTATTATTATTATTATTATTATTATTATTATTATTATTATTTGGTACTGGGGATTGAACCCAGGTGCATTCTACCTCTGAGCTATACCACCAGCCCTATTTTATTTCTTATTTTGAAACAGGTTCTCACCAAATTGATGAGGGTCTCGCTAAGTGGCTGACACTGGCCTCGAACCTGTGATCCTCTTGTCTCAGCCTCCCGAGGACTGAGTAGAATTTCAGGCAGATTTCCCACTTCTATTAAGTCCTAAATTGAGGAAGGAAATAATAGGTATTCAAAGTTAGGCCTGAAGTTATCTCTGGGGGCCAGGCACATCTTTAGCATCGTGTTCTGTACTTGGAAACATCTTAACATGTGCAGAGACATCTTAGCGTCTTATAATGAAACGTCTCAGTATACTCTGGGCGGGCGTAGGCTGAGCGGGAATCTCAATTACAAGAAAAAAAAGTGGGAGGGCATATCCTGAACTTCATTGTTTTTCCACAAGATGGCGCTGTCCTCTCAGGAGAGGAGGACAATCGGAAGCGTGCTATTGGCTGACCTGCGCTCGCATCCGCAAGCTGCAATCCATTGCATTAGTGCAATTGGTTTGAGCCGAGCGATATTAAGGTCGGAATTACTGGCCTGCTGCCTTATAAATATGTCTCTGTGATCATCTATGTCAGCATTAATTATTTCCACTTCTGGGGAGGGGCAGAGGACCAGAACAAGTTCAGCTGCCAGCCCTGCTGCCAGTGTGCTTTCTGTCTTCAAGATGAAGGAGAGGAAATGAGAATTGACCCTGCAGCTCCGATACGTGACCGCAGGGGTGTTCGGGACCCTCTGTAGACCTGGATTCACGCCTCCCCAGGTCTCTCTATATATCACCGCTTTGTGCCCACAACTAAATCTGATTGCAAACGCCAGGGATGAGAAGGAGCAAGCTCTGCAGCCGGGCCCCGTGGCGCTCACAGCTTGGACGGACTTAGGCCCTGGCCGGTCCACGTTAGGCCTGTCTGCCATTCCCGGCCCTGGCCTGTTTGCAGGACCTGAAATTCCTCTTCTCTTTAGTCGTCTACTGTATCAAAATGCCCCAGCTGCAAGCCAAGCTTTTTCCTTTTGATTCAATTTGATAACAGAGGCCAGTTTTCCCTCTGACCCAGGCCAAAACAGCGCCCCCGGGGGCCACCTGCAATACTGCAGTACCGTCCTGGCTTTGGGGCTCTCCAGGCTCCACCAGTACTGTTTGCTTAGTAATCCCAGTGCTTGGGAGGCTGAGAGAGGAGGATCGCAGGTTTGAGGTCAGCCTCAGCAACTTAGCGAGACCCTGCTTTAAAATAAGAAAAATATAAAGCGGTGGGGGTGTAGCTCAGACGTAGAATGCCCCTGGCTTCAATCCCCAGTACAAAAGAAGCAAGCAAGCACACAAGCAAGCACACTAGACAGCCCCTCAGTCCTTGCTGGGCACCTCCGAGCTCAGCCCTGGGCTGGCAGCGCCACCTGGAGGCCGGCCGTGTTCTTGCCCCCCCCCCCCCCACTTCCCTCAGGTGCCCACTGTCCCAGCTCCTGGGCATTTCCCCTCCAGCTCTGGTCCTCCCTGTTGTTCCCTGCCTCCCCTGAAAGAGCCCCATGGTCATACTTCTGCTCTCAGTACCCCTTTCGTAGGTACCGTCTTTGGAAAGAGGGCCCTTGGAGATTTTGTGAAATACCCCTCTCTGGTAGCAGAGGCCAGTTTTTTTTTTTTTTTTTTTTTTAAACCAATTCTGGATCCCAAACCGGCCCCTTCTCCCTCATGCGACTGTGGAACTAGTAAGACCGAGCGCTGCTGGAGGAGCGAGCACAGGCTTACTCTCGGCCAAGACTAGGAGAGGCAGAGAAAGGGGCTCACGGCCAGCTCCTCACCTCCACCCCTGGGGTCAAGAGGTTAGAGAAGCGGGGGAGAGAAAGGAGGCAGAGGGATGGGATGAGAAGGGAGCGAGATATTCGGGTCTGTTTGGGGATGGGCATGCAGCTTCCATCTCTTCTCCAGTCACACTTGTAGACGTGGTGTTCAGCACGTGTGATACGACACCTGCCCACGGGGACTCCATCTAACCCTCAGAGCCTTGTCACCTGGGATACCGTGATGATCCTGACAGTGTAAAAGAACTCCTTGTTTCTAGCTCAGTCCAGCCTGCCCACCAGTGCCAGATTCACCTGCCCCAAATACCAATTCACCCCCAAACTTCTCTTCTCTGTTCGAGGATCCATGGTGGCTCTGTGTGGCCCTCTGGGTTAAGCCTAAACTCAGTCTGATATTTGAGGGGCCCTGTAATCTAGCCTGTCCTCGTGGCCCAGCCCATCTCCCACCGTCTCCTCCAGCTCCAGGGTTGTGGCTCACTCTGGCCCACGCTCGGCTCCGTGCCCTTCCTTACACAGGTCCCTTCCCCTTCCTATCTGTCCCACCCCCCATCTTCAAACCTCTGTAGAGCTAGCCTATCCTTCAGGTTCTAGCTGACCCCTTGCCTTGTCCAGAGAGCCTGCTTGGTAGCTCTAGAACACGTTGGCGTTCACCTGTTGTAGAACCTGTGATAGCTGGGCTTGGAAGCGGGGCTCACAGTCCCCCCTTCCTCAGTGTTCAGTCCCTGCCGGTGAAAGCCGCAGGTGGGGAGTTGAGAAAAGGCTTCCACATGGGCAACTCAGAGCTGCTCTTCTACCTAAGGGAGCAGTTATTGAGGGAATGGAATCTTTAGCTTATTCTGTAAGCCCAGAGGGCAATAGAAAAAGGAGTAAACACTCTTCTGTAGAATAATGTGATTTTCTAAAGTCATGGATGGATATAGATATGGCACCTTGGAAATGATGAAGTATTTCCCTCTGAGGAGAAGCTACTGTCTCTAAGAATTAATATGCATGTGTGTGCATATATGTGTGTATGCGTGTGTGCTTGTGTGTGTGAATGGGTCTGTGCCAACAGGCCCAACAGTTAAGAAATAGTCATTCCCCTAGCCCTCTCAGGAGAGAGGACACAAAGGCGTTCTGACCTTGAGAGATTCTTCTGGAGCAGCCTGGAGGCAGGAGTCCTAATGCTCTCCCCATTGGACTTCTTGTGGGATTTAGTGTGTTAAAAGCTGTCTTAGTTCGTTTGTGCTGCTATAACAAAATGCCAAAGACTGGGTAACTTATAAAGTAGAGACACTTATTTTTCATAGTTCTGGAGGCTGAGAAGTATCCAAGACCAAGTGGGTTCCAATTTCTGTTTTCTGATGAGGACTCGAGTGGTCTCTGATTCCAAGACAGTGCCTTGCTGCATCCTCTGGAGGGGCTGGACACAGATCCTCATGTGATGGAAGAGACAGAAAGGACTGTTTCCTCAGACCTTTTTATAGGGCACTAATCCACTGATGAAGGCAGAGCTCTCATGGTCTAATGACTTCCTAAAATCCCTGTCTGTCTGTCTGTCTGTCTCTCTTTCTTGTACTGGGGATTGAACTCAGGGACATTTTACCTCTGACCTACACCCCCAGACCTATATTATTTTGACACAGGATCTTGCTAAGTTGCTGACAGTTTTGCTAAGTTGCTAAGGCTGGCCTTGAACCTGCGATCTTCCTGTGTCAGCCTTCTAAGCACGGAGATTACAGGCATACACCATTGCACCCAGCTAGGCTCCATCTCTTGATATTGTGTTGGGCTGAATGTTATACATAGAACCACAACAGTGGCCGTCAGTGATCACCTGGAGAATTCCCAGGCTCCTCCACAGCCCGAGTGACCTACAGTTGGGGAGAAGGAAGATGGCGGTGGGCATTGGAGGGGTGGGTGTGCTAAGTGAGTGGGGATTTCAGGTTGGGAGGTATCATGAGAGGAGATGCCATAAGGAGAGATCTGGGAACTCCAGGTCAGGGCGGCCGGTGTGGAGGTATTCGTGTTTTAGATGATCTTCTTTCGGAGGCTGGGAGGGTCCTGTTTATTTAGAGCTCAGCTTTATCCCTTTCCTTTGAAACGCTGAGGTTATTATTTTGGCTGACTTAATTCTTTTGAGGGCACCCCTGTATTGCCTGGCATGGAGAAACAAAGGGGGCGGATGGTCTGGGTGCGGGGTTGCCAGTGCATCTCAGCGGTTAAAGAAATCCCAGCAGTTGTTACGATTTTACTTGAGCGAAAATCTGAAAACGTTAACTAAGATCTCCTGAATGGCCATTCTTTGAAACTTGCCATAATATTTTTGTGCTTGTATTGATATTTCTGTACCCAATTCCATTTGCACCGAGTGAGAGCCCAGGGAAATCGCAGCGGCACTTATGAAGTGTTGTGTCTCCATCCACATAGTGAGTGAGACGAAGCGGGAGAACGCTTGTCATCTCGTGGATCATAGAGGCGAAGGCGTGCCAGGAAACCTGTGCCATGGTGGCTTCATATGCAAGTAGAGGAGCCGTGTGCTTGACTGGGACTGTATTTTGCAACTTGAAGTTCATTAAAAAGAAGTAGAGAGCTGGGCGAGGTGACGCTTGTAATCCCAGCATTGGGAGGCTGAGACAGGAGGATCATGGTTCGAGGACAGCCTCAGCTACTTAGTGAGGCCCTTCGCAGCTAACTGAGACCCTGTTTCAAAATAAAGAATAAAAAATAGGGCTGGGGATGTAGCTCGGAGGTAGAATGTCCCTGAGTTTCAGACCCAGTACCACACACACACACACACACACACACACACACACACACACGCACACGAAAAAAAGTAAATTTTTCTTTTCCTAATACAGGAAATAACAAGATTAAATTTGATACAGACTCAAGAGTGTCACAATGTTAGTCTTATCTTCGACTGAATTAGTTTTTCAGTGTTATCAGATGATGTACTGAAATAGGCATTTGAGAACTGGGTGTCGGGAAATTTTGTTAGAGGTAAGGTCTGATTATTTCAAACTAGCCAACAAAGCTTGGGAGTCATTCATGTAATTTTGAACAGCACTCGCATGCAAGCAGGTCTTCCCCAAATTAGTAGTAGAAGAGCCAAACTACAAAGCTGATTAGAGAAAGAACCAGACCCAGAGGCTCTTTCTATTATTAAACTCAACACCGCTAATTTGGTTTGAGCAAAACAGTATCATTAAATTGGTGTTAACGTGAATACTATTTTTAAAAGGTTTTCTGTATGTCATATACACATTTGCTTTGGTATTTATTAGCAAGTTTAAGACATTATACCAAGATTTATGTCTACACATATTTAAGTAACATGACAAAAAATTTTGAGTCACACTGGAAGGTGCCTGAAAATGTTTTCCTTTGAAAGAACTGTTTTCTTGTCCTAATTTGAGAAAAAGTATGGTAAGAAAGAAAGATACCTGGGTTCCATATGTATTATTGGCATCAGAAATTTGACTCATAATCTCTAGTTGGTTTTTATACATGATAAACTTGGCTTGCTAGCTATTTATTATGCTTCTTTAATATACCTCTAGCACCTGGTCTATACCAGGCACATAATATCAGGCCAATAAATACTTGCTAAAGGGGAATAATATGGGTTCCACGTGAATGGGATAAAAATGGATTGAGATTGGATTAAAATAAATGGAAAATGGATTAGAAAGAGAGTGAGGTGCATTCCTCCCTTGCAAAATTATGTAGTTAGGCTGTAAGTTCTGACAGGACATGGGTCTGTGCAGCTCACATACAGGAGAGGTGCTCCGTCTACACCAAGTGAAAGGGTCCCATCTTCAACAAAAGGGAGAATAAAGTAAACAACCCGAGGAATCCTACATATGTGTACCTTGAGACCCAAAGCTCCTGTATACCCCGATGCACATGTTACGTCTAATTAGAGGTCCTCTCTCTCTCTCTCTCCCTCTCTCTCTCTCTCTCTCTCTCTCTCTCTCTCTCTCTCTCTCTCTCTCTCACACACACACACACACACACACACACACACACACTCTTTCTTTGTAGGGCTGTGTGATGGTCCCAAGTAGAACACTGCGGATGACACGGTTGGCCATTTGAAGCCCTGTCCCTACGTGGCCTCCCTGCATCTGGAAATCTGACCGGACTGGCTCAAAGGGGGTAATCTAACCTGGGTCACATTTTCAGTGAGTTCTCAAATGTCGGCAGCCTTCCTGATACATACTCAGGGCCGAGTTTCCCCGAGGGCTAGCCCAGTCCAGCCAGCCATTTCCGAACCAGAACCCAGCTCCTGCCAGTCCAGGCTTAACCACAGCTCACGTGTCTAGGGCTCCTCACCCTGCGGGAGCTGCAGTATGCTGCTGTGGGAGGTGGGAGCCACAGCTGACATGCCTGCCAGGACACCGTGCTGCACACAGATCTTGGACAACCACTGATTTGGGAGCATCATCGATGCTATTGGTCCTTCCCAAATCACCCGAGTTCAGAATTTCTCCCTTCCCTGGGTGAAGGGCCATCCTTTGAGGGCCCAGGACTTCCCACCTGGCCTGGAAACCCAGCCTGGCCACTACCTTCTTCCTTGCACCACCCCGGGTCCCAGCCTGCTGCTCCAGTTTCAGGCCATCAGGAGGCCGAGCTGCTCTGACAGCCACTTCTTGCTCTTCTGGAGTAAAATGTCTTAATCATGACCAGAGCTGGCCCTCCGTGCACGCGGCCTCCTCCCGGCCTCTGCAGCGGGCACCTGCATTTCTCTTTTCTTTGTGTAGCAATCACATGCTCGACATGGAGAGAGAAAAGAGCTAACGCGCTGGTGGCTGCGATATCCTATCTCTGGCCTGTGTTAGGAACTGAGTCTTGTCTAGATCTAGGGAACTATTATCAATATTAGCAGGCCAAGGACGACGGCCAAGGATGGCTCCCTTCCCAAGTATACACACAGGACAAGCGAGAGATTAGAGGAAGGTACAAAAGAGCTTGCCATCCGCGCCCCTGCTCTCCCACGCTGCCTTCCAAGCCTCCCCTCCCCACGCTCGCCAACGCGTTCAGCAGCCTAACACGTGGGAACGGCAGACAGATCGGACGGGCCAAGGACACAAATTGCCATGTCTTCCTAGTCTCAGGCTGGTTTTAAACCCTAAACAGCGGAGCTCTCTCTGTACCTAAAAGCTGGAGGAGAGGCTTGGCACTGTCGCATTCTTAATTAGTGTGCTTGTCACTTTATAAATAATAGTTGTTATCCTTGCAAATTGCAAATACAGTCATCCCAGAAAATCTAAGCTGATTACAAAGAACACACGAAGACAGGCAGTTGAGAATTTGCCCCTGCAGGTGGACTGCTGAATAAGTTCTTCTTCTCCTTCTTCTTCTCCTCCCTCTTCCTCTCCTTCTCCTTCTCCTTCTCCTTCTCCTTCTCCTTCTCCTTCTCCTTCTCCTTCTTCTTCTGGTGGTAATGGGGTTCCTGGAAACTCTTCTACTTGCGGGCTACACTACCCCAGACCTATATTTTTAATTTTTTTATATTTTTATTTGGAAACAGAGTCTCTTAAGCCAGTGAGGCTGGCTCCGAACCAGCGCGATCCTCCTGTCTTCGGCTCCCAAGCACGGGGATTACAAGCGTGCGCCACCACGCCCGGCATAAGTTCTTACTTCTACACAGAGTTTCTACTTCTTTTTTTTTCTAACTGGGTATACCAGGTGTCTGGATTTCAATGTGCACTCCACAAACACAGTAGCTACCGTGTGTTTCACTCTACTCTCCAAAGCTAGCTTATTAGAATCATTGGGCGAGTGTTGAGACGCTGAGGTAGTCAGTCTGGGATGAGGCCTGCCATCTGCATTTTTCATTGTGATGATGGGTTCGGGAACGTCCTGAGTCTTGGCATGGCTGGCCCGCATTTGCACTTCAGGACTTGCTCGACATACCGCCCCCTCCGCAAGTCCCCTGGGGTCATCTCCTCCTCTCTGCTCTGCGTTGCTCTTCCTGTCTCTCTAGCATGCTATGTGCATTTTAGTTACATATGTACAATCAGCTTTTCTTGTCTGCAGGTTCTGCATCCCTGGATTCAACCAAGGAAATGTTTTTCAAATGATTTAAAAAGGATTTGCATCTGTATCTGTACTGAAAGTATACAGATGTTTTTCCTTGTTGTTATTCCTTAAGCCATGCATTATGACAACAGTTTACATAGTAGTCACATTGTATTAGGTATTATAAGGAATCTAAAGAAGATTTAAAGAATCCAGGAGGATGTGTGCAAAGCTATGTGCAAACACTACATACTTTTTGGTGTAGGGGGCACTGGGGATGGAACCCCGGGGGCATACTACCTCCGAGCTACACCCCCAGCCCTATTTTTTATTCTTTATTTGGAAACGGGTCTCACTGAGTTGCAGAGGGCCTCACTAAGCAGCTGAGGCTGTCTGCGAACCGGGATCCTCCGGACTCAGCCTCCCGAATGCTGGGATTACAAGCCTGCGCCACCACGCCCTGGGACTACACTACTTTTTAGGAAGGACTTGAGCATCCTAGGAGTTTGTTACTTGCAGAAGGTCCTGGAATCCTTGACCTTGGACTTCCCAGCCTAGAACTGTAAGAAATGAATTTTTTTTTAAAAAAAAGTATAAGTTACTTAGTCTCAGGTATTTTGTTAAAATAGCAGAAAACAGATGAAGGTATGTTGTAACTCCGGGATCAAGCATAATGCCTGGCTTAAGGTCTGTGTCTTATCAATATTTGTTGAATAAATGAATGTTCTTTCCCACGAGAAATGACTCTTTATATTCAGAGGCCGGCACAGCTCGCTCTGTGCTCACGCCCAAGAGTGAGTGAATATGAAATCAGGCAGAAAACAAAAAGAATACCTATTCTACTTTGAGAAAGTGTGCTTTGCATTTGGGACTTTTTTTCCCTTTGATCTCCATTAATGAGCTCAGAATATGAGGTGGGACAGAGAGGTCTGGAAGCCATTTGCCTTTCAGGCCTTTTAAATGAGGCAGGAAAAGACATGCTTCTGGGGACAGAGAAGAAAGGGACCTCTATGCGGCGGGGAGCAGGTTGGTCCCAGATGGGAGCCTTGCAGGCTCATTAAGGATAATTTGCTTGCAGGCCCTGTGGCATCCCCCCAGAAGGAGGAGAGTGGCTGACGGGCTGGCATCTGGAGGATTCAGAGGACTTCGAGTCAGGCAAATGAGCAGCCGCTCGGGGTTCCTTCTTTGCACAGGAAAATGAGTGGCTCCCAGTTGCCCCGGGAAAGAGGTTCTATCTGTGTCCCTCCTCCTGGATAACTTGCCAATCAAACCCTCCTCCGCTGGGCAGAGTCCCATCACAAGAAATAAGGCCTGTGTCGCTGACCTCCTTGAATCCCAGCCACACAGACCTCAGGCTTCAGCGGCTGCAGGTGCCTCTGTGTCCTTGCTGTCTGTCACAGGGCCATGCTCTACAGGAGAGCTGTGTCAAAGCAGTGTTTTCACATGGTCTGAGGTTGGTGGTCGATAGAGGCGGTCATACAGGGGAACATTAGTGGCATCCACTTAAACTCAAAGTCCTGAAGCCAAGATGTTCCTCCCATCCCTTAAAGACAAAAATAGGCAAATTTCTGGTGGAGAATGACTCCAGGTGTCCTGGGGATATTGATGTCCATGTGGACAAGTGATCCACCAGCTGGGTACGTTCACAGTGTGGCTTTGTCTTTGTGCTAAAACAGGGTCAGACTGTACATTTCCATTATGGGGCACTGATGTGGTTTCTGAGTCATGAGTGGAAATGGATGATGAGACAGAATGATGGTCTGGGACCTCTAGCAGGGGGAGTTTGTGTCCCTATTAGGGCTGGATCAGGCCTTCACGGAGGGTCTGTGATTCCTGTTTCTGTCAGAAGTGTGTTGGGCTGAGCATGGCGGTGCATACTTGTAATCCCAATATTTGTGGGAAGCTGAGATAGAAGGGGAGCAGGTTCAAGGCCAGTCTCAGCAGCTTAGTGCCAAGACATCCTGCTGCCTCGGCATCTATGTGTTGAGGACCCCCACTCCACATAGTTATCGGCAAAAAGCCCCGAGAAAGAGGTATCGTCTCTGGCAAAAAATATCCCCCACTTTAGATATCCTTCATAACTATTATTCTCTTGGTATTCTTTTAACTCTCTACACGAATTGCTCTGATGATGTGAGATCAGAAATTGAGTCCGTGGAAATAAACGTCCTTGGCTTTGCTCAATAGTAATGAAAAAACTGGCCAGAACTCAGATGCTGTAATAAGCATTCCAGCTCAGACCCTCACTTTATCACTAACTCAGGATTAAGCCATTAACTAGCTCAGTTCAAGGTAACCCTGTTTACCCTTGAGACCCTGCCTAGAAACTTTGGGTGTGACTTCAAAGCAATTTGACTGAAGGACAGCTTAATTGCCAAAATACAATAGAGCCAAGGAGAAAGATTGTTGACCTTCACGCCCAGTGTGAGCATTCCCCAAAACAGGGAGAATGCCGCATGGCTAGAAATGAAAATGACAAAATAAAGGACAGATATTCTAAATATATATGTATGAAGGAAAGGAAATACCGTAAGAGTAAGAAAGCACTTTTTCATGAAGAAGAGCTTATCATAAGAACGTCCCGACTGGGAAAGAAAGGAATTAGAAAGTTAGAAGCAGGTTGCAGAGGGTTTGTGATAAGGAAATGGATTATTAGAGACCAATAGGCCTTTAATAGGCTTTTGTCTAAAAAAGAGTGTTCAGCAGTCAAGGAAATACATCTGACAACTAAATCCAAGAACTTCACAGTGTTATTTGTGGTGTCTTATTTGCCAAGCTGTGTTGTGAGTTTTTGTAAGCTTTCAGACTTCAGAAGGCAAAGCGGATGAGATCTGAGAGACGCCCATCGCATCTCCCTGGACCGCCACAGCTCCCCATGCTTGTCATATGGATATAGATGGAAACTTCAAAAAAGAAAGCAAAAGAAGATTCCATGAGAAGGCGTATTCTCCAAGCCCTGGGCCTTGGGCGTGCCTGTATTGCCTTTGGAATTTACCTTTGGACCTGCCCTGCTGCAATATCGGAAGAAAGATCCTCCTAAATGCTGGACTAGTCATTTACTTTGTTTATATGTAATCCACTATTGTTTTGCTGTGATTGCCCCCCTTCCTTTTCTTTTTTTTTTTTTCTCCTATTATTAATCTCACTGGTGAAGGGTATAAATTTTTTTCTGGGTTCCTGTAATAAATTGTCATTGGCTCAAGAAGCCTTTGTCCACCTCAGATTTCTTTCCCAAGCGTCGTACCCAAAAACTTAGGGAATTCATAGAGGGAAAGGAATCGCTGCAGATAGTTTCTGCAGGACATCACCTGCCTTTTGCCCCATCTTTCTGAGGATTTGACCGGGAGCTGACAATAACGACCCAACTGAGATTAGTCGGCAACAGCTTAGCAAGATCCTCAAAATTTAGTGAGGCCTTGTTTCAAAGTAAAATATAAGAAGGGATGGGGGTATAGCTCAGAGATAGAATGCCCCTGAGCTCAATCCACAGAACAAAAAGGAGAGGAGGAGAAGGAGAATGAAAAGGAGGAGGAGGAGAAAGAGGAGGAAGAGGGAGGAGGAGGTGGGAGGAGGGAGGAGGGAGGAGGAAGAGGAGGTGGGAGTAGGGAGGAGG